>NC_142880.1:32290075-32593106 GCF_051225735.1 Oryctolagus cuniculus | reverse complement strand
CAGTCAAGCAACTTACCAGGCCTTCTCTATTCATAAGAATCTGAATCCCAATTAGGCTGCCTCTCTTCAAAGCACCCAGAGGGTGCTGTCTTGGAGCAGGGACCCCTGACCGCACTAGAATTTAGGCAACAGTCAAAATAGAAGCCTTACTGCCGTCTAGAATCTGCATCCCCAAAGCTCCTTAGGCATCAAAGCTCAGACCCTGTGTCAGCTGAAAGGGCCCCCAGGGCGTCCTGAGGGATGATCTCATTGACATTTTCTTTTCACTTTCTGACTTTTCTAAGTGTCTTGGCCAACTTTGCTTTCTCTTAATTTATTTTAAAGAATGCATACACATCTACCTTTTCTGTAAAAGCTGTTCTCATGTTTCCTAAGAAAGATCATTACGTTTTCCCTTTCCTGAGTCTAAATCCATCTCTGCTCAGCTTCCCAACAATGAACATTCAATTCTTTGTAAATTGCAGAATGAATGACTGGTGCAGTTCATTTTGCTATAGGAACGATGTGGGTTTTTTTTAACATATCTGATTTATTTGAAAGGCACAGTGACACACACACACACACACACACACACCCCTGAGAGAGAGAGAGAGAGAGAGAGAGAGAGAGCTTCCATCTGCTGGTTCACCAAATGGTTTTAATGGCCTGGGCTGGGCCAGGCTGTCGTCAGGAGCCTGTATCACCATCTGGGTCTCCCATGAAGGTGGCAAGAGCCCGAGTACCTGGCCATTTTTCACTGCTCTCCCAGGAACATCACCAGGGATCTGGATCAGAAACAAAACAACAGGGACTCGAACCAGCACTCCCTGTATGCCATGATGCTGGGTCTAGAAACAGGGCATTTGAAACCATACCTGTTTTAGGTTATATGTTGTGAAATAGAAACAGTGACTTCCAAGTCTAAGTGTGGGAAAAATAGAATTTATTTAGTGATGGGAGAATAATGACTGTCTTTTTCTCATCTTTGATGTTATGGCAGCTTATAAATGAACTGATTTGAGGAGGGCTATAACCCTGCCACCATTTTTCTCTAAATACCATTAGAATCAGTCAAGATTCCATGCACATCACTGTCACTTCCTGAGATCATTTGTTTAAGGCACTATTGAGTTTCAGGATCTTATTTTAAAGGTGGGCAGAAAAGATAGTAAGTGAATCTTAAGTAATTCTCAAAGAGCTGCAAAAACTGTTGATAGGGAATTGATCTTGAAGAATAGCAATTCCCAGAGCAGCCCGTGAAGTGATGTGTGAGTGTCACGCCTGGAGAGACTCTCAGGATGGAAGGCCCAGCTGAGCTGGCTCACACAGCCCATTCTAGAAGCAGGAGGCATGCATGTCTGGACACTGGAAACAGGCAATGTTCAGCAAAGGAGGCATAAGAACAGCTGAGAAAGGTGGCACAGGGCAGTTAACTACAGAACATGACATCATGGACCCCAGATAAAATTTCTACAGAAACAAAATTTCCCTCTTCCCATTTCAAATGAAGACTTGAGTAAGAAAATGTAATCCAAACCAGCTAAACTCCACACACAGCATTTCCCTGTGGGGCTAATGCTTCATAAACTGGCAGGACAGGAAGCGGCAGGAGCGGCAGGCAGCAGGATCCCTTCTCTTTCTGGTGCACTTGGAAGGAGAATGTGAAGAATGTGTTATCCAGCAGCCGGCACCTGTCAAGTGTTTCCTGGAGGCTGGGCACACACCAAGTGCTGTGGTTGGAAAATGATTTGGCTCCAGAACTCGTGCAAGACTTTAAACCCCTAAGTCATAAGTTAATTGTACTAGGAGAGTGAAAACTTAACTCCATTGTGGTCTTTAGGAGGTATGCCTAGTGGGAGTCTATAGGTAGTCGGGGACATGCATTTTAGGGTCATGCATGGGAAGGTACTTCTTGCAAAAGGGCTGGTTGTAAGAGCCACGCTTGGCCCTGCCACTACCTCTGCTTCCTGGTTTACCATGTGGCCCATCCTTCTTACCTGCTCTGCCATTACTACGCACCATCTTTGCCAGACACCAAGCCAATGGGAACTGCCTGGTCTTGGACTTGAACTTACAAAACCATGAGCTAAAGTAAACCTCTTCCCTTCATAACAATCTGTGTCAGGTATTTAATCAGAATAACCAAAAACTGAGTAACACACTGGGAATTTTAACCTAACCAAGCACTTGTCACCAGATAAACCCTGCTCTGCCTCTGGAACCTTACATCTTGGGGTCACAAGGCTCAAGACACACAAATATCCCAATAAAAGCCTTTACCCAACTTGTTGCCACTTTTTCATGAGCATATTACTCATTTGCCTATCTTACATGATGAATCAAGGGTTGACAGTTATGTTGATTATGTTTGTCTTTAATGTTTTATTCATTTATGTATTTTTGTCCTAATAAGCTTAGACTATTTTTCATACTCTTTTAACAAAATGCATTTCAAATGAGTGAGAGGGAGATTCTAGAGCAAGATTTAGGGAAATCATTTCCTTCAGTTCTAGCTTTGAACATCATCCTCTGCTGCCTGATTGATAGACTCCTCCTCTCAGGATCTCTGCTGTCTTAAGAAGTAGCTAACAATGTCCCCATTTTTTCAGATCCGGAACCCAGAATTCGGGTATGTTCAGTGATTTTCCCAAGATCACCTGCTGCTGGGTAGGGACACTCAGTTCCCTCTGACTCCACTGGGCCTCTGTTCCTCCAATATGGCACATTGTAGATGACAGCAATCAGATCTCTGAGTGTACAGTGTAGATGAAATAATTTTGTGCTTCCACATTGCCAGTTGCGATAGCTGTGCTTCTGTGAGGACAGCAAATGTGTTGAGCAGACTTAAGCTCCGTGATCAAGACATTACCTGGCAGACGTGATGACAAAGTGGCATGTGACAAAGAAATCATGAATTCTCATCTGTGCCCTCATCTGTGACTAGGCTACTTATTTATTCATTAGTTTTATTATCTCTTTGCTTGTTCCACTTGTCACAAGATGGTGGCCTGAGGGCCAAATTTTATCTTCAGACAAATTTTGCTTGAACCTTCCCCCAACACACCATCCTACCCTGTGCATTTAAATGCTTTCAGTTGCCAACACATTTTAAAAAAGAAAAGAAAAGAGCGTTCCCATATAATCAATTTCCTGCTTTCCTGGAAACTTCAGCAGGCCTGGCAACCTTAGGTTTCAGTTCCCAAACGGCTAAGAGAAACTTTAGGTACATGCACTTGCAAACAGAGGTCAACACCTTCTCCCCGCTGCTCACCCTGCCCACTTCATTCCTGTTTCCTGCCTTCATGCTCCCCATGGCCTTTAGAATATTTATAGTCCATTCTTAAATAAATAAAAAATACATGGAGGTGGTTCTGACAAGGGCAGGACAAACAAGTTCCTTAACAATTCAGAACCTCAGTGTGTCCCACAGGACCAAGAAATAATGTATGCTCCTTTTATTTTTTAGGCCATTCTCAGAGTCCTGGAACCTTAGGAATTAGGGCATGAGGTTAAACCTCCCGAACTTACTCTGTAATCTCAATAATACTATCCAACCCTTGCTTGGACAACACAGGGGAGCCTGTTCCTTTATTGAACAGGGATTTTTAATTAAACTGAGTCCAAAGAGGCAAACCCCTTACCCCTATAAAATCTGCCATCCCTGGCTTCTGCTTCCACTTCCATCCTTGGAATCTCACTGCACCTGACGGCTGTCAAGGTGTGGGGACAGCTCTCCTAGCTCCTGTAAGTCTTCTTAAGTTTAACACCAAGCCCTCGATGCTTCTTACAAGAAGCCACCTGTGGCCCCCACAGTGGGTTGTGTGACACAGGACTCAAAGCAGAACTCAATCAAAAAGGACAGGCGATGTCTAAAGATTCCCTCCTTTTACATTCTTGCACCTTGAGAACATGAAAGTCTGACAATGAAAGATAATCTTCCTGGCTCCAGGACTGGCTTCCTGGAGGATTTCGCATGCTAGGATGCCTTAGAGGGTGCAAACTGTGCCTCAGCATCTGAGCTCCGCAATTTTGCCCTAAGTTTTCAGTTGCACAGTGAGTTTAGGAGATTTCAGCCTTGTTAATAAGTGCATAGTCACATAACCCAAATGCAGTTCAGAAGTAATCTCGGATGACAAATTCTAAATTGCCTCTAATTTTCCAGAATGGAATTCTCAGAGCCTATGCCTTTGAGCTAAATATCTCTTGTGATAGTCCTATCAGAAAACAGTCATTCCACCATCATGATTCTAACCTAGACAGACTGTGAGCATCAAAGACACCTCAAGTCAGGTTAGGACAGGTGAAATGTCTACCAGCCAGAAGTAAAGATCAGCAGGGGACAGTCAACATCCTTTTTTTTATTTTTATTTTTTTGACAGGCAGAGTGGACAGTGAGAGAGAGAGAGACAGAGAGAAAGGTCTTCCTTTACCATTGGTTCACCCTCGGTTCACCCTCCAATGGCTACTGCGGCCAGCGCGCTGGAGCCGGCGCAGTGTGCTGATCCGAAGCCAGAAGCCAGGTGCTTCCTCCTGGTCTCCCATGCGGGTGCAGGGGCCCAAGCACTTGGGCCATCCTCCACTGCCCTCCTGGGCCACAGCAGAAAGCTGGACGGGAAGAGGAGCAACCGGGACAGAATCCGGCACTCCGACCGGGACTAGAACCCAGGGTGCCGGCGCCACAGGCAGAGGATTAGCCTAGTGAGCCGCGGCGCCGGCCAAGAGTCAACATCCTTTAAACATCCTTACGCTAAATATGAGTCAGGTTTTTAAGGCATGGTTACTATTTATGCACATTTAAGGAAATGCAAAATCTATGGGAAATAAGGGCAGTGATCCTTTGTAATAAAACTTCAACACAATCGAAATCAACGTGAGAACTATTCCTCAGAGCTATAATTCTACAAAAATGGGGAGATTCTGATAAAAAAACATTTACAATAAATTACCAAAATCTCTGTGGAACCCCTTTCTACCAGGAAAAAGATGATCAGAGCGTGACCTCTCCCTTTCCCTAAGATTGCAGCCTGGCTCCTGCTGACAGCCCTCTGTGACATAGCTGCAAATAGCAGAAACAAGCTTCAAACTATTTCAACTTTTTAATATTTGAATTTAACTTAAAGATTGAAAACACAAAAGGAACCCATATGAGTTCATCAGAAGAGTTAAAGTGTTAATGCTCCTGTGTAGTTCAGTTCCTAAGCCAAAGTATTGACAAAGTATACGAGGTTCAAAACAGGTTATGTAACTTCCATTTTCTGTAGACAAAAAAAGTAAAGTAAAAATTATATATTTATAATTTCCATTTCCTGAAAAGAAAATGCCTACATCAAATGTTAGCAAGAATGTACTGCACCTCAGAGCCAGGAAATGGCAGAATGAGGATTCAATGCCAGTCTAACCTGACCCCAAGGAATTGTTCTGATAATGGCAAAGAACCGATGCACCTCAATTCTGCGGCTTCTGTTTGCACTACACAGAAAACAAACTCTCTTTCCGGGTGCTGTGACTATCTAAGCCTCAAGTCCCAGGGCTTCGAGAACAAGCCGGAGAAGAAATGAGAAAGAGCAAGAGGGCTCCCCCAGTCCAGAGAGCCCAGCTCACCTGGTTTTCTTACAGGAGCTATTACAACACCATGGCTCCGGCTCAGAGCTGATCTCTGATGCCATCACTCAGCACTGAATCGCGTCTGTCCTAAACAAAGTTCAAAGCTTCGGGTCTACTAAGTCATGGGAGCCAATAAATTCTTTTTTGCTTAAGCTAAGATATAAAGTGCATGTAATTTATACATTTATTTATAAGGCTCTCATAAATACTACACAAGGTAGTGGGTAAAGCATGCCAGCAGTATTGAAGATGTCGTAGGCACAGTTTACTGTTCTCTCTCTTCCTTTCCCAACTGTTTTCACTTCATTAGACCCTCATTTAAATTGGACATTATACTCAAAATGGTTATCAGTAATTCCAGTAAAGTTCATTATTGACTCAGTTAATTGTCATTTCTCCTCTGGTAGCATGAGGGTTTATCTTCATCTTCTGTCTTCTTATGTTCAGTTGGTGAAAAAAGGAATGAATGAAAAAGAAGGAGGGAGGTGGCAGGGAAGGGAGGCAGGGAAGGATGGAGGGAGAAGACAGAATAGAGAATTTCTAGTCATATCCACAAAGATTGGATCCCTCCTGTCTCCTTACCTGTGTTAGAAGCAAAACTAGTGCTTCTAAGAGTTCACATTCCTGTCTATTAATCTGTATGACATGGTGCAAACAACAGAAACAAAATTCAAACTATTTTAAACTTTAAACAATAAAGAGAGTGATTTGGTGGATCATAGAGTCAGGTCCTGGGAAGAGAGTAGAATGCTCCAGTTTGGGTGCAATGGGGCCTAAGGAAGGTAAAACACTCTCGCTAAAACCTCCAGTCCCAACACCTACAGGATAGACAAGCCCAAAACAACTAAAAACGTGAATGTTTAAACCTCCTCTTGCCCAGGTTTTATTCCTAGCTTCTTCCTAGGGGTTCCAGGGAAATGCAATTGTTCATTAAAAAGAAACCTGCTGGGGTCAGCACTGTGGCACATCAGGTTAAGCCACCGTCTGCAGCACCAGCATTCCATATGTCCCCCGGTTCAAGTCCCGGCAGCTCCACTTCCAATCCAGCTCACTGTTAATGTGCCTATGAAAAACAGCAGAAGATGGCCCAACTTCTTGGGCTCCTGTACCCAAGTGGGAGACCTGGATAAAGCTCTTGGCTCCTGGATTCAGTCTGGCCCAGTGCTGGCCATTGCAGCCATCTAGGGGAGTGAACCAGTAGACCAAAGATCTCTCTCCTCTCTCTGTCTCTCCTTCTCTTGCTGTGATTCTGACTTTCAAATAAATAAGTAAATAGATCTTTAAAAAAAAAAAAAAAAAAAAGCCTGCTGAATCTCTCTTCTAAGGGCAAGTCATTTCATCGCATCCCAAACCTCACCCGTCTACATCGTCCAACTGTGGTTTTAGGTTCTCTTTACCTCTCTGCTGCTTCATCCACCTTGATGCCACAATTTTCCCATGGGGCATCCAAGGCTCTTCCTGGAGGGACCCAAGGTAAGCAGGGTGCCCAGCGAAGCCCAGCTGAATGGCATGTTGATGTCTGTGAGGACAAGGTGCCACCATCTTTTCCCCACATGGCCTGCTCAATGCAACTACGGACAGAGCATAGGAACATAGCATCTGGCTCCCTAAACATTAGCTTTGTGATATAGTTTAAGAAATCAAATATTCAGGCCCAGTATATCCATCCAACACAAAACTATGACTGTAGTTCTTTCCTATATATTTTTAAATAATCAAAATACAGAAAAAAGAAAGCCTCTATGTTATGGGGTTACTACCCCAGCACAATTTTGTTCATTCTTATAGGTGTTCTTTCAGCCTTGGACATTGCTTTTAAATTGGCTCAACAATTATTCTTGTAATTTCATTCAAAACCAATCTTTAGAAAAGACATTGTTCTGGAAACTGGTGAGACTGATTATCAGTTGCTGCATAATTATACATGGGAATAGTATGCCTTCTTGTCTCCATTAGAGTGCTGGCGAAGACAGGCGTTAACCTGCACAGCCCTGTGTCAGGCCAAATGCTTGGGCAGAAATATATAGAACAAAAAGGAAAGTCAGAGATACCAGCATCAGGATGTGCTTTAACTTGATACTATTTTCAAAGAGGTGGATAATCACATGCCCATCAAAGTGTGGTTTGCAAGTGCATGCAGGCCAAGAAAGCTGTCTTCCTGTCTTATCTTGAAAGATCTCAAGAAAGTGATTGTAATCAGATGAGATGTGATATTGATTGCACCCTCATATGAAGGCTGAATAAGCTATCAAAAGTGTGAACCATATAGAAGGCCACTTATTTCTATCCCAAGGGAAAGTTCTGGATAGAGGCAGTACTGTGTTCCTGCAGCCTGGGGTAGTCTGCTTCCTCTTCTCATCGCAATTATCCCTGCTAGATCTGGACGTAGTCTGTCCCCCAGAGGTTCATGTGTTGGAGACGTGGTCCCAATGTCACGGTGTTGACAGGTGGTGGAGCCTTTAAAAGGTGGGGCCAAGAGGAGATGGCACCACCCTCAGAAGGAATGGGAATGGGTCAGGTCCTGAGGGACAGGACTGGGTGCCAGGACAGCAGGTCATCATAAAGCAAGTTTGGCTTTCTCAGCTGGCTCCATCATGCAATGCCACACGTCATGGGAATGACACAGCAGAAGTCCCTTCCATAAGCAGACTCCTGATGTGAGATGTCTTGCCTCCAGAACTGAGAGTCAAAGAAACGTCTTTTCCTTATAGTACACAGCCTCCGGTATTTTGTTACAGCAACACGAATGGACGCAGACACCTGTATTCCTGCCCATCTCCCTTTATCAGGAGCCAGTGTCTGCAGAGCCAGATGACCACTTAGTCATCTCTGCCCATCACCTTCTTTCCATACCCAGTGACCCGGTGTGACTGGGCTCCTAGTTGGGTGCTTTTTGGTGCAGGAGAAGGGAGCCTCTCAAACTCACCAGAGTAACCCATGCCTCCTTGTCTTCTTCTGCTTGGCCCCATCTCACCACCCCAGTACAGGACAGCTCCACTGTTCAAATCCCTCAGGCCAGACCCTGTAACTGCCTCCAATTTCCCTGTCTTTCCTCTCTAGCAAATCTATGTTATCTCGCCTTCAAAACATACGAGCATTTACCACGTCTCATCAGCTTACAGCTACCACTCTGTCAGGAGGGTGGCCACAGCCTCCTAACTCATCTCTCTGCTTCTACCTTGACCCACCCTTCCCTCCCCTGCCCCAATACAGGGTCTTTTCAACAAAAGCTAGGTCAGCCCATGCCTCTCTGCTCAGAATCTTCCAAGGCTGCCCGTCTCATCCAGCATAGCACCGAGTCCTTCTGATGGTCTCTGCCTCCCACGAGCTCTCTGACCTCACCCTGTACTGCTTTGCTTTTTCTCAAGTCGCTCCAGCCACTCTGGCTGCCTGGCTTTTGCAGGAATTTTACACTTGCCGTGAAATTAACTGAAATGCTTTGCCCCAGATAATAGTAAGACTTAGTCCTTCGCCTCCTTTGAATCTTTATGTAAATTTCACCTCTGCAAAGCCTTCCCTGTTCATCCAATTAAAAATCACAACTCCCTGGTGCCCAGCCTACTTCATTCTTCTGCATGACTGTGATCATCTGACATAGGCTGTAGATTCATTGTTTGTAAATTATTTGTTTTCCCTGAGTAGGATTTAAGCTCCATGAAAACAAACTTATCTCGTGTTTTGTTTGCTGCTTTATCCACACCGCTCAGCATGTGCCAGTTACAAATGCCTGTAGAAAGGGTGGATTATTGGTTGGATGGATAGATGGAGGGATGGTGAGTACATACTTGGATGACTGAATTGATGAATAAATTAGCTCACTTCAAATTTCATAAGAAATTTCATTAACTGTTTCAGAAAAACAGTTTTAAATGTATGAAATTATTTAAACTATATGTAAATACAGTAAATCATATATATTTATGTGTTACATAAAGTTTCAGTCAACAATGGACCTCACTGGTGCCAGCATTATAGTACAGCTTATTAAGCTGCTGCTTCCAACACTGGCATCCCTTATTGGAGTCCCGGATTCTTTACTGGCTGCTCTGCTTCCAATCCAGCTTCCTGCTAACATGCTTGGGAAGGTAGCAGAAGACAGCCTGCTGCATTACAGTGCCAGCCACCTTAGTTATGTCATACACACCGTGATGTCCATACAGCGATGAAGTAGCCTAATGACATATTTCTCAGAATGCGTTCCTGTCACTAAGCAACACAGAATCGTATAAAACAGCAACTCAAGGCAAAGGACCATGCCTAATCTCAGGGTCAGGAAGTGTAAGAACTGGCTTAGAAGCGAGGCTCTCCGTCTAATGGGCTGGTGCTCTTTTTATGCAGCTAATTTCAAAATGCTCCCTAGTTTAAACCTTAAATTCAGAAAAGGATTGAATGGTTTGGGTGAATAATCACCTCCTTGTGCACATCAATTATGCTGCAAGAAATCATAGCAGAAAAATTCAGGACAAAAAAAAATACTAGTCAATTTCAAGCCCGAAAACAGATTGAATTTCAACCAAATAACCAAAACAAAAGAAGGGCAGAGAAAACAATACGCCCTGAGGGATGAATGCTTTCTATGATGAAAAGAACTAAATTTTCAATGTCCCCTTGTTGTGTGTTGTGTGGATAGAGACTATGTTCAGCCTGGAGTCATTCTGTCCCCCGGATCAATAATACTTCATGGTTTGGTTTCCCAAGACAACAAGCAAGCAGAGGTGCCAGGTGGCTGTGATGTAGATGACTTCCTGACAAAGGAGTGTTCCAGGAATGTGTCAGGTTTCCCATTTCACAATAGGGTAGTGTTCTTCCCTACCTTGGTCTGAATCCTTTGCCTTGTCCCTTTGAGGGTAATGGCAAACAGAACTTGGCCAAAGCATCTGTAGCTTGTGGCTTAGGCTCCATGCTGCCCCACAGCCCAGCCTCCCATACCCGCCACCATTCTCTGCCCTTCAGGTGGGGCTGTGCTGTGCGCCTTCTCTGGAGAGCTGCTCTTAGCGTCACACTCTTGGAAGCTTGCTACTGGGGAGTCTGCCCTGACAGGGACCAAGTGCAGAAACCACAGAAGTGGTTACTTTCCAAAGTTAGGAGGGGAGAAGAACATAAAATTGTTGTCTCCTTGTTTCTGTCATCACATGGCTATGCACTGCATTTTGACAGAGCAATGTGCTACAGGGGGTGACAGGGAAGAACTGAACAAGGAACTGGTCACTGCTTCCAAGCCAGGGATGGGCAGAAGTAAGGGCACAGGGTCAATGTACATCTTTTTTCCCTTTTCAAATCACTCAACAGTTAGTCAGTATTGAGAATAATACAATTAGAGAGAACTGAGCAAATTACTGTTTTCAAAAACGCATTCAAATAGCCAGAAGCAAAAAGATAATATGATCTCTTAAGACTGTATCCTAAAACATTGGCTTACTTTAATCCAAACTTTCATAAAGGATGTTTAGGCAATAACACTGATTCATCCACAGGTAAGTACCTTTCATAATAACTGATAAAATTCAATTTCTGCAACCAACTCACACCCACATGGTCTTGTTGCAGGTGTTTGGGTTTATCTCACTTTTCCATTAAATCTCCATTTTCTCACTTTGCCCATGTCTCGCCACACCTTGCATTCACAGACCTTGTTTAATCCTAGTTTTGATGTCATTCATGGAAAGGAGTCTATCTTCAACAGATCACAGGCTCATCTCTTAGAACTAATTATCCAGGCATGAGCATGACTCCTTACTTACCATCCGTAAATATTCTCTACCACGTTATCACAGATGAGGCTTCACTTTTACCTGTTACTCTGGTGGGCTTTTGTGAACCAACAAATCAGACATGCTTGCTTGCGTATTGAGTTGCCAATATCCAACTATTGAGTCATTTCCTAAAAGTTTCCAAAGCCTTCCTAAGATATTAAATCACCCCGGGCCTTCCCTACCTCACTTCCAAATTCCTTTTTTTTCTCTTTGTCATCAACAGGGGAAATAGGTTACTTCTAAAATAATAAGAGAAAGTTGTGAAGACTTCTTGCCCATATGGTCATTATCTATCTTATAACATTTTGGATTAGCATGACAAATTGTGAATTTGAAAGCCCAATGGACATCAGCTATGAATTCTAGAGACAGATCTGACAGTTACATGGCTTTGGCCAAGTCATTTAAACTAAAGACTTTAGTTCTTTGTAACAGAAAATTTGAGATTGTAACAGATCAGTCTTTTCATGGGTGTCATACAAAATATCAGTTTCATGTGATAATAACATTTTTTAACATTATTAGTTAATTTTATTCAACAAGGATTTACTTAGTGTCTACTACTTTCAAAGATGAACCAGGCAAAATGATCCTGAATACAGCATGTTGAAGATAAGAGAGGCATAAAATACAGGCGAGAGTAAGCGATGTGGCAAATACAATGACAAAATCTAAAGTTGGGTGTCAAATACCAGGGGAGAAAGAATGGGGCAGAGGCAGTACTTAAAAAGATGATCTCTGAAAGTTTTCAAGGACTGATCAAAGAATGAAATCCAAAGACTGAAGAGACTTAGTGCATCCTAAATAGAGTCAGCTAAAAGAAGTCCTAAACTAACACATTATAGTAAAATTGCTGCAAATCAACAGAGATGTATCTTAAATGAAGCCAGGAGCCAAAAGCCAGATCACCCAACAGCCAACTTCTCAATACACCAACAGAATGCTGATACTCATGGAATAAAACGTTCCGAACAATAAAAGTTCATGACTGCCAATCTAGAAGTCTCTATTCAGCAGATTATCTGTCAAGAATGGAGCAAAAAGGGATACTCACAGACCTAAGTGCTAATCAGTCAACAAGAAAGTGATTCCAGATACAGGTCTGAGATGCAAGAAAGCAATAAGTAGCATTGTGTTAATGACTATTGACTGCATAAAAGGTCATAATAACATCAGGTATGTTTTAGTTGATTTGAAAATATTATGCAAAAACCTAAGTCAAAAAGGAATAGATGGAATTTAAACTTGAGCTTCTGTTACCGGGAAGTGGATCAAGGTGTAAATTAATTTTAGACATTGATAATCTAAATATTCTTGATAAAATGTCTATGGTGAATATTAAAGAAAGGAGTAAGGGCCAGTGCTGTGACACAGAAGGTTAAACTGTCACTTGCGACACCAGCGTCCCACATCAGAGCTCCAGTTTGAATTCCAGCTCCTCTGCTTCCAATCCAGCTAATCTCTCTCTTTTTTTTAAGATTTTATTTTATTTGTTTGAAAGACAGAGCTACAGAGAGAGGTAGAGACAGAGAGAGCGGTCTTCCACCCGCTAGTTCACTCCCCAGACAGCCGCAATGGCCGGAACTGCGCGGATCTGAAGCCAGGAGCCAGGAGCCAGGAGCCTCATCCAGGTCTCCCACATGGGTGCAGGGGCCCAAAGACTTGGGCCATCCTCCACTGCTTTCCCAGGCCATAGCAGAGAGCTGCATCGGAACAGGTGCAGCCAGGACTAGAACCAGCACCCACATGGGATGCCGGCACCTCAGGCCAGGGCATTAACCAACTGTGCCACAGCGCCAGCACCTCCAGCTAATCTCTACTAATGTGACTGGAAGGCAGTCATGACGGTCCAATTACTTGGGGCCCTGCCACTCATGTGGGAGACCTGGATGGAGTTCCAGGCTCCTGGCTTTAGCCTGGCTCAGCCCTGGCAGTTGTAGCCATTTAAGGAGTGAACCAGCAGATGGAAGATCTCTTCCTCTCTCTATTTCTCTCTCTGTCTCTGTCACTCTGCCTTTCAAATAAATAAAAAATAAATCTTTAAAAATAAATAAATGAAAGGAATAGAGTATGCAACTTCCAAACTGAGTGTGGTAGGGGGGAGATAAAAGTTATTCATTCAGCGAAGAACTAAAGGCAAGCAAGCTGAGGAAAAATGATTCCAGAATAATCCAGCGCAGAGAAATAATTTTAAAATATTGGTGCTGTGCATGGCTGCCTGAGAAAGGGAAACAATGCATGTATGCACAGGTTGGCATGTTAGTAACCAGCACACCAGGTAAAAAGAAATCAAATAGGAGAAGTTGTGATTGAGAGGTAACTGAATAAATTGTGTTTGGTTAGGAAGTGGCAAACATCAATATTTGTTCTAAAATATCTAAGCCCCCTTGGAAATTCTGCATGTGGACTCCTAAGCCTGTGTCCACGCGTTGCACCCCCTCAAGGTGAGCTCACTGAGCAGACAGCATCTGCACTCCCCAGCTCTGACACCCACTTACCAGCATGTCAGGATTTCCTCATTCTCCACATGTTTAGGCAAAAGTCATTTACATTTTTCCCGTCGTTTCAGTATTTCTGAGTGTTACTTACCACGTAAGACTGCATTTTCAGACTGCCTTGATCAGCAGAGGATTTTCAGTGGTGCACACCCCTCTCTACCAGATCCCCAGGCAGAACAGCTGCAAAACCTAATCTAGCTTTTGGTAATGAATTCATGCATCTTATTTGTATGCAACTCAGGCAGACTAACCCCAACTTTAAAGGAAAATGAGTGCTGATCTTTTTAAAGAGAGTGAATATAGAGCAGCCTGATCCCTGAGAGGCTCCCTCAGACTGAAGTGGTTCAAGTCTCACCCCCAGGCCTTTCCAAGGGGAAAGCCACACAATCAGGGAGAGATTTGGCTGGCCTGTCAATCAAAGATGCTGCTGCACACCTCACTCATTCAGATCAATGAGCCAAAGGGACTTATCTGAGGACGATGGAAGGAGCACTACTCAAAATGAGCAGCTCTGCTCAGCCTCTTAATCTTCTTGAGCCTCAATTTACTCATCTGCGAATTTGGCTGAATTCAAGCATAATCATCTCTAAGCCTGGCTCCTAGACTTTAGTGTGCATCAAAATTACCCAGAGTTTGTTAAAACACAGATTGTCCGAACTGTCTCCAAAGTTTCTGACTGGATAGTTCTCAAGGTGAGTCCCCCCAAAATGTGCTTTCCTACCAAGACTTTGGGGGATGCTGCTGCTGCTGTGTGGATGTCACATTCTGAAAACACTAATAAAGTCTCTTCTGGCTGCATTCTTATGCTAAGCAGTGTGCAGAAGTCTAATGATGGCAATGCTTATTTTAATATTAAGTTTATAAGTAAAGCATTGGTAATGCCTATAAGCAAATGTATTCTCAGACCTTGTTGATGCACTGTGGGTAAAAGTCAGTTGTAATTATTCTCGTTATGTTCCTTTTTTTTTTTTTTTTTTTTTGACAGGCAGAGTGGATAGAGAGAGAGAGAGACAGAGAGAAAGGTCTTCCTTTGCCGTTGGTTCACCCTCCAATAGCCGCCACGGCCGGCGCGCTGCGGCCAGCACACCACGCTGATCCGAAGCCAGGAGCCAGGTGCTTCTCCTGGTCTCCTATGGGGTGCAGGGCCCAAGCACTTGGGCCATCCTCCACTGCCTTCCCGGGCCACAGCAGAGAGCTGGCCTGGAAGAGGGGCAACTGGGACAGAATCCGGCGCCCTGACCGGGACTAGAACCCGGTGTGCCGGCGCCACAAGGCAGAGGATTAGCCTAGTGAGCCGCGGCGCCGGCCACGTTATGTTCCTTTAATAGCAAAGAACTTTGACACAAAATCTATTTTTCTCCCACAACTGGACATACTGTATATTCAGCTTGAAAGTCAATGCTCTAAGCAGGCTGTAAAAGGGGCCATTTACGTCTTCATGGGCACCAAAACCAAAACAGGTTCAATTCTAAAAATAAACTTACTTTTTTTACAGGCACTTAATGCTTTAGATGAAAACTGTGGTTGGGTTAAAATGCAGATATCCCAGAACATAGAAAAAAATAAATCTTATTAGTCAATTAGCTATTAAATAAAATGATTTTATCGAATGCTTTCTTAAGTTCTAAATTTGGTAGAACAAGGGGAGAGAGATGCTGGAGGCACAGGCACGATGCAGCAGGGGGAGAGAGGCGCCATGCCTGGTTGAGAAGCTCACACAGTGAACAGTCACCAACATCACCACTTTTACCCAAGCCTAGACTTGTCTATACACTCAGCAAGGCCTTCTTCCCAGTGAGGAAAGCCAGGTCCAGTACTATTAAGTTCAAGATTATAGAACCCAAATGAATAAAGTCCCCTGGATTCGGATTTGCCTAATAAATAATGGTGTTCTCAGAACCCACACAGGCCCCTGGGTGTGTTTATCATGACAACCACACAACAGAATGTTGGTTTGGGCCAAACAGACCACCAGCCAGCCGCCCACTCACCGGGGAGAAATGGTGATGGCGCCGATGGCCCCTCCAATCAGGTAGAGAATCCTGGGGCCCAACCACTCAGGATGGCAAAGGAAGTAAGCACTACAGCCCTCCAGGTCTACGCTATACAGGAGAATGAGTAACACGAAATCAGGCAGCTGTGTGTTCTCCCAGGAGCTTGTTACTGCCTGGCCACTTGTTTCTTCCTAACTGGAAAGGATCCGAGTATTTCAGAACTCTCAGGGCCTGGAGTGTCATAGGCTACTGCAACCTTTTCAACCCCGAATACATGTCTTCATCTGTTTGGGATGCTATAGCAAAATACCATCAACTGAATAATTTATGAGCAACAGAAATTTATTTCTCACAGTTCTGGAGGTTGGGATGTCCAGATTATCATGGCGCTTTCAAATTTGGTGTGTGGCAAGGGCTTTCTGGTTCATGGATGGCGGTTTCCTTGCCATGTCCTCAATGGTGCAAGGGGTGAGGGTCTCACTCTGCACTCATCTCACCCAGCAGTGTTCCATTGGTATGCTCTCCCAATGGCTCCACCTCCTACGCCATCACATTACTTTGGGTTTCACCATATGAATTTGAGGAGGATACAAGCATTCATATACAGCAACATTCTATGCTAAAAGACAAGTTTGTGAAAAATGAGTAAAATGTAGGAGATTTAAGAACTTGGACCAGACATAAATCAGACAACCAAACGTGTGAGTGCCCATAAACACCATAAATGCCATCCTGTGTGGCTAATCAAGAAGGTATAATTTGGGGCTGGTGTAGTGGCATAGTAGGTTAAGCCTCTGCCTGCAGCTCTGGCATCCCATATGAGTGGCGGATCGAGTCCCAGCTGCTCTTCTTCTGATCCAGCTCCCTGCTAATGTGCCTGGGAAAACAGCTAATGTGCCTGGGAAACCTGGCTAGAACTCCAGGCTCCTGGTTTCGGCCTGGCCCAGCCCCATCTGTTGCAGCCTTGCAGGGAGTGAACCAGTGGATGGAAGATCGACCTCTCTCTCTCTCTCCCCCCACCCCCATCTGTCACTTAGCCTTTCAAATAAATAAAATGAAAACCTAAAAAAAAGGGATAATCCATGATCTGACCACACCATTGTGCCTCTTATTAAAGCAAGTTACATTTCCAAGATAACAAAATAAGCAGATACTTAATTTGGTTTCAATGAATATGGATTGGAATTCCCGCTGCTAACAAATTGCTCTAAGACTAGATGCCACTGGCACAGGTGTGAGAAGGAGCAGGTCTGAACTGAAGCCTCGGGCTTGCTGGCATGGAGGAACTCTTCCACTCACTGCCATTTTGGTTGTGCACAAGTCTGTCACCTTGATAATGAAGTCTGTGGGGCTTTAAATGCCAGTTATTGCCTCCAACTGTGCAAGTCTTCAAAGCTCGACTGCCAGGGTTGAAATCTCAGCTCTGCAAGATATCTAAATACTGTCAATTGCAAAACTGGGTAAAAATAGCTATCTACCTAGTGCAAGTTATTTCAAAAGTTTTGCCGAAAATAAGCTAATTTTGTGCCAAAAAAAAAAAGTGTAAAGCCATGCAGATGAGAGGTTTTCAAAAAGTTCATAGTGGGGACAGGTGTCAGGAACAGCAGTAAGGACACTGCCTGGGGCACCTGTGTTGCGTATCATAGTGCCTGGGTTTAAGTCTTGGCTCCACTTCCCTTCCAGCTTCCTGCTGTTGCACACCCTGGGAGGCTGCAGATGATGTTCAAGTTTTTGGGTCCTTGCCACCCATGTGGGAGACTCATATTGAGTTCTAGAGCCCAGCACCAGCTATTGTGGGCACTTGGAGAGTAAACCAGCAGATGGAAAAGCGAGCTAGCTCTCTCTCTCTCTCTCTGCATTTCAAATTAAATAGATAAATAAATAATTGTTTTTAAAAAGTTCATGGACAATACATATTATGAAAAAATATGCATGGATTTCAAAATTCCTTATAGCAAGCTAAACTTATCTTTTAATTCTATTTTTTCATGAACTTTTTAAAGTGCCCTCATCGTGTTACAGTCAGATTAAGAGACTAACTCTTGGGGCTGGGATGTGGTGTAGTGAGCTATGTGCAGTGAGTTAAGCTGCAGCCTGTTAAGCCAGCATCCATATGGGTACCAGTTCAAATCCTGCTGCTCCACTTCCCATCCAATTCCCTGCCAATGCACCTGGGAAATCAGTGGAGGATGGCCCCTGCGTTCACGTGCAAGACCCAGAAGAAGCTCTTGGCTTCCAACCAGTCCAGATTCAGCCATTGCAGCCATTTGAGGAGTGAACCTGCTGTCTGTATTTCCCCCTCCTCTCCCTCCTCTCTAACTCTACCTTTCAAATAAATAAATAAATCTTTAAAGAGAGAGAGAGAGACTAACACATAGGACAATACCTGGCACAAAGTAAATGTAAAGTAAATGTTACCCATTGAAGTCTATCATTTCTGTTTTCTTCTGCTGCAAGTCGGTCCACATTGATAAAGGCAGGCCTGGGCTCCCCTTGGTAATGAGAACCCTCACTCACAGAGAAACTGCTCATTAAGGAGAAAAGTCTCCCCTAAAAAATGCCAGTGCACAGGGGACAGGTCCCTGGAGGACACAGCCGCGAATGGATCAAAATGCAGAAATGTTCACAGCTGGCTACAACTGGAACCAGAGCAGCACCAGCCAGACATCTTGTGAAAGTCCACTTGACACCACGCAGGGGCCTAGGGATGCAGCCCTTCAAAAGCCTGTGGGTGGGAGATACTGTGTACTCTCCCCCAGCTTCAGCACAGTGAGAAGAAGGCCATTCTCACAGGAACCTCTGTGCCACTGGCTTGTGATTCATGGGCTCCTGGGTCCCCTATCCAGACTACTACAGACTTCTTTGAGGCTCAATGGCCAATCAATAGGTATAATTCGTGCTATTCATCACAACAGCCACCGGCAATGTAGTTCCTACCATGTGCTACTTGCTGCTTTTCTCCAGTGCTCAAAGATGCTGCCCTGCCTGTCCCAGAGCTTTAGAAACTGAGGCTCGGTGAGGGTAGGTGACTTTCCAAAATGACCAACTGGTGGCTGTGGGATTTGATCATAAGTTATAACTGACTGCAAAACCCAAGCACTTTCCCCAAGTCATGCTGCCTTCCTCACAGTGCAGGATTGATCCCTAAAAGGTCTCAGCACCAGCCTCAGGGGTGTACTTTGAGCTTGCATGCTTGCTTCGTACTCCACGGTTTCTCACAACTGGGGCAGACAGCTGACTGCAGCCCAAACCGTCTGGACTTGGCAAGCTTTCTGCCCCGCTTAGGGAGCAAGTCCCTTCCATCCACTGATCCGAAGCATCCTTGCTGATTACTAACCCAGGCATTGGGTCAAATCCCAGCTCTGCTGTCCATCACTTCTGTTTCTCTGAGAAAAGCTACTTTCCCTAAGCTTTCAGTTCAGAAAATGGGGATATTGGTAGCTGGAAGGACTTGTAGAAGAAGATCAATGTCAAGTGCCTAGAACAGAGTCTGACATGGGGGCTGCTCCATGGACAGAGAATAGTGACCTCATGGCTATGAACGTGCTGGTGGCCATGGGAGCCCTCTGGCTTTTTCTATTCAAGCCAGTGACTCTTTCACTGGTGCGGGTTTGTTGGATTCCATAGACAGAGAATGTAGCATTTTCTATATGCTATGAATATTTACAGATTATCATGATACACTCATATGCATTATGTATCACTTACACATGTCCAAGTTTGTGTGTGTGTATTGTGCATGTGTGTTTAGGAATCGGTATATAGACACATACACACATACATGTATACTTTAAAGGGATTTTCCAATTTTAATCTTAATAAACCTATTATTAGGAGCCTGCGAAGACTCAGGTCTCACAGAAACCTCCCTCTCTGTGAGCCAGTGTGTTAAAACAACTGGGCCCCTCTTTTGCACATTCAATTGTCTCTTTTATTATCTCCTCAGGCTGATCCTGGCTCTAAGGGTCACAGGATCTTGTTGAATCAGCTCAATTCGTTCATTTCGAGTCTTCCCATCTTTCCCACTGATGTGAGTGTAAGTGAGAGCAATTCAGGCCTTGTAAGTGGGTGACGTCCTCACATCCTCAGGGCCCTAGATCAATGTTGACCCTTCCACCTACCCCGCCCCCTCGGCTTTTGTGGGAACGTTAAGGACCAGCCTCTCCGGGCTGCCTGCCCGTTCCTAACTCTCAAGATTGACCTTAGAGTGGCAATGGCTAGGCTATTGAAATTCAGGCCCCACAGAGTCCACCCACCAGTATAACTGATGCCCATTAACCTCACCTGAAATCACACAGCTCTGAAAAGGCCGAGAGAAGCAGCCGAGTCCTCCCGGGCAGCTCCTCCATTATCTCCTGAAGCCTACAGTAAAACCACAGACCATGCAAAGGCCACAGAATTTATTTTAACTAGAATTGTCTCCCGTACTGCAAGGAGCTGTAATGGTGAAATAGCAGGAGCTTGAATATTTTAAAAGAAAAAATTTCCACTCACAATAATTGAGCTGTTCAAGCTATAGATCCACCTTCCTTGTCTGCATTTTCCTCAGTGTTCCAGCCCTTGAACACACACAGAGAGCTTCGGTATGTACACGTGTGGTAGAGGAAAATGGAAGGAATAATACAACAAACGATATCCTAGCACTGACAACATGTGGAATTACTCGCTTCGACTTTCTTCAGATTTATTTATTTGAGAGAGAGGGGGAGAGAGAGAGCTCCCATCTGCTTGGCCACTCCCTAATTGCCCCTCAAAGGCCAGAGCTCAGCCAAACCAAAGCTGTGAGCCAGAGACTCAACCCAGGTCTCCCACACAGGTGGCAGGAAACAAACTTGAGGTATCCTCCTTGCCTTCCAGGGTCTGCATTAACAAGGAAGCTGGATTCAGGAGCCAGAGTCGGGTATCGAACACAGGCTCTCTGCTGTGAGATGCAGGCGTCTTTACTGGTGTCTTAAATGCTAAGCTAAATGCCTCCTTTGAATTTCTTAAAATTATAAAATAAAAATAGATCACATTGCAATCTTCCCTGCCCATCCTCTCCCAAACTAGAGACAGTCATGTATTGCCATGTATTGCATCAGTGTATCATAGTCCATTTTTATTCTTTTGCAGACAGGTATATGCTCATTAGAATTTTTTAAATTTACATAAATAGTGTGCAATAATGTTCTGAAAGTTGCTATTCCCATTCAACAGGGTGATATAGTGATGTACTCATGTTCACATACACAGATCCTGGTGATTCTCTTTAATTGCCCAAGGTCAAAGGATGAATTCGTGTTAGAGAAATAAAACCAGCCCATTTTATCACCCTGTACACATACTGCAGCACCCATGAAAGCAAGGGTCCGGTTACTATTTATCAAGTCGTAAATGACTGAGCATGTTCCCCATGCTCTACATGCAGTGAAGTTAAAGTCACAAAGGGCTCTCTACCATTTCCAAATTCACAAATTACTTGAGAATGAAAATTTAACACCCCAAAGAATTTAAAAATAATGGAGTAGATTCTTAAGTTAGTGTTTTTCAGGACAATACCAGTTCAGAACTGGGGGAGTTCACCATGGAGGGATATAATCAAGGCAGCCTTCCTGGAAGAGGTAGTAGGTGGCACCAGTGATGAGAAGTGGGCAAGGTTCTACCTTTCCCCAGAGAGCAGTGAAGTCATTCGGATTGGGAGCATCATGAGGAAATAAACTACTCGAGAGGGTGAGGTCAACGTGGAAAAATCTGAGTCTGACTTAAGAGCCTCTGCTGTGTAGTTGCCCACGTGGAGCACTTTAAGGTCATCGCCATAGCCTTGACCTCACTGCAGCTCCTGGAGTGTTCCAAGCTCTCTCCATTCATCCATGTTTGCACACTCTATTCCCTCAACAATGCCATTCCAGACCCTCTCCTTCACCACCCATGAAGCCTTCCCTGACACGGGCACCTGCCCAGGGTGAGGTTCCCCTTCTCATATACTCCCGCAGAACCCTGGGTTTCCTTCTAGCATAGTTTGTCACACTGGGTTGCAACCTGGCTTAATTATCTTTCCCATTAAATTATAAACTCACTGAGAAGAGGACCTTAACATACTTGTCTTCTTACTGCAGGGTGCAGCACACTACCTGCTTCATGGATGCATTCAATTAATGTTTGAATGAATTAATTAGAGCATTAATTAAGATTAATCAAAGAATTATGGTTTTAAGTATTTGTATGTAAATGTTACCCATTTAGGCTGAAAAAGTAATTATTTAGACTCCTCTCTACTCTTAGCATACATCCCATGAGAAAAAACAAATTATAACTGGTAGCAACATGAAAGAACTGTCAATAGTACATGAAATTAGTGATAGAAATTATAAAAGCTAAGTCAAAGGTCTACTTGTTTGGCAACCATGCAAAATTCAAAACCTTTTCATCTACAGAAAAGAAAAACCACAGCACTTTGATATAACAGAAGATGGCACTTCAATCATACCATCTCCAAAAGCGTGTACTGTAAAAAAATAAAAGGAAAACAATCATTTGAAATTTCCCATGAATCTTTGCTCTTGAAAATAATAATGTCTCCATTCATTTATTCAGTCAACAAATACATTTGACTGGTGGCCCCAGGGATGCTTAGTGAACAAGCCAGATGCCCTGTGTTTATGGAGCTTATAATCTAAGGAACAGGAGATACAAGAACAAAAGTAACAACAACAACAGCAAATCAAATGAAATAATCTGAAGGCAGCAAGTACATGGAGGAACAAGGAACCGACAAAGAGAATCACGGGGCAGGAGGTGGGAGGGATCACAAGGCTCCACTGAGAAGAGCAACACCAACCACAGCTCCATGGTGAGAACAGGCTCCAGGCCGGAGCCTAGGGATGCTCGAGAAACCAGGGAATCCATGTGCCTACCTGGAGGACCATGACTGAGCAAGGGAGTGGCACAGCAATAAGCCACAGAGTGGGGAGAGCCCGAGGAGCGAGGCTGGCCGACTCCGCTGGGAGGCAGGATGCCTCTCTAGGAACCTTGGAAGTCATCGAAGTGTTGATGCTGCAACACCGTAGTCACATACTGGGCACTTCCTCTGTCCCAGACACCGTGCAAAGGGCAGAAGTTAAGGGCATTCATCTGAAGGTAAACAGCCTTGGGTTTTTTTTTTGTTTTTTGTTTTTTGTTTTTGTTTTGTTTTTTGACAGAGAGAAAGGTCTTCCTTTTGCCGTTGGTTCACCCTCCAACGGCCGCCGCGGCTGGCATGCTGCAGCCGGCGCACCACACTGATCCGAAGCCAGTCTGGTCTCCCATGGGGTGCAGGGCCCAAGCACTTGGGCCATCCTCCACTGCCTTCCCGGGCCACAGCAGAGAGCTGGCCTGGAAGAGGGGCAACCAGGACAGAATCCGGCACCCCGACCGGGACTAGAACCCGGGGTGCCGGCGCTGCAAGGCGGAGGATTAGCCTAGTGAGCCACGGCACCGGCCCAACCTTGGTTCTAATCCTGGCTCTACCACAGGCCAGGAATGGGACAACCTGGACCCATAGAATGTGCCAATTTAATGGGACAAACACTATGCATGCTTTGATTAAGCTCTTTGCATGCATTAGTTTTCCATCACATCCAAAATAATGTCTTAAGTCCTCCCCATGGCTACTTCTCCAACGTCATTTGCTCCAACGTTTCCTTTACCACTGGCCTCCTGGACATTCCCCAAACACAACTCGTCTGTTCCAGTCTGTTGTCTCCCTGCCTCAAATGCCTTCCCCCAGAGAGCAGTGTGGCTTGCCCCCTAGCTTCCCTGGACCTACTTAAATGCCCCCTTGTCGAGAAGGCCTCCCCAGGACCCCACCTGAAGCTGCCTCCCCCATCTCTCTACTCACCTGGCTTCGTTTTGCTTCCTATCATTTCCCAGAACCCAATAGTCTTGCATATTTCCATGTTGAGCCATTTATTTTCTGCCTCCTCAATGGACAGAGACTTTTTTTTTTTGCATTGCTATATCTTTACCATACAGAAAAAAATGAATAAATAAATGAACAAATACAGGATTTCATTTACCAGTCACAACTCTAAGTGTACAGGTGAGAAGAATAAGGCCTAATAAGAAGCAGTTTATCCAAGGTGAGCTCCTTCCGCTCCTAGGGTCTGAATCGTGACCCTGACGAAGCTGCTCTGCCCACCAGAACAGCCTGTGCCGTGCAGACACAAAGCTGTGCCCGGGCCTCCAAGGTGTCCACTAGTGCTTGTCGCCACCTGGCAAGGAAAGGCAGAGCAGCCCCTGGGTACCTCTGCCACCCCACCCACACCCCTCTGCGACTGCACCGCCCCCTTCATCAGAGTTCTCGCCCCTCCTGTGTCCCCCAGCACCTGTCTCCCCACCCCCGCCCCTCAGCTTCCTCTTGATGTTCTCTGGGTGGACTCGGAGATGCGGGCCACATCGGAATGAGCGAGCTGTGAACAGATCATCTCCTTTGATGCCTTCCCCCAGCCGCCTGCACGCCTCAGTGAAAAGCCTACTTCATTCTGCCCGAAACCTTGGTGGGACCTGACCTTCTGCGGTTTGATCTTTCCTCGGCCTCTCTCTGCAATTCCCGCAGACCTGGCTTCCTGTCAGTGCCCAGAATGCGGATTTATTTCAAAAGAGTATCATCGCCTGTCTTCTCAGCTCCACGCCTTAACCAGCAGCTGAGGACGGCCCAGCCGTGGGCCACTCAACATTCCCACACCGCCCGGCCCTCCTGCCCCGTTTCGCGGGCCTTAGGGGCCAGACAGAGCAGGGAGCAGGGACACCTGTGCAGACCACCCCGCGGACAGAAACCCCGGACAGCCCAGCTTCCTTTTGAGAGTCACTCCTCCACACCCGGCAGCTCCCGCAAAATGAAACACAGGAAGCATAATGCGGAGGCTGCCTCTCCTGGTTTCCGTGGAACCGTGAGCATCTGGGGACAAGATGAGAGGGCCGCACACTTCCTCCCACGAAAGGGACGCTGTCAGGCTCCGCCCCTGTCGCTTTGCCAAGGCTGCCATCTGTGGGCTTGGCACGGCCACGGCTTTTAAACCCAGAACTCCCCTTACAGCCTGAGCCTTTCAAGTCTGTGACGTGAGGCATGCGTGCAGGTGCATCCAGGCCATTTCCTCCCTGGGACAGGTCCCTGGCAGAGGGCACAACGGGAAGTCTCTAGATTTCCTGGTCTGTATTCCCCATAACCCTAAACCCACTGAGTAGCAGAGAAGCAGTGGAGCTTGGAGAAGCAGAAAGCACAGGAGGGGTTCCCTGGGCTGGGGCAGGGGAGAGCAGTGGAGAAGCACCTGACCTTGCTCCATGGAGGACCCCTGGGGCGCAAAGACCCCAGGAACAGTGGTTTCCATGGGCCTCCATGGGGTGGGACCTGAAGCACAGGGGTGCCGGCTGCATCAACGCTGGGTATGCCCCACTTGGTATGGAAGCAGAGAGCCCCAGATGTCAAGGGCTCGGGTAATGAGGATGATGTGGGAGAAGACGGAAGACTAAAATTCGAGGAACTGCTTTTTTAAAAAAAGAAAAAAAAAGTGTTTTTTTTTTTTTGAAAGGCAGAGAAACAGAGAAGGAAGGAGCCACAGAAAGAGATCTTCCATTCACTGGTTCATTCCCCAAATGGCTGCAACCCCCGGGGGTTGGGCCAGGCCAAAGCCAGCATCCTAGGACTCTATCCACGTCTCCCATATGGGTGCAGGGGTCCAAGCACTTGGTCCATCCTCTGCTCCTTTCCCAAGTGCATTAGCAGGGACCCGGATCCAAAGCAGAGCAGCTGGGACTTGAACCCACACTCATATGGGATGCCTGCAGGGAGTGCCTTTACCTACTGAGCCACAACATAGACTCCAGGGCCTGTTTTTTTGACAGGTGTCACGTAAGTCCTTCCCCACTCAGGCTTTGGTGTGACCCCAAGAATGGAAAGGAGCCCAGTGACAGAGATGAATTATGACACCCAGGGGCTAGGAGTAAGCATAGAGGCCTAAGTCAAGTTGACCTTCAAAAACAAAGTGCCGTTTCTTCTACCATGGAATGTATCTGCATGAGAGTCATTCATAGACCATTTCCCTGGCTTTTTTTTTTTTTTTTTTTTTTTTTTTTTTTTTTTTGACAGGCAGAGTAGACAGTGAGCGAGACAGAGAGAAAGGTCTTCCTTTTGCTGTTGGTTCACCCTCCAATGGCCGCCACAGCCGACGCACCGCGCTGATCCGAAGCCAGGAGCCAGGTGCTTCTCCTTGTCTCCCACACAGGTGCAGGGCCCAAGCACTTGGGCCATCCTCCACTGCCTTCCCAGGCCATAGCAGAGAGCTGGCCTGGAAGAGGAGCAACCGGGACAAAATCTGGCGCCCTGACCGGGCCTAGAACCTGGGGTGCCAGCGCCGCAGGCGGAGGATTAACCTATTGAGCCGCGGCGCCGGCTCCCTGGCTTTTAAAGTGGGCTTTTCCCCAAGATCCTATCTCTTCAGCCTATCTGAGAAACAATTCACATGTAGGCACCGCCAGCAGTGGTGTGGGGTCCTGTGCCAACCCCGGCCAAGGCTCTCTCCTGCTTCTCCCGGGACAGAGCGGACATCTTCAGACAGACACATTTTAATTCACTAAGGCTCTCCGCATTAAATAGTTAAGTTTTCGTTTTGTTCATGTTAAATAGATCCCTTGAATGAAATGCTCCCAGAACTGAATTATTTTCCCCTCACTCAGCTAATGGCCTCTCTCTAGAGGAAACCCTCAGAGTTAATCTAAATCCTTCTTCCTCTCCCACAAAGGACGCCTTTCCTGGGGACTCTCTATCAGAAGTGTGCCTCAGCAATCTCCTTTCCTCTTTATCTGCACCACCACAGCCTTCTCCAGGACTTTATAAATCTTGCCAATGCTACCTTAATTAATAAACCATAGTAAGGTATTTGCTGAGCATTTAAATGAATCTATAATAACACAGAGATAAGGAACCATATGATGTGTATCTTATGACCTGAATTTAGAATCAATACTTTCTAATATTTTTGGACCAAAATGTGTTCCATATAAAGAGTCCTAAATTTGACATGCATCTCCATTTTGCTGTTTTCTAATATGCATCTGTTATCTTAGCATGTAACGGGTCTTGGGCATTGTTCTGTCTAAATGGTAAGATTACTTAGGGTTACTAACATAGTCAAGAAATTTGTCACAATACCCACCCTGTCTATCAAGCCGTTCACCCTCAAGTCAGCTTGGGAAGCCCACGATGTTCAGTGGCTTCTGTCCATTCAAGTTTATTGGGTCTGGCATTGTGGCACTGCAGTAAAGCCAAGGCTTGCAATACTGGCATCACATATGAGCACCAGATTGAGTCCTAGCTGCCCCATTTCTGATCCAGCCCTCTGATAAAGTGCTTGGGAAAGCCACAGAAGATATCCTGAGTACATGGGCTCCTGCCACTCATGTGGGAGACCAGGCTCCTAGATTCAGCCTGACCCAGCCCTGGCCATTGGGGCCATTTAGGGAGTGAACTAGCAGCTCTCTGTCTCTCTTCCTCTCCCTCTCTGTAACTCTGGCTTTCAAATAAATAAAATCGATCTTTAAAAAAAAGAGCTTTCTATTTAATACCACAACAATCACAGATTTGCAAAAATACTTTCTAGAGAAAAATAAGTTGATGCTAGAACTGCATTGGTTATTTTTTCTTGAGTGGAATTGCATTTGGCCTGACAACTTGCCAGAAATCTATACTGCTTTTTGAGTGCTGCAGCGGTGAGACAAAGGAGATTCTGTCGGTAGATGTCAATTCATCAGATTATATTTCAGAAATGTGAGGAAGTCAGGCTTTGCAGATTAATGGAGGAGACGGGCACATGCTAAATCACAAAATCCTATGCCATGTGACACTGCCATGGAACAAACATGGGAGCTGCGGGTGAGCGGCCCAGCCAGCACCCTCCACCCAGGAAAAGGAGTCAGGCCAGCTAGTGCCAGAAAAGCAAGGAAAGAAAATCAATGCTTCAGCCAGAGCCCCATGCCTCTCCTCTCCCAAGCATGGATGTAACGAGTGGCATTTTCAATATTTCCAAGGCGAGAAAGCTGACTATTGCATTCTCCAAATGATTCTGTGACTTATTTGCTATCTGTGTACACTGTTGCAAGACAGTGGCAAAGCATCTGGTTGAACTTTAGATTCCCACTCTCTCTGTAAGTGGAATTAACTTCCTATTCATTCTGCATAGGTACAGCAGTCTGAGCTTGTCAGTATGAGGAGTCTTCAAAAAGTGCATGGAACATGCATATTATGAAAAAATTACACACAGATCTCAAAAAGTCTTTGCACCAAAATAAACGCATCTTTCAATTCCGTTTTTCCACAAACCTTTTGACAGCACCCTCACATGTCTTTCTGCCCGAGTTTGTACTCCGGCCTTCACCATCCTAAAAGAACAGCTGCCTTATCTGAGGTTTTCTCTGTGAAGCCCTGAAGCTGCAAGTGATTCATGGGCTTTACCCAGGATGGGGCACGGAGGCAGCAGCCACGGTGCTCCAGGTCCCACGTGTTCCATCCGAGCACCCGCATTGTTCCCACTGATGTGCTGAACCCCAGATTCTGCAGTCAGGGGCCAAGAACCTTCTCCTGTGATTTGATTGCCCCTGTGCTACCTGAAGCAGAATTCATTGCTTCAGCTAAAGCTTGCAGGTGTACAATTGGTTGTCCGTTTGCTTAACTAGACTAAGTGTTTCAGACAACAGGGAATCTGCCTGCAAGAGCTTTCCTGTGGAGATGTTCTTCTGTCACCCTCCATCTCCTTAACAAAAGAGGGTCCTTTGAAGGCCAAAAAAAAATCGAGTTTTGAGAATAAAAAAGATGGGGACACAAGGGCATGCTAAGGATTGGAGATTTTAATATCACTTGAAAGGAAAATTGTGGCTCTCCTTCCCTCTCTTTGACAGCTGCCTCCACCGTCGCTTCTTAATCTATAACTCTTCCACTCCAACACCTCCTACTACTTACTCAGAGTGTCCTCGGCCTCTTAAGACCAACGGAAGAATGGCCCTACTCAGAAACTTGGCTGAATTTAAGAAAAGTACATGGAAAATATAAAGACAAATTAATTGTTGCCCGCCATGCTGATATACCATATGGGAGCCAGTTTGAGTCCCAGATGCTCCACTTCCAATCCAGTTCTCTGCTATGGCCTGGGAAAGCAGTAGAAGTTGGACCAAATGCTTGGGTCCCTGCACCCACATGGGAGACCTGGAAGAAGCTCCTGGCTCCTGGCTTTAGATCGGCTCAGCTCTGGCTGTTGTGACCATTTGGGGAGTGAATCAGTGGATGGAAGACCTTTCTCTCTCTCTCTCTCTCTCTCTCTCTCTCTTTCTCTCTCTCTCTGTTTCTGCCTCTGTGTAACTCTGCCTTTCAAATAAATAAAGAAATCTTTTTAAAAACAAGACAAATTAATTGACTGACAGACAAGTGATGACTAGATATGGATTTATTTGTGTAGGTAAAACTGCAAGGAAATATATAGCCAAATGTCAGCAGTGTTTATCACTAAGAAGTGTATTACTAGGAATTTTTATTAGTGATGTCTTTTTTGTGTCTCTGAGATTTTCTACAAGGAGAAACTGCAAGTTACAACCACACACACACACACACACACAACTGAACTAGCCCCCAAAGCTTTGAAAACCAAGAGGGAATGAGGATCCAGTTTGGTGAACTTAGTTAGGGACTCAGTAAGCATGTTTTAAAAAAGAGCCGGGTTTTCTTCCAGGTCCTGGGTGACCTCTCGAAGTCTCCCACCTTGTGGGAGACCATGTGCATGCCAGCCAATAAGTACCTTATCATATTGGCCACGTTTTGTCTTCCCGGCTGTACTTCCTGGTAGCTCAATCCTGGCTCCACCTCTGGTACCACCTGGGCTCCTGGTGGGAGAGTGGGATCAGTTAATTGGGCCTTGTCAGCCTCATCTCGGGCAGCCTGTCGGACCTGTACCCGTTCCTCAGAAGCGAGAGAGGAGGAAAGGATAATATCAAGGTCTTTCCAGGTGAGGTCGTATGTTTGAGTAAGGTATGTAAACTCTTTGATGAACATAGTTAAATTTTCTGAAAAGGACCCTAGTCTTTCCGTGATCTGTGCAAGGTCTTGTAGCATGAACAGAACATGGACACGCACAATACCCTCAGTCCCAGCCACCTCTTGAAGTGGGAGGAGGTGTCAGGTCACGTGACTGTGTGCACACACTTACAGGCAACAGCAATATATCCTGGGTGCTGGTCATAGGTAATGGGGAAAGGGGTTCATCTCAGGTTATGGTGAGAGTGGGGCTAGAGGAAGGACCAGTTTCAGGGGGTGGCTGCATAAAAAATGGAGAAGATGTCAGTGGGATGGGAGATGGTGGGCCAGCAGAGGGTGGGACGGAACATGGCGGCAAGGCAGCAGAGGGTGGGATGGTAGGGGGCAGGATGTAACATGGTGGTGGGGTGGCAGAGGGAAGGACAGCAGATGATGGGATGGAACATGGTGGCGAGGAGGCAGAATGCACATATGGGGATGGGAGGTTCCTGGCTAGCTGTGGGGTCCCCAGGAACTCAGGAGGGTCCAAAAAGGTGGAGGGTGGAGAGTTTGGCAGTAACACAGAAGAGGCGTCCTTAGAAGGTGGGGCCCTGGTCCTGGCCAGCAAGACCTGGGCCGTGGAACTGGGGGAGAGGAGAACAGGACGGGAGCAGAGGTTTCAGAAAGCCTGGACATATGGGACCTCTGACCATTTTTTCTCCCTGCAGCAGAAATTATCAAGGTTGGTGAGGACATTGGGATCAAAGGTTCCCTCAGGGGTCCACTTAGATCCATTGTCAAGTATGTAATTAGGTCATGCCTGGGTGGAGTAGAAGATTAGGTGTTTACGCTGTAGGTCCTGGGCCAGTCCCAGTTGCTTCAAGTTCTTTAGGAGGCAGGCCAGGGGGCATTTTGAGTGCCACCCTCAGGACTGGCCAGAACCCATGGTCTCGCCAGCAGCCCAGGATCTACTGAAATTCGAGCAAGGCATCCCCTGTCCCAAACCTCAGTAGATGGATATGAGGTCAGTCCTCAATGGGGCCAAGCCAGCAGCCAGGACGTCTCCACAGCTGCTGGAAAGCTAAGTGGAGAACAGGGCCTGCATGCACACAACAAAACAGGTAGCAAGTAAGTCCACAGAATTCCTGGTGGATCCGGGGGCTACAGGTCCTTGTCCGGACCGTGAGGCTGGCCAGAGATGGCAGATACTGGGCCAACCCAGAGGAGGGAGGGAGAGCAGGGGAGGAGTTACTTACAGTTGGTTGAGTGTGGTCCGTAGTCAGCCTGGGGCACCAGACAGGTTCAGTGAGCCAGGGGGCCTCGAACCTGGAGAGGGGAGGTGCGCACCCTCAGCTCCCCAATTTCGGCACCATCTACAAGGTGTCCAGTGCGTAACAAATCTTCCCAGCCAGATGAAATCAATTAATTCACAAGCTTTTATTGGGATTCCATTCACGGGTGAGGTTCCCCGGTCCAAACAGAGCTGGGCCGGGAAGTCGCGAATCAGAGGTTGGGAAGGCTCCTTTTGTAGATATAGGGCATGGGGGTTAAAGGTTGAGGTGGGTCTGATCCTCATTGGTTGACCTTTAGGCACCCATGGGGACTTTGACAAGGACTTTTTGTTCCCAGAAGTGCAGGTAGGGACTCTCCATTCCCGGAAGTATGGGTCTTCTCTCCTTGCAGATCCCAAAGCTACCACCAGGCACCTCCAGTTCTGTGTGGTCAGGGCCTAGCAACCAGGGTGGCCCAAGTGCAGAGATCTAAAGGACACTGGCTGGCCTTGAACCCATGAGGAAGGTGCAGAGCAAGAGGGGAAGTGGTGTAGAGAAAAGGAGGTTCACAGAAATAGTGACAGGCTACCTCAGGGTATGCAAATTGCAACAGCTTGAGGCCTATACCCATTCCTAGCCAATCACTGAGACCAAGAAAATATAAATTTCTCACCATCCATGGCTAGACCCCTTGTTCACCCCACAGTTAGAGTGTAAATTGTGAAAGAGTGAGTCTCCAACGGAGTGCCAGGAAGGACAGGGAAGCTGGGCAAACACAACACAATAGCCCCACCATAAAAACACAGATTTCATGAATCAATCAAAGAAAATACTTTCTGAACATAAGATGGAAAGAGTATATTCAAAAGTGAGATTTTTGAGAAAATAAACAAAATTGACACAACATTGGCCAACCAAAGAAAGGAGAGAGAAGATCCAAATCAATAAAATTAGAGATAAAATATAACAACAGACACCACATAAATGAAAAGAATCATCAGAAATTATAGAAAGAGCTGTTTGCCAACAAACTGGGAAACCTAGAAGAAATGGACAGATTCCTGGAGACATACAACCTACCTAAATTGAACCATGAAGACATAGAAAAACTAAACAGACCCATAACCAAGACAGAAATTGAATCAATAATAAAGACTCGCCCAACAAACAAAAAAGGCCAGGATTAGATGGCTTCACTACTGAATTAGACCAGACATTTAAAGAAGAACTAACTCCAATTCTTCTCAAGTTATTCAAAGCAATTGAAAGGGAGGTAATCCTCCCAAATTCTTTCTATGAAGCCAGCATCACCTTACTTTCTAAATCCAGAAAAGATGCAACAGAGAAAGAGAACTACAGACAAATTTCCCTGATGAACATAGACACAAAAATCCTCTACAAAATTCTGGCCAATGGAATCCAACAACACATCAGAAAGATCATCCACTCAGACCAAGTGGCATTTATCCCTGGTATGCAGGGATGCTTCAACATTTGCAAATCAATCAATGTGATACATCACATTAACAAATTGAAGTACAAAAACCATATGATTATCTCAATAGATGCAAAGAAAGCATTTGACAAAATAAAACACCCTTTCATGATGAAAACACTAAGCAAATTGGGTTTAGAAGGAACAAGAAAACCCATGGCCACCATCCTACTGAATGGGGAAAAATTGGAAGCATTCCCACTGAAATCTGGGACCAGACAAGGATGTCCACACTCACCATTGTTATTCAATATAGTCTTGGAAGTTTTAGCCAGAGCCATCAGGCAAGAAAAAGAAATCAAAGGGATTAAAATCGGTAAAGATGAAGTCAAACTATCCCTATTTGCAGATGATATGATTCTATATATAGGAGACCCAAAAGACTCCACTAAGAGACTACTGGAACTCATGGAAGAGTTTGGTAAAATAGCAGGATATAAATTCAACACACAAAAATCAATAGCCTTTGTATACACAGAAAATGCCACAGCTGAGAAAGAACTTCTAAGATCAATCCCATTCAAAATAGCTACAAAAAAATCAAATACCTTGGAATAAATTTAACCAAGGATGCCAAAGATCTCTAGGATAAGAATTACAAAACTTTAAAGAAAGAAATAGAAGAAGACACCAAAAAAAAAATGGAAAAAACTTCCATGTTCACAGATTGGAAGAATCAATATCATCAAAATGTCCATACTGCCAAAAGCAATCTACAGATTCGATGCAATACCAATCAAAATACCAAAGACATTCTTCCTAGATCTAGAAAAAATGATGCTGAAATTCATTTGGAAACACAAGAGACCTTGGATAGCTAAAGCAATCTTATACAACAACTGGAGGTATTACAATACCAGATTTCAAGACATACTACAAGGCAGTTATAATCAAAACAGCCTGGTACTGGTACAAAAACTTCCACTTTGCTTACGGCCCTGTCTAAATACTGACAGAGTCTGTGGACTCAAAAGTCTTCTATAGCCTTAGCAGCTCATGACAAGAGCCTTGGGTGATCACTGACATTATAAATAAGGATGTCAATTGTTAAATCAACAACAAGAGTCACTGGCAATTACTCCCCATGTAGAACCTCTATCCTTAATGAGTTGTACTATGGGATTTAATGGTAAAACCAGTCGTCAAACAGTACTTTATACTTTGTGTGTCTGTGTGGGTGCAAACTGTTGAAATCTTTACTTAGTATATACTAAGTTGATCTTTTATATATAAAGATAATTAAAAATGAATCTTAATGAAGAATGGGATGGGAGAGGGAGTAGAAGGTGGGATGGAAGTGGGGTTGGAGGGGGGTATAGGGGAAAGAACCACTATATTACTGAACCTTGATCTATGAAATTTGTATTCATTGATTAAAGCTTTCTAGAAAAAAGTGACTGCGCTTCCAGCAAAGGAGCTGCTCCAGCAGAGTGCAGGTGTGACTGTCTGCAGGGTAGAGGGTCTTGTGGTGTGAGCCACCGCTCTGGAGTGATCCACAATGACTCCCTCTGATATTCGTGCCTGTGTGGTTGCCTGCTCTTGAATACAGGCTGATTTAGTCACTGTTTCTAGCAAACATGATGTAATAGAGGTCTCGGAAAGTCACCTTTGCAATTAGGCAGCTTCCGTCCTGGCTGTCCACTCTCACTCTCTTGACCTCTCAATCACTTGTACACTTCCGATGGGAGAGAGGACAGCTGCTCTGAGCTTTCCAAGAAACCCTTGTTGATGGACCTGATGTCTCTGGCCGACAGCCATGGAGCTTCTTGCACCTGCCAACAGCCTTGTCCATGAACACAGTCCTCCCCAGGTGAACTGTGGGGTGAGAGCAGGCCTCACTGACCTTGACTGTAGTCTTGTAAGACTGTGAGCCAGAGGCACCCAAGGAGCAACGTCCAAATTCTGACTGATAAGTACGTGATAGCAAATACCAGAAGACTTCAGAAAGTTTGTGGAACTAGAATAAAATGTATGAGTTTATGTTGGTTCTAAAAGGTAATACAATGCAAAAAAAAAACCTTTTTTCTTAACACATGGATGGACAATGCATATGGAATGGAAAATACTTATTCTTTTACTTCCATTTTCCATGAACTTTTTAATTGTGTTTTGGCTGCCTGTACTTTCGTGGATAACATACAATGCAGAAATAGGTAACTAAGACAAATTTAAGACCCCTTCTCTTCTTAATATTGCTTACTATGGGAATTTATTTTATCCAAGGGATTTTTGACTGTGGAATGAGTCTGTATGTGCCTGTGTAGGTGAGAGCAAGCTTGTTTGTTTGCATACACCTGCAGGCATTTTGAAAGGGAGGCCAGAAAGTTTATCCATAAATAAGGAAAAAGCCCAGGAATTTCAAAGACTCCGGTTCACTTTGAGGTTGCTGTGTCCTGGCTCTCTCTAGCAAACCACTGGTTCCCATGAACAGAATTTGCCCCATCTTTCAGAAAGAAAAGTGTGGTCATGAGCGGGTCACAGAGGACTAGAGCTATCCATGCCCTCTGGGAGTTGCAGCTAGCCCTGAATTTAGGCAGACAAAATTAAGCTTCCAATTGTTTAATATATAATCCACATCATTTGGACTTTTTTCTGGGAATGTGCAGGTGGTTTTCAAGTATAATTCATCGCATTAATTTTATTCTTTGCTTCACAAGAATATGCCCTCCCTCTTTCCTATCTAAAAATCCATGACTGCCCATTCTACAGCCATCAATTATGCAGGAAGCCGTTCTGTGCAGAGAGCAAACCTGCATGGTGCCGTGGGTTTTATTCATGCCAAATGCATGCAGTCCGCCTCGCCCTGGAGAGAGGGAGCCCCCTCCTCAGGAGCTTCAGAGACTGTGACATGATCAGAGCCCAGTTTTGCTTCTGTTTCCCTCCTGCCTCCAACAATTAGCCCTGCTCAGAGCATCAACTCACCCTCATCCTGATGGCAGTAATAGCAGAGTAACAGCTGGCATCTCAGAGCAGTAAGGAGGACCTGTCTGGAATTCTTTGATGATTTCTCAAGAGACGAAAGGCATCAGCTTTGTCACCTGATGCTCTTGGGAACCCAGCTCCCACAAACTGTGCTGTGGTGAGAGACCCCCCCCCATGAGTGAGAAGCACAAAGGGCTGTGGATTTTTCACAGATGCCATGCAGATGGGTACAGAAAGGAGCCCCCCTACTCAGATTTCTGCTCCAGCCTGGGTGGGTAATGCACTGGGCATCTGTAGATGGTTCAACTTGAGTGATCCAGGACAAAGACCTAGAGGACAGGACCATTCAGATCATGGCTTCTGGCCTGTGCTCTCCCAGCCCCCCCCCCCCCCTCAGGAAGCAGTTAGCAAGAGAAAGAGGTTCTGCTGTTATAGCTGGAGTCCTAGGAACAACCAGGAGGCTGACATTGGCCCAGAGACAAGAGCCCTAGAGTCTGGGCCCAGAGCTGCCTTGAACCAGTACCACGGCTTACAAGAGATCAGCTTCTCATCTCATGCAGAAGCCTAAGCTCCAGTGTCTGATGCTGATGAATGATGGACTGCTGTGAAAGGCTAATGAGTTCAGGGTGGAGACTTGAGTTAATTCTGGCATCCGGGCATGGTCCAGGGGGACATGCATTCTGGGAGTGCATCTCAAGCGTTGGTCATAAAGCTGAGAGGGGTTCCCTGTGTGACTGTCTCTGCCCACCTCCTGTGCCAGCCCCACCCCTATCAGACACTAGACAGCAGTAGATCCTGGGCTGTGAGTCTCCAAACCACGAGCCAAAATAAACCTTCCCCCTTGCTAAGGAGCTTTTCTCAGGTGGCTTAATAGTAACAGAAAACTGATTAATGCCATCAGTTTGTCTTGGTCAAGGCTTTCTTTTTTTTTTCTTTCTAATTACAATTAAGCAAAGCTCACCCAAGTTATCTTAAGCCAAATAGGATCTGGGGTGTGTCTCTTGCATAGAACAAAGGGAAGCAAATAGTCAAATCCCAGAAGAAACTGCATCTAGGGACCTGAAAGTCACCAAAAATCAGGACAGCTCACTCCCTATCTCCTTCTCTCTCTCTCCACATCTTCTCATCTATTTTTGCTGTGTGCCTGTGACATTACTGTCCCTGCTCCTGCATGTCCAGCAAAAGTTCACACCCCAGCTGTAACCATCTTCAATTCAAAAACCTGCCAAGGGGCAGTGTTGTGAAACCACAGGAGGTTAAGCCACCACACGTGATTCCAGCCTTTCGTATTGAGCACTGGTTCAAGTCCCAGCTCTTCTGCTTCCGGGCCAGCTCCTTGCTAATGAGCCTTGGAAAGCTGTAAAAGATGGCCCAAGTGCTTGGGTCCCTGACACCCATGTGCGAGACCTGGATACAGTTCCAGGCTCCTAGCCTCAGCCTGGCCCAGCCCTAGTCATTGCAGCGATCTGGGAAGTGAACTAAAGATCTCTCTCTCTCTCTCTCTCTCTCTCTCTCTCTCTCTCCATAACTCTGCCTTTTGAATAAATAAATAAACATTTTTAAAAAGCCTCAGCTAACTGATAACTACTGATACACAGAAGCTGGCACAGTGGGGTCACACAGGCTCACACAGCACACACGTAGCACCAGGTGGGGCTGCTTGTCTAGACGTGTCCTTTCTAGCACATAGTCTGCTTGGATTCCAATTCTTTGTGGAATTTAGATTTCCTAGTCCCTAAAGCCCTCCTCTCTTTTCACACCCTGTGCATCTGCAGCTCTGTTCAATACATCTGTCTGGCAGTGGGAGAACATTTCCTAACTCAGGGCCTTGGGAAGGGTATGCAGTCCCTGCACTGGATGTGGTCATCAAGGAGAGATGGAGTTGAAGTATAGGACAAGTCTGAAAAAAATCAAGTAGACAGACCCAGGAGGCCAACCATGTTAGCCACTTGCTTATCCACAGTGCCCCCCAGTCCCCAGCACCTAAGGACAGAGCTGACTGGGATCTGAGAGAGGTGCTCTCAGTAGCCTATCAAGGCTCATGGGGACCCTGGACAGCGCCATCCCTGCACAAAATGGATCAAAAGCTCCAAATGTCTTTCTGAGGTTACTGGCTCCCCCAAGGCTCCAAGTACCCATCTTGCCACTTAGCAGAGAGCAGTGGCGCAGTAGGGGAAGGGGTCTCCTTGTGGATCCAAGGGGTCTGTTGAAAGACATCAGCATTGCACAGCAAAGACACACGTCTAGCTTAAATAGCACTGGGTGCCTCACATTGTATAAGCAAGCTTTCTTAGGGATTCTTTGTGTTGGTACATTCATGTTGGTTTACTCCCCCATTTCAGACCAGAATCATCTCTTTTTTGCTCGCCTGTCTCCCTGCAATTGTTTGAGAAATGATATGACCCATGGACACCACCCTTGGGCTGGGGGCTTCCTTCAGTGACAGTCGCTTCTGAATCAAGTACATTTAGCTGCCGTCTCACTCTTTCTCTAAATTACTTTCTTCTGCAAATGCTTAGATAAAACAGTCTTTTTAGTATTCTGATGGAATTCAGCAAACAGTGTCTATGGGACTTTTGTTTTTGTGAAGTACTCTGTTGCCAGGATACCCAGGGTGAAGATGTCAGAAGAAGACACATTGAAAGGACAAGCTATAGAGAAAATCCCCGAATCAGCTCCTTGCATACTAATCGCTGCCGCTCACCCTATGCTGTTTTTGTTTGCTATAGGAAAGATACTACAGTCCATAGTTTCTAAATAACAAACTACCCAGAGAACAGAAACCATGTATTATTAAGGAGGGTAATGCATGTTGAATTCCATTCTTTCACTTTTTTCCTTTTCTTTAAAATGTGGCACTCAGACCATTACAGACACATACTGGTTATTCATTACTGCATGTAGGGAGATTAGAGAAGAATAGATTGGCAACTTCAGGAAGAATGTTAAATGCAGGGAAGAGGAAAGGATGAGAGGAAGAAAAGCTTCCTTTAACAATGATAAGAGGACTTTAAAGTCTTTAAAAATCAGATATTAGGCATTTTAGCAAGCATTTATTATGCACCTACTAGATACAGAGAATGAAACTAATACCGTAGACTTAAACTTAACTAAATACACTGGAAATAAGATAAATGAAAATTCCTTTTTCCAAATAAACCAATAGAAAAGGCAACTGTACAAGTTCAGAAAGTGGAGACTTGAGATTCTCGTGGCAGTTACTCCCAGGACTGGGGTAGACAACAAATTTATTATAGGTGAACAATAGTGTGTGTCATGGGGTGGAAACAATTAATCTAACTTTGGACTCTCTCAATACAGTACTATTATTCTGATCACACAAAAACACGGCATTACAGTTCTTATATCCCTTTTTCAAAATCCTTGGGACCAGAAATACAAATATCTCAGATTTGGGATATTCTCAAACTTTGGAATTTTTGTGTAGCCTTCGCCAATCAAGTATCCCTAGTCCAGAAACCCAAAGTGTTCCAAAATCCTGAAAGTTTTGAGCATCAGTGCCAGCCCTCAAAAAGTTTTAGCCTTTGGATTGCAACCTTCCAGATTTGGGATGTTCAACCTGCATTGGAATGTGGCTTAGTCATACCAGATAATCTATGCAGCATATGGAACATATAGGTTCATGCAGACACAATAATGCAAGGAAAAGTTTGGCTAGCTACATACATTTATGAAAAAAGGGTTAAAAGATAATTTGATTTTGGTGCAAAATATCCTAATTTGTATTTTCCATGAAATTTTTGAAAGCTCCCCTTGTCTACATGTATTTCAAAATGTTTTTGCACCAAAATACTTTAGTCACATTTTCATGAGCTTTTTGAGGCCCCCTCAAGGCATCTGAGATGGCACTGATTTAGGTGGCGATGCGGAGGAAGACCAACCAGGAAGAAAGCTGTAGAAACTCTGCTATCAGAATAACTATTGAAGAAACTAAGAATACATACGCATAGAGAAGAGAAGGTTAACAGGATGAAAACATTTTAAGGCTGTAGTAAGCACCAAAATCACCTGTAAATATACCTAACCTGACCGATAATTGTCAAGAGCTCAAAACAAGTATTGTTCTCACAATAGTCAATGGAGTGGAAACTTGATGTTACATCTCCCAAAGAAAATTTGCTGGCAGTCTCCCCTTTGGCCAGGCACTGTAAGTCATTACAACAGGGCATGGAGTCCAACAGAGTCCTTGCCCTCACATGTGGTACCATGATCCAAGTCCTGCTCTTGGCTCAGAGAGAATCATCTGTCTTGGCATTGTCCTTCTCCATTCAGAGTCCTGTCTGCTCTTTCCTGCAGAGAAGTTTCTGCTTTGCCAATCACAAGTTCTGTGAGAATTGTACGGAGGTGCAAGCTGTGGTTTTGACCTTGAGCTCCCATCTCAAAGAGACACAAAGCAATCACAGATTCAAAGTCTTCACTCATGGAAATTTCTTCCAAATGTTCTGCCCAGTCTTTAGAATGCACTTCCAAAGAGCTAATAGAATATCAAAAGTATTCTTTTTAAGACAAAAACATTTTAAACAGGTTGTACCGAAATATGCTGCAAATGCCAGCTGAGACTTTTTAAGCAACTTCTAAAGGAAGAAACATCTGCCCTTCCCCCCTTCCTGCTGCCAGCGGGGGTTCTAAAGCAATTGAGTACAATGATGATCAAGAGAAGATAACATCCCAGAGATGCATCAGGCCATTAGACACCACATAACTATAAGTAGTACGAGTAGAAACCAGCATTTTATGCTGAAAAGCAAATTACCCAATGTGATGGTTTGACCATGAAATAATCGACCAATTACAGAGTGATGTAGATAAACTGTGATGATTCTACTGAATGCCTACTGCACATGGTTAAAGTGAATGTGAAAAGAAGTAACTGTAAGTTGTGAACTGATAGCAGTATTTCAATGGAACTTCTCATATTTTCAAAGGAAATAAAGAACTTTAAGAAGTTCAAGCCCTTGACCTTGGAATTCCTCTTCCTTAATTTTTTCATTAAAGAAATAATCCCAACTGCAGGCAAGGATTTATACACAAAGAATGATAGCTAAAATATCTGAAAGACTTCCCATGAGTGGCATTAGGTGATCTCTGAAAATGGTTCACTCTTCACTTGACCAAGAAAACCCCTCGAAATCACAAAGACCAAGTGGTTCACTTAAGAACACTCAAGAAACTTGCCCAGGCCATCAAGGGGATGGGTATCTGAATAGCCACCAAGTATCTGAAGGATACCACATTAAAGAAGCTGTATGTTTCAATTTGTTGGCACAATGACGGAGCTGGTGGGCATGCCCAGGCCAAGCAGTGCGGCTAGACACAATGTTGGTGCCCCAGAAAGTTTATGTGCATGCTTAAAAATGCAGAGTGATGCTGAACTTGAGGGTTTGGATGAAGATCCTCTGGTCATTGAACTTATTCAGCACCCAAGACATGCCATTGTACTTACAGAGCCCATGGCTGGATGAACCCATGCATGAGCTCCCCATGCCACACTGAGACGACCCTCCCTGAAAAGGAACAACTTGTTTCGAAACCAGAGGAGAAGGTAGCACAGAAGAAAAATATATCCCTGAAGAAACAAAAACGTATGGCTCTGGAAAAAATCCCTTATAATATAAATGCAGATTAAAAAAAAAAGAAATCTGAAAGAGGCATAATCTAACATTAGGGAAATAATTATCCAAATTTTGGAACACTCATCCAGTAGGATATCAACATAGGAAATTTTTTACTTAACTTGGGGGCATGGGGTGAAAGCATACAAAGTTGTAGAAATACGAGCAAATATTAGACAAACCATGCCCAATCCTGAAGAGTAGTTGTATGTGAATGATAGGAGTAGAGATAATGTTTCCCATGATAAACATATACTTCACTGATGAGAAGGACTGTTAAGTAAAAAGATGTTCAAAGCTTTAACTTCTCGTGTATCAATCTATCTTAATTCCAGGTGAAACAGTAAATGGGTCATAGAAAGATGAAAAAAATAGCATCTGGTTGTGTTTGGACATTTACAGCTGGCAGATATGTGGCACATGTCACTTTATTGTAACTCATGTTTAACCAGCTGCAACCAACTGCCTGAAATGACTATATCTGGATCAACTCACCCTCTGTCTCGCCAGCATGGCCATCCAGCTTTTTTTTTTTCCAATTAATTTGATTCTGTTTTTCGAGACGGACGTCCCAGAGCACGCGCAGCCTTGCCACAGAAATGCCGCGTTTTCAGAGAAAGCTAAGCCTGCTTCAAAAGAACCCACCCGAGGGAGGGGCTGGAGCATGGACAAGTGTCCAGTGCCTCAAGATAAGAAATAAATACATTGAGAAACCCCAGATCCCTGGGATTCCAGGTGCAATTACTACATAGCCCTGCATGGAAATATTTTCCACTCTCCTGCTTAAATTAGTACTCCTGTCTTGCACGAGAATTACTTATAATTCAGTTCCTCCTTTGCCCTCTAGCTTCCTTCTTTCAGTTAATTCTCTGCCCCATTTCCATCCCAAAAATCCACTTAAAATACAGCAAAGGACAATGCATCTCTAGCCTCCCCTACACTGAGAAGATGTTGCAAATAGCCAAATGCAAGGACTCGCTGTTGGGTTCAACACACACTTCTAGGTGCTTCCACGCGGACATTGATCCTATGTGGTGGTGTTATTTCTACTCCATGGACATACAGATGAGCAAACTGAGGCTCACGGGTTTAGATCAAGGGTTTAGGTTTTAGTTTGAACTCCCACTTTTCTACTATCGCACGATGGAGCCCCACTGGGTGATACCTGCTCTGGGTTCCCTAGAAATAGGACAACCTTATAATTTGACATACAAGCTGGGCTAATCTAGGGAAAGGAGCACTATTCGTGTGTGCTGAGACAACAGGTATCAGTTTGGTCCAGCCAGGGAAAACTGAGACTATTTATCTTAACTAAAGTGGAAAAAGTACAAACTATAGTGGAAGCCACCACACACAGCCCGGTGCAGAAGGTTGTCCCAGCCTGACAAACACAAAACTGTTAACTAAGTGGAAATTGCCGAGTCATGCTGGTTTCCCTAAGAGTGGTGCATCCTCAAAAGAACACGGGTAGCAACAATTTAACTCTTGCTGGCACTCAAAATAATCAGACTTAAAAGGAAGTGGCACTGTTGGGATATCATTCAGGACAAATATTTTGAAACTGACTTTCTCTGGTGTTCCAAAATGACGAGAAGGCTTCCTCCAAGCAAGGGGCCCCGTGCCTCATACAGCCGCATCTTGGTCCAGGTGTAAATGCTAACAACATCCCCATCTTTACAATAGCAGATAACCAGGTGATCCTTTATACTTAGTCCCTTCTCCTCTCCACCATGCCCTTGCTAAAAACGTTACAGGCTCAAGTTTTAAAATAAAACAGCTCAAAGCCACTGCTGGTTCTATTGGCTGGAACTGAAGAGGATCAAGCCAATGACTGCATTTCAAAGGAAAATGTGCATCTCTCCTCCTACCTGGACATCAGCACATCAGAGAATCTGGAATCAGTGAGGATTTTAAGTTAAGCCAGGACAATGTCCAAAAATCTAAAAGTCAAATTTCTCCCTCCAGACTATGCCCACCAAGGCAGCTTGAGTCTGGGCCACCCCAGAAGCAGCAGTGCCCAGCTTTGAAGTGAGTAGGGATCGCCCCCAGGAGAGCTTCAAGGCCTGAACTTCAAAGGGATGCAGGATCCAACCACTGCCTGCAGCCAGAGCCTCTGAGCCAAGCGGGCTCTGTGCTCTGCGCTCTGGCACAAGAGCCAAACACAATTCAGGCTGAAACAGTCCCGGATGGCGCTGCTTTGAAGGCAGAAGAACCTCTGCCCATCAGTAGAGCTCTGACAAGGGATCGCCGCAGGAGACGAAGAGGAGGGGGACGGGGCACCCAAGGTGCCCGGGGGAGGGCGGGATTTTCCTAGATGCTTATTTCTTTTTTTCTTTCTTTTCTTTTTTTCAAGTATGATTTTGGAGACTGGCTATTTTTTTTTTAAGATTTATTTTTTTTCTTTGAAAGGCAGAGTCACAGAGAGGGAGAGCCAGAGAGAGATCTTCCATCTGCTGGTTCACTCCCCAAATGGCCACAACAGCTGGGGCTGGGCCAGGCTGAAGCTTCTTCCAGGTCTCCCATGTGAGTGCAGCAGCCCTCTGCTGCTTTTCCAGACCATTTGCAGGGAGCTGGATGGGAAGTGGAGCAGCTGGGACTCGAATTGGCACCCAAAAGGGATTCCTACATTGCAGGCGGCTGCTTTACCCACTATAGAACACCACCGCCCCCCCCCCAAAACCCCCACCAAGAAGCATATTTCTTACCAGAGTTTAAAATCACCAGAGCAGCCCACACCTTACCAAAGTCTTCTGCAAAATCAAAACAAAAACCAACAATCCATGTTAAAGCTAGGTAGGCTCTCCTGGGGCTTAGGAAATAAATTGGATTGTATTTAAATCTCCATTGATTCTAGTTCCTGAAGCTGTGTGCATCACCATCTCCTGAATACTGAATACTTAGACCCAGTTCATTGAGCACTGATGAGTTTGTCCCTATATGATCTCTCATCACATGTAGAATAATGCATGTGAGAGAGGCACTATCACGAGATGGTCAGAGCATCAGACTTCAGTGTGATCTTTGTGACTTACTGCATAGATGTGTGACTTTGGAACGGTTCTCCAATTCTCTCGGTTTCAATGTCCTCACCTTCAGAAGGTGGGAGGGATGTTTACAGGACTGTTAGAGAATTGAGTCAACAGAGGTGTTGACAGAACAGTGCCTGGTCCATGGTCCATACACCATAAGTGTTGATTACCACCAAGGATAACAGAAGCACGTCCATGGCTTTTGATTGGTTGTTCCTTGCCATTTGTAGCCCTTCTTGCTCTGAAGAGTATGGAGGAGCTAACCAAAAAAAATCAGTAAAGGTACAGCAAGGTAGCATAATTTTTGAGGAGAAGCCAAAGGACGTTGCTATAATGAAACTAGGCTATTTATTGTTTGTATTTTTTTCTTATTGTGAATTGATTTTCCCCAACAGACCAAGAGGAAAGACAATAGTGAGGCAGGTATGTGAGACCTCATGTACCATTCTTAAGGTAGATGTTACAGTCTATCTTTAAATACTTTGAAGGTTGATGTCTTATTCTGGCTTCCTTTGAGGTCAACGTATTCTCTGGTTTTGTTTTCTATTCTTCTCATCCTTGATCCTGGAAACCCATCCCAGGAATGTACAGCAGAGATGGGGAAGGCCCAGCAAAGAGGAGAGTGAGACAGGAGGTGGAAACAAGAACAAAGCCAGATGCAGACCAAAAGGGAGAGAGAAGATCTGGAGGTTTAAGGGACTTACGCCCTACCCCACCCTGCCCACCAGTGTCCTAAAGACTCCACACCACATGGTGCTCTGGGGCTGTCTGGATCCACAGGGACCTCCCTGCCCTCCTGCCTCTGCATCCAATTAAAGCTGTCCATTCACATTTTCCTGCGGGAGCACTTGTCTGCTGACTGGTGGTGATTTCAGAGCTCTTCCTTGTGCTGGGGAGGACCTAGTCACCACAAGTGTGTGCTCCAGGAACCAATGAGTGGAGCACTGCCTTGAATTTTGCTGTGATTTCAGCATCAGGATTAACATCAGTGTGGGTCACGCGTCTAAGTTTTGGATATTCTAGAACCAGATGATTACCATCATCAGGACTACTAGCATCGTGTCATTCAAACTTGAGTCAACCAACCCCAGCCAGGGGGCACAGGGCTAATTCCATACGGATGTGCGTGAGCTTCCTGACATCCAGTCTCCTCCCTTCTCAGAACCAGGTGGCCTCTGGAAAGAGAATGCTTGGTTCTCAGCCTTGTGATCTTCAGCCGACTTCTCAAAGGTGCAGCTTCTTCAGAGGTGAAAGGGGGATTGCAGCCATAAATCTATGACCTGTGCTTTTGCAGAGAGCCCATGGTTATTGTAAAATGTAACTGAGGTAGGGGCTGGCAATGTGGCATAGCGGGTAAAGCTGTTGCCTGCAGTGCAGGCATCCCATGTGGGCACCAGTTCGAGTCCAAGCTGCTGCACTTCCAATCCAGCTCTCTGCTATGGCCTGGGAAAGCAGTAGAAGATGGCCCAAGTCCTTGGGCCCCCGCACCCACATAGGAGACTTAGAAGAAACTCCTGGCTCTTGGCTTTGGATCAGCACAGCTCTGGCCATTGCAGCCAATTGGGGGATGAACCATCAGATGGAAGGCCTCTCTCTCTCTCTCTCTCTCTCTCTCTCTGCCTCTCTTCTCTGTGTAACTCTGACTTTCAAACAAATAAATAAATCTTTTATAAAAAAAGGTTTATGGATGTTAATAGCATTATACTTGCAACATTCTTTCTATATGTTTGAAGTTCCCACAAAATAAGACACTTTGTAAAACAGTGTGAAAGAGATAGAGAGGAGGTAGAGAATTGCAAAAGGGGGTTGTTATTGAAGGGGCCCTGCCTTCCCTGAAGGAAACGCTGGCCTGGCCACCTGGCACTCGGAGCCTGGAGGAGCGGCTATGTTCCCACATTGTTGCAGTTGGAGGGGCACGACCACCAATCACTGTGCTTTCACTGCAAACATCCGTGGCTGATTTTGTGTGGCCTTAATTCTTCCTGAAAGCACTAAATATTTTTTACTAGAACTTTTATGTTACTCACCAATCAGGAAAAGCAGTTGACTGGTTACTTGAAAAAAACTTCACAAAAGCAGCTAAGTATTTTTAAAATTATACAGAGCCAGCAGCAATATTTCTTCTCCCAAGTCCAAGTGCACTTGCTTTGAGTAGGCATTTGCCAGTTGGCATTGCACCTTGTCTTTCTTGCATTTAGCACACCCAAACAAGCCAGACCTCACCAGTTGCCTCCAGATTTAGTGAGCTTCGCGTGTATTTCTTTGAGATGTCTACATTCTTCTCCATCATTTCCAGGACTCTTGCCCACTAATTCAACATTAACTTTTTAAGTAGTTGATTTTATCAAGCCCCACCAGAGCATCCAACTTATTTTTCAGAGATCATCAGTTTAGCATTTAATTTGATTCTATAATTACAATCTTTGTTTTAAAGATTTATTTTACTTATTTGAAAAGCACAATGAGAGAGAGAGAGAGAGATCTTCCATCTGCTGGTCTCCCACATGGGTGGCAGGGTCTAAATACTCGGGCCATCTTCAGCTGCTTTCCAGTGAGCAGGTTAGGAAGCAGAGTAGAGAGGACTCAAACCGGCGTTTTGATGGGACGCCAGCGTCAAAGGCAGTGGCTTAACTTGCTCTGCCATGATGCCAGCTCCATATAACTCCAGTCTTAAGGACGGCAGGAAGGGGAGCAAAGCACCAAAGCCACAGCTAACTGAGGGCATGGAAGAGCAGGGACACCAGGCTGAAGGTGAGCTGGCTAAAGACATTCAGTGTTCGTGAGACTCGGGCATTGTGTTTAGAGAAAGTTCTGGAAGAGAATGGAATACATTTACGGAGAGTTGGATGTCAGTTTAGTAAGAGATCTTCTATTGTCTTTGTTTGCAACAAGTAATCCCTTCCATGAATAAAAATACCCCTTCTTGTGATGAATATCAACCCTGTATCAACTTTAGTAATTAAAAATGAGTGCCTTTGGTTGACAGACAACAGTTGAGTGCCTAGGCTCTGTTCTGGAAACTAGGGTAATAGAGGGATTCCTTGATGATATTTCACAGTTCTGTGCCAGGACTGTTGGGCCTGGCTTCTCTGCACCCAGTGAAGTTTGTCAAATACTGTTTGCTTCTCCACAAGCAAGGAATTCATTCAGGACTATTCTTTTTATCTTCTGAAAGACCGGGTGGATGAAAAACAGGGAGATTTTACCCTAGGATGAGTTAAATGATGTTATCATTTGCCACATGTACAACATGTTGTTTATAGTACAGTCAATTGATTATGATGCCTGAAACCAAGTGATAAATGGAACATGGCCGTAGCAGCAGCAAAAAAATAAGGAAAAACAGTCATGATTAACATATGGAGGCAACGGGGTGCAATGTGGTGCCTTTCTCTACTCAAGCAGTTCTTAAAATTCAAAATGATCCTGTTAATGATAGAGCCAAAGCTTTCTTGTTTTCAGTTGTTATCTCTGCTTTCAAATTAGTTAAAAGAGACTGCTGCTGATTTGATTAGAAAGAATCTTGCCTTAAAATTTGGAAAGCACTTGGAAGATTCCTGAAACACTTGGGTTAAAAAGGCAGCTACTGTGCTGGCGTGCTGTGGGCATGGCCTCCCTCCATACCTGGTTTTGCTCATCTCTGCACCTGTTATCTTTACCCACTCCCTACTTTCTTTGGCTTCATCCCCACAGGGGAGTCTGGCCTCTGTGTGTGCACACACCCACCTCTGGCCCTGATGCTCACAACTATCCCTGTCGAGAGTGGCTTCTTCCTTCCTCTCTGTGAATTAAATCTTGTCCTTTGCTAAAAGTCCAAAGCAAGCTTCCTTTTTACTCATCAATTTTTCCCCACTCCTATTTTGTAGATACCCCAAATGCCTTTCGTGAATACCTCTTGGCAATAGCCGAGTCCAAACTCTCTCATCAATGCAAAGGCTGCAACTAGAATTGATGAATGACACAGCCAGAAGCATTAGAGCAAACTCCAAGGTCTGCTCTCAGCTAAGTGCTCCTTCCCACACCTCTCTCTCCTCTCTTTTATTACTTCAATGCTTATCCATATGACTTCCGCAGGATTGCCCTGGACTGTGTGAGAACCAATCTGATTGAGGTGTAGCAGCTATGCCCTCCAGTTTGTATGTGGGTTCCCCAAGACAGAAGCCACATCTTTCTTATCCTTGCATACACAGAGTGGGAGGACGTGTTCTAAGGGTGCCTGGGTTTGATGAGCCAAATCTTAGATCAGACAGCATCAGAACTCCCTCCCAGGCTCCCAGTAATCGCAGCCAGCCTGCTTCTTCTGACTGTTTCCAGGCCTCCACCCCCTGCCCTTGGGCTTTTGATTAACTTGCGTATTTTCCAAGCTTTGCATTGCCGAAGCATCCGTTTTGTTGCCCCAAGTGGGACATAGAACTGTAGGTAACAGGCAGTTAATAAGCTTAACAGGTAGGGACAGGGGCTCATTAATGGTTGCTCTGTGATTTGTGGCTGGTTCCCCCAGCACCTAAATCTCGAAATAAATATATTCAGAGACTCTGTTATCCCGGAAGAGGACATGGATCATTTTTCTTTCATTAACAATGGAGCCACTACAGCAACCATTTTATTTATATGCACATCGCCAAGCCAAAAAGCTTGTCCCTTTAAACCTGCCTGCACTAAATTTTGATAAGCCCTTGATGAAAGAAGACTTATGGATCTCAGACAACCTGGTAACCATCTGTGCCCAATGCATATTAAAGGAAATGTAAATTCACAAAAGGCTCCCCCGCATACATCAGCTTCTCCACCCCAGGAAGACAGGGGATGATTAGGGAATGTGGGACCAAATCTCCTGATTCCAGAGGGCCATGTTAATGAGGGGCATTGTTCAAGCACACAGCAGGAAGGGGCCTTCCAGAAAAGATATATCTTGCGAAAAGGTGGGTCTGTCTCTCCCTCTGATGTAACAGATGGTTGGGGGGGGTGTCTCTACCTGACCTAAGACTCCCCCCATCAACACACACACACACACACACACACACCCCGGTGAGTGTGGGTGCAGGCACCCACATTGACATCCGATGTGAATATTCTATGAGCCTCTCAGCGTCCCTCCCCCACAGTAGAAAAACATCACCACATGTCCACAGCCTTGGAGCTGTGCTCTGGACACATCAGTGTGATAGGGCTCAGGCGGTCATCACTTCCCTCCCTGTGAGTCCCTTGAACTTTCCCGAACTTAACAAACACCAATCGGTTTCATTACTGTGAATTCTGAATCGGCTCTCGGGGGACCAGCTTGAGTGTCTGAAGTGAGGGCTTGTGAAAGTCCTTGTCTGAAGTGAGGGCTTGGTGCATAAGAGGTGTCCATCTCTGCCACGCGCTTGAAGAAAGAGCACCAGTTGGGGCAGTAAAGGGAAAATAAAGCAGACACCGTGAGTGGTGGACAGAGGGACACACACAAACACACACACACACACACACAGAGAGAGAGAGAGAGAGAGAGAGAGGAAGCCCCTTGTTCAAGGGCAAAGCTGGCCATCTGAGTCTCTCACCCTCTGAGGGTCCCCTGGGCCACCCCTCAAGGTCCAGGAGCAGCCATGAAGCCAGCCTGCTGTGGTTGGGTCTGCACAAAGAGCGAAAGACAAAGGGACAGACACAGAGAAGAACGAGAGGGTGTTGCTGTTGCTCTCTGTATGATTTCGGTGCTGGCCCAACCTGACCGCAAACGTCACCCTTGAGGTCCAGAAGACGGCCGGTTGCCCTAGGTAGAGCCCGGATTCCGCTTGAGTTCCTGAGCAGCCACAGAGCTTCGAGCTGACCAAGGTCAGAGCCCGTTCCTCCCTCCCGCCGGCTCTGGGAGAGGCTTTTCAACAGCTCTGTCCTTGCCAGAAGCACTAGGACTCAGAAGACAAAGGCAGCAACTCCATCCCTGCCACCTGCCCACCGGGCTGCTCTCAGACTCCTGCCCTACACCCCTACACCGGAAGCCGCCGGTGTAGGTGCCTGCAGCTGGATCATGACGCTGTGCCCGAAGGAGATCCTATGTGAGTAACAAGTTCCACGCATCCGCCCCCAAAGCCAAAGCCCAAGCAGGTCCACCCACAGCTGGCTTGGAGACACACACACACACACACACACACACACAGCGCCAAGCCCTGGAGCCGTTCTGGGCCAGGCCGCAGGGCATATCGCGTGATCTGAGCTTAGGCAGTCACCCGGCCCTCCCCCACCAGACCTTCTAACCTGCTTTGTTTGGATTATTTTAAAATCCTGCCAAACCCATTAGGGCTAATTCTCAGCTGAAAGCAGCCGTGACCTCCCGGGCAGCGCCTGCACGGCAGGGTCTGCGGCTGTCATGGCAAGCAGGAAGCTCAGGTCCTCTCGGGAAGACGCCAGCACCCTCAGCTTCCAAAGTGGGGAGGGCCAGGCCCTCCCACCTAAGACTCCCAAGCCAGGGCTCCCCTCCCCCTGCAGCCCAGGCCTCAGCTCTCAGAAGGCAATGAACAAGCAGCTGCAGAAGCAACTGTGGCCTCAGTTCAGAAAGTGCCCCAGCAGCTCTCTTGGAGTTTGCAAACAAAACAAAGGCGCACCTGTGCTTTAGCAGGCTTCAAAGGGGTAGGCGTTGAGAGCAGTGCCAGTGCGGGGAGCCTGAGGCTGCAGACCCAACCACAGCAGGCTGGCTTCATGGCTGCTCCTGGACCTTGAGGGGTGGCCCAGGGGACCCTCAGAGGGTGAGAGACTCAGATGGCCAGCTTTGCCCTTGAACAAGGGGCTTCCTCTCCCTCTCCCTTGGGAGTTCATCCACAATGAATGGTCTCTCTAGCCTTCCCCTCCATGTCTCAGAGCGCCACCACTTTTCTTCTACATTGCATCAAAGGTTGCAGTCCCCTCCCCTTCATTTTTGGCTCCTAGAATTGATGTGGTGTGACTAGCAGGGAGCTAGCTAGGTCTAGGTGAGCTGGAATTCTTGCCAGCCCTGCAGTGCAATCTGGTCTCTTTACCTGTCAGTCTAAAACAACCCCATACCTGTTCCCAGGGTGCACTTGTGTCTAGTCCAGAACTAGGAAGGAAGAGACACCATGATGCCCACTGGACATTAAACTCCACATTGAGGTGCCATAATAATCCCAGATGGCTTCATGCATGCCAAGACCCCATGCCATTTGTTTGAGGCACTACCCCTAGCTCATAAAAGAAGCTGAGAATGGGAGAGAATTCTCCTTTTGCCCCTGACTACAATTAGAGGTACCATTCATTCTTATTCTCTCTCTCTCTCTCTCAGCATCCTTGTGACCCACTCATGATGAGTATTTCTCCCACACTGAAGCATGAATGCATGTTCACTCTCTCCTTTTAAATAAATCCTCTTCTTACTTGGGCACCTTACTCTGCCTCCACTTAGAATTCGTGTCTCTGGAGGGCAGGCGCCTGGGCTGGAAATCAAGGTTCCGGGTCCACACCAGAATGTTCTCCCCCCACCCCGATCTGGCACCATCTCTAGGCCCGACCTAAGCGACTTTTTCTCAGAGCCTTTCCTGGCCGCGGGAGCCCTCAAGCCTCCTGCTGAACCTCTGCAGGCTGTCACACAGCTGTCATTTCAGACGCCTCTCCGTTGCTCTCGGGTATCATGTCCGTGTTAACACCGCATCCTTCCAGACCCACAGCTCCCCGAGGAGGAGAGGGTCAGGCTGATTTAGCACACTCTCGGACTGTGCGCGAAGACTGCAGAGAGACAAACGAGGCAACAGTGACGGAGCACCGTCTGGTGCGCGCTGTGCTGGCCACCCTCCCTCCCTCCCTCCCTCCCTCCACATTCAGGCTCGGAGTCCGGAGAACACAGCTCTCTACGATTTCTAAAATTCAGGGAAAAGGTGAGCGCACCGGGCCAATAGCAGTCCAGCGAGCCGGGTCTATCTGGGTATCGCTGCTGTGATTTCTACGTAATTCTCTCCCTCCTGGAGAGTCAGCAACGCCGAAAGTAGTGGCTTCCAATCTATAAAGGCAGCATCTTTGCCTTCAGACCCAAGAATGGAGCAGTTCCTGGTCCCTGCCCAGGCAGCCGGAGGCCTGGCCTAACCTCCATCCATTGCAAGAAGCAGTGGCGGGAGTACAAAGCTACAGCTGCAGAGACAGACCACGGCTGTCCACGGACCACCAGAGGAGACCACCAGGACCCTGATCACGTGCTGATCACTGTGGGTGTCCTTGGGAGCCAGGTCTGGCAGAGGGAGGATTTGGAGAAAGTGGAAGAGGAGCTACATATGAAACTCTTGTTAATAAAATGGTACCATCTTCCTAAGCCCAGCCTGGCTTACTAGAAGTCAGGTGACCAAATGGCCCAATCACAAGCACCAGCTCCACCCCCACCCTAACGGGATTTGCCACTCCTACTTCCTTCCCTCTGCAAAGCTATATAAGACCTGTTCTCCCAGTACTGGCTGCCGTTCTCTCTGCACCGGGAGGCAGCCTGCTGGGTTTCCCCTACCCGACAATAACCCTTTTCCCTTACTCCGGTGTTTGGCGTGTTTTGTGGTAGCCTTTCCTTTCAACTCTGAGTATGAAACCCAGAACAACAGGAAGGCAGCCACCCCACCCCCACCACTGCTCTCCACAGCCCCAGAAGTCTGTCTCTCCTCACCAGTCCTACCTTCCACATGCCCCAGGATTCCAAGGGCAGGAGCCCTTGTAGGACTCACGGCTGCGGTAGAGGAAGAAGAGAAACAGGGGAGGATGCATGCAAAGCCAGGCCTGAGCAAGTGCAAACGAGCATATCTAAAAAGCAGGAAGTCCATACAGGAGACGCTGGGGACTCAGACACAGCTAATTTCTTTGGACCCAAACCATCATGGACAATAAATATTTCTAGGTTGGGGAAGGAAGTGAAGGAAAAAACCATACCTTGGGTTTTGTGTTTTTTTTTTTTTTTTTTTTTTTTTTTTTTTGGAAGAGGAACAAATTCTCAGGGGAATTGAACACAGGCATTGAAAAAAGTGTAAGAAAATAGAAATGAAAACCTCCAGCAGGCTTTGACGGCACATGGTGTTGTGAGCTGTGACAGAGCGACACTGGCTCTAAGTGGCCTCCGCGGCCACCGCAGCATCTGCTCCTGGAAGCCTGCTGTCCCCTGGGTTTCCTTCCCCCACCCCACTCCAGCCCCAGCAGAGGTGGCGGCCCGCAGCTGTCGGGAGAATTGCCTGTTATCAGGCTTAGGTGAGATTAAATTTAGTCATTATCTTGGAAGAGAATTATCTCATGTTGACAAAATCCCTTAGAGTTCACTGTACAGAATTTTCATTTCCACATTCAAATGAGATTTGAATTTGATCAGGCCTCAGAGAGGCACTGTGCCTCAGGCAGCCACCTGACTCCTGCAGAAAAGCATGCCGGGGGCAACTTCAGCTGAGGTCAAAGGTCATGTTCACATACCATAACAGGGGAGGGGTCAGATTGCAGCTCTGGAAAGGAGCAGCCACACTAAGTTAGAGGCTCACTCTCCCGGGTCAGCTCCACCCCCTGGAAGGACAGTGCCAGGGGGTACCTACAAACTCTTGCTTCCTCTCTTTTAGAGGTGTCAAACTGGACAATCCAACCTCTCCCAGCTCAGTTGTCTGATCTACGACTGGGGAGAAAACCTGAGCTTGTGAATATAAAATGCGTGGAACAGCACCTGCTATGGACTAAGCACCCAATAAATGAAAGCCGCCATTTTCCCAGGCCCTCTCCAGGGATGATAATCATTTTATGTACTTCATGGTTTGCTTATTTATTCAGTCATCAACTATTTGTTGACCATGTACCAAGCCATTGAGGAAGCCAATGAGGAGAGAAATAAAAATACGTGCACTATGCCCTCAAAAGCTTCTAATCGGGGTGAGGTATTTCCAGCAAGCTTCTGAGACTGAGTAGACAAAACGCTTGTGAGTGTGGGAGAGAGAGCACCCCAATCTGAACACATTAAAGAAAACATTAGGGAGACTGTGGTCTTGAAGCCTGGAGTTGAACGCTGGGCGCTTCCTAGGAAACAAAGGCAGAGAAGCCGTTTCCATTGGAGGAGCCACATGCCCAGGGTCCCCAAGGCTGGGGACAGTGGAGTTCACTCCTGTGATGACCTGCGATGCCTGGGGAGGAGGGGCACAAGGACAGAGGAAGGTGTAGTGCGAGCTGGAGCGTGGAAAACCACAGTTAGTCCTCTAGAAGAATACCAGATTGTATCCATTTCTCCCACTGAGGATAAGGCCAGCTTGGACTCAGGTGGTCCCAGCAGAGGCCTGAACATGGCAGATGCTCAGACGTTACATGAAAAGAGAGACTAACAAATGAATGGAGCCTATCAACATTACTACCTAGCTTTCAGGAATCAGATGAAATTTGGAGGGGGAAGCTATTCAAAGGGAGGGAATCTAGTTCAAAGGCATCTGTATCTTCTGTACAGGAAATCCCAGGGGCCAGCACTGTGGCATAGTGGGTAAAGCCACCACCTGCAGTGCTGGCATCCTTTATGGGCACTGGTTCGAGTCTGCTGTGGCCTGAGAAGACAGAGGAAGATGGCCCAAGTCCTTGGGCCCCTGCACCTGTGTGGGAGACCCAGGAGAAGCTCCTGGCTCCTGGCTTTGGATAGGCTCAGCTCTGGTCATTGAAGCCATTTGGGGAGTGAACCAGTGGATGGAAGACCTCTCTCTCTCTCTCTGCCTCTCCTCTCTCTGTGTAACTCTGACTTTCAAGTAAAATAAATAAATCTTAAAAAAAAAAGAAAACAAAAAATCCCAAGCCTCTTGCAATCATCGCACACTTCTTGGAATGCAGGACACACCTGAACACAGCTTTCTCACTCCGTGATGGTAGTAGGATCAGTTTACACTCAGATACGATTGTGTTTCTTCCCCCAAAGTATTCCCTTCCTGAGAGTAGGGTTTGGGTATGAAATACAGTACCTGGCTGAAAGACCCAAGCCCTTTCCAAAACAAACAACTTGAACACAGGTCTCCGGAGTTCAGAAAAGCCACAGCTAGTCCTCGAATCTGCAAGCACACCCAATGGGAGTCACAGGAGCGCTTGGCTGGTGGCGTGTGAAGTGGAAGAGATCCCTGCAGAAGAAGCAACTTCTACAAGCTTCCTCCAGGAGCGGGCATAAAGGAACCAGGTGCTGTCTCTCATCCTCTGGGCACTTCCTGTGTCAGTCACTTTTCTCTGTACTCACCATGCCTATCCCTATGGACAGAAATAGTATCTAAATATATCATCTGTACTTTGCTTATGGCTGGCACTCAGCTAAATATGAACTAATGATGGAAACTGTGCAAAGCTAATACACACCATGCCGTTGTCTGTGAAAGGAAAGCACACATGCCACCCAGAAGGGACCTTCTGAGTCTCATTTTCAGGAGTCTTCTCGACATTGTCCTTGGCTGTTGAAGCTTATTCAGCACGCAGTAAACCAAAAGGCATGAACATTGCGCCTTCTGCATCCACCGTTTTTGGTAGGCACTGAAAAGTGGCTTTTGAGTCTAGGTTGAGCACCAGTGAGTTGGCTGATTCTCAACCACAGGAGGTTGATCCTGTTAGTTACGGGAGCAAAGAGCAAGAATGCTTTGGCCCTGAAGGGTTTGTCAAGATATCATTCTCAGAAAGAGTCAATGGTTGCTGCTTCTACTGATTTAATTTTGTGCTCTCTCTAAACGCTGCTGTGAAGGGGATTCAGAACCAAAGTGAATCTCAAAGAGAAAAATGGTCATGTTGGCACAATTGTTTTCAATGCCATGTGGACCCCATCCTTTCCTTGACCTTCAGCATTGGGTATAAGGGGAGAGTAGCAGGCAGAAGAAATGTATTGCAAAAGCTCAAGAATCTCTTGTTACTCACTTGGGAGACTTGAGTCTGGATCCCCCAGGTGGAGTAAACAACCGGGCCACCTCCCTGAAATGAACATTCCCCCCACCTACCCCAAAAGGTCCCACTGGCAAAGTTAGCATGCCAGAGACCTGTTTCTCACAGGTTGGTCAAGACCGTGAAGTTCCCAGGCAGTTCTGTAAATAATCAAAATTATCTTGCGCTTGCTCATTAACAGCTTCACAGTTGGAGTCAGGCTTTCTGCACCTCCCAGCTGCCAGGGGATGCCAGCCCCGGAAGGGCTGGAAGAGCTCCATGACCTTTGTCCATGCACCACTTGCACTACCCGGGGACTGCAGGGCCAGATGTGTGTCAAGTTGTTTATTTGCTATGACTGCTTTTGCATAGTTAGCATAACCCTATCAGGGAGTTCTATTTTCTGTGGTCAACAAATGTACACCAGGAATTTGAAAAAGACCATGGGCAAATGGAATTAAAAGATGTTTGTTTTGATGCAAAAAATAAAAAATGGAAATCTAGGCAGGGTTTTCTCATAGCATTCATTTTCTGTGAAGATTTTGAAACCCACCCATGGGAAGATTTCAAAATCTGGGGGCAGGCATATTGTGGCAGCAGGTTGAGCCGCTGTTTGGAATGTCTGCATCCCACACTGGCATGCTGGTTTAAGTCCCGGCTGCTCCACTTTGGATCCAGCTTCCTGCTAACGTGCTTGGAAAAGCAGCAGATGATGACTCAAGTGCCTGGGTCCCCGCCACCCATGTAAAAGATCCAGGTAGAGTTCAGGGCTCCTGGCTTCAGCTTGGCCCAGCCCTGACTGTTGCAAACATTTAGTGGTTCGTTTTCTCTCTCTCATTCTCTCTCTCTCTACTTTGAAGTACATAAAAATAAATAAATATCTAAAAAAAATGTTTTCACCCTAGTAAACTTACCTTTTAACTCCATCTTTTCAAATTACCCTCATATTAAGAATCCTTCTTCTTACAAGATCATATCCTATGCATTATCTGGAATCTTTGAGAAGATGGATATGTGTATCTGTAGCTATAATGAAGGGTAAAAAAGTATGAGTGCCTGAAGAGAATTTCAGATAAAGTGCCATGGACTTCCAAAGCAGGGCTACTGATTACTCTGGATTCAGAGGGTCATTTGTAATTTAGGCTGTGCCTTACAGAAGAGGTATAACTGGACCCGAAAGCTATTCTGGAAGCACAGAAATGTGCAAGCTTTCTCTCGAGTCTCGATAAATATGCTAAAGTATACAAGTGATTTTGATTTTTGGGTAAATTTTCTCCATGTGGCCTGGGACAAGTATTTCTGGTAGCATGTCAAGCACTGCCAAGAAGAGAGAGGGTGCCAGTGGGAAGGTGCACGGTGGCCCAGTGAACTTTCTGGATTCACATTTCTGCTTGCGTCAAGCGAAATTGTGACTGCCTCAGAGGCAAGTGATAGAAATGGGCTCCTCGGGCATACACGACCAAAGGAGCTGTCTTCAACCCCTGTACATGGCCGCAAGGGAGGGGCAAAGCCATGTCTGTGCCTGAGTGCTGGAGGCTGGGGGGACTGCCCTGCAGGCTGTAAGTACAAGTAGTCTCTGGGAATAGAGTCTGTATACACCCACAGGCTAGCCCTCCAGAGTCGTCAGGCTAAAGACAGCAGCCAAGAGGCCACTGAGAACTCAGGCGCTGACCCCTGTACCCAACAGACAAGGCAGCAGGTGCAAGGAGGGAGCCGTTGGGTGTGAGAGCTGGTGCAGGTCCTCAGAGAGCCTGGGAGACAAGACAGCAGGCAGATCCCCCTGCCCCAGGAAGGGGTGTCCGCCAAGGTCAGGTGCATTGAGCCGGCTCTGAAGCTCCTGAGATGCACTTGCACTGCCTGAAGCTTTGAGCAGTTTTCCTGCAACCCAGTGGAACTATTTCAACAGGCAAGGCCGCATTCAGCAGCGTTGAGGAAGGCGGCATGCCGTTCCGCGAAGCATTTCTTGGGAGGTGGAGGGGAAATGCCTCCATCAACTTCTGAGGCCTGGGCAGTGCTGCTGGCATTGCCCGAGGAATGTCTAATCTCTAAGGAGGCAAGGCAGGAGACTGACAAGTGCACTTAGCTCCATCCTGGGCCTAGAATAGTGATAGGACTTCAAGGTCCCTTGGTGACCAAGGAAAGAATTAGCCATTACATTGCACAAAGATCTCTGGGGGTCAGAAGAGAGACTACTGTTCAGTACATTAGCATGCATACCTTTAAAGTGAACAAACACCAAACACGTTAAACTGCTTTGCTGCCACATTTGGAGCCATCCCCAGGGTTCTGAGTCGAAGCTTCAGGCAACAGAAGTATGACTCCTTTAAATCTAGCTGAGTCTCTTTCTTCCCCCGCCATCTCTAACTCACCAGTCACACTGAAAATCCCCCCAGCATGGCTGTTCCATTACACAGGCCACCATCTCCCTGCCAGCTCCCATCTCTGTCTCCTCGCGGCCACAGTGGTCAGATGCTGGCTCCCTCAAGTGCTATCTGAATACACGGGCATCCATGCAATTCTCCCCCTGGTTCAGGATAATATTTTGGGATACAATCTGCTATTTAAAACAGCTGTTGTTGATTTACTTGGGACACATGCTGATGTTTACATCAAACAAATTATCAGGCAAGCTTCTCTAAGGAGTCCCAGGGACAAAGGGGGTGCGTGTAGAAGAACAGCCGTGATAAATGCTTGCCCGCACTAGAAATCCCCGGGATGGAGATTTCTCAGACATCCTGGGAAATAATGCACCTATCTGGCCTCAGAGGTCCCGTGCCATCATCCCTGCTCCCATGCTGATGGGAGGCAAAGAGCAGGGAGAACCCGGTTACACCGACGAAGCCTTCGGCAAACGCTGACATCTGTCTCTTTGAGCAACACAGCAACTATTTTCAAGAGGGGCCTTACCTCTTCACGGCTTCTTTTTCTGTTCCACTTACCTTCTGCCCCTTAACGTGTTGTTCAGTGCACTGAGCTATCCAGGATTCCATAGGGAGAAAGGTACCACTGGGCTTACAATCACCACTAAGCACATGCCACTACTCAGCAGCACTGTGGGAACAAACAGCAGTGCATTGGAGGCGGGCAGCCTGCCCGGGCGTCTTCTGAGTGCACAAGACCTGATCTCAATATGCATCAATTAAACATAGAAAAGCAACTTTCGAAAAATTCCAGACACCTTGATGAATCAGTAAAACAGACATGTCGAAAAAAATCACTGTGGGGTACCTATGAGGACATTTTTTTTTAAAGTTCATGGAAAATGGTATTACAAGATGAGTGTATTTTGGTGCAAAATATTTTGAAATCCATGCATAATTTTCTCATAATGCACATTTGCCAGGACCTCTATATGTGTGTTTCAAACTTTTTTGCATCAGAATAAATGTCTTGTTAAAAATTAAGTCTTTATTCTATTTATTGGATGTGGTGGCATGAGGTGAAAAGTTCATGCCAAGATGGCCACTGACAACAGAAACTGCCTGGCAACAGGCCGTGATTGGATGGCTTTGGAAACCACATGACAACAGAGCCTGACTGACAGCAGGCTGTGATTGGATGGTTTCAGAAACTGCCTGGCAACAAGAGCCTGAGCAACAGTCTGTGATTGGATGGTTTTGGAAACTGCCTGGCAACAGGCTGTAATTGGTTGGGGCATAGACCGCCCCTTGACCGGATTGGCTGGTCTTGACTATATAAGCTGTTGTACTAACTGAAATACACGAGTCTGCGGGCTGCTTGCCTCAATCCCGCTTTCACCCGGGGGTCTGTGTGGTGACTCCGTGCCTCTTGCCCCCACCACACTCCTCCTCTCAGAAATGAATCCACTGCAACATTGTTGAGAAATCAAATGCAACAACTGGAAAGGCAAAGAGAGAGAGAGAGAAAGAAAGAGAGAGGGAGGGAGAGAGAGAGAGACGTCTCCAAATACCTACAACAGCTGGGCCTGGGCCAGGCTGAAACCAGTACTGGGAACTCAATCCCGGTCTCCCATAAGGGTGGCAGGGACTCAAGTACTTGGGCCATCACCTGCTGTTTCACAGGGTCTGCACTATCAGGAAGCTGGAATTGGGAAGGAAGTGAAGACTGGAGCCCAGGCACTCTGATATAGAATCCAGGATGCAGGTGTCTCAAGCGGCATCTCAACCTCTGGGCCAAATGCTCACCCCTAAACTTATCTACAAATTCCGTTTCACTCTCTTTTTTCACTTGCTCACAAATGCTTATAGCAGCATTGTTCATAATAGCAAAAGAGGAATAACCGAAGTGCCCAAAAACAAAGAAAATATGTTATATCTACACAAGGAAATATTCAGCAAAAAAGGAATGAAGTGCTGACACATGCTATAGCATATATGGGCCTCGAAAACATGCTGGAGGTGTAAGCGAAGGAAACCAGTCACAAAAGACCATGTGTGGTATCACTGCATTCCCATGAAATGTCCATAACACAAGGAAACACGTAAGACACGAGCTAGATTAGCAGATTAGTTACTGCCTAGGACTGGGGTAGGATGGAGTGGGGAAGGGAGATAGTTAGAATGGCAATATTTAATGACCATAAGTTTTCTTTTTTAGGTGATGAAAATATTTCTGTTCTAAAAACATTGTGGTGATATTTATACATATTTATGAATGTATTAAAAACCATTGAAAACACATTTTCATGAACTGTATAGTGTGACTTATATCTCAATAAAGCTTCTAATAGGAGATGCCATTGGGATAATTTGTGGGGGGATTTTCATGCTATGATGCAATTTATTTAAATAGTATAAAAATGAGAAAAATTTTTATTGTTTGTGGATACAAATATAGTATACATCTTAAAAACAACTTGGGCAGGAAAACACACATTTCAAGGTAATTGGTTAACTTTGGGAAAGACTTTAAAAGTGGATAAGATTGGAGAAGGTACAAAGGGAGCCTCAACCACATCTGTATTATTGTATTAAAGTATTAAGGCAAAAGCCAAATAATTATGTAAAAGCATAATAGTTTTCTTTAAAATTTTTAATAAATCTTTACTGTTAACTCTGGTAAAGTCCAAATGGCAGGAGCAGCAATTATACTGTCAGTGTTGCCACAATATTGACCTTTTTATGTCATTTTTAACTGATACATAAAAATTATATGTATTTATGGAGTAACACATCATTTTTACACTACATAATGTCAAGTAAGGGCAAACAACATATATTTATCCACAAATATTGAGGATTTGTTTACATTAAAACTTTCAAATCCTTTCTATTACTTTTTTTTTGAGAAATATACAGTACATTGTCATTATCTACAGTCACCTTACTTTGAAGTAGAATACTAGCACTTCTTACTCTGATCTAACTATAATTTAGTACCAATAATTGACCTTTCCACATCCCACCCTCACTGTTCTCTCCAGCCACTGGTATCCACCATGATAGCCTTAACTTCTGTGTAATATACAGGAAGGAGGTGACACAGCACTTCTCTATCTGTGCTTTGTTTATTTCACTTAACATAATGACCTCCAGTTCCATCCCTGTTGTTGCAGATAAGATTCCATGCTTTCCTATGGATGAATAGTGTCCTGCTGTGTATGCACACCATGGTTCCTTACCCACTCAACAGAGAATGGACACCACGGTTGCTTCCATTTACTGACTGTTGTGAATAGTGCAGCAATAAACATGGAAGCGCAGATGTCTCTCCATTGGCTTCATTTTCCTGGAATGCATACCTAGTCGTGGAATTGTTGGATCATATGGCAATTCTGTTTCCTTTTTTAAAGGTTTATTCATCAGGGCCAGTGTTGGGGGGTGGGGCACTGCCCACAATGCAGGCATCCCATGTGGGTGCTGGTTCAAGACCCGGCCACTCCACTTCAGATCCAGCTCCCTGCTGGTGTGCCTGGAAGGGCATCAGAGGATATGCGAAGTGTTTGGACCCCTATACTGACGTGGAATATCAGGAAGAGGGTCCTGACTCTTGGTTTCAGCCTGGCCCAACCCCAGCTGTTGTGGCCATTTAGGGAGTGAACCTGCAGACGGAAGACCTTTCTCTGTCTGTTTCTCTCTCTCTCTCTCTCTCTCTCTCTCTCTCTCTCTCTGTCTCTCTCCCTCCCTTTCTCTCTCTCTCTTTGTTCTCTTTGTATAGTTCTGACTTTCAAATAACTGAATAAATCTTTAAAAAAAAATGTGATCTCTTCTATCTACTGGTTTGCTCCCTAGACGGCTGCAATGGCCAGGATTGAGCCAGGTGGAAGCCAGGAATCAGAAGCTTCATCTGGGATTCCCATGTGGGTGGCAGGGGCCCAAGTATTTGGGTCATCTTCCACTGCTTTCCCAGGCACATTAGCAGGGAGCTGGACTGGAATGGAGCAACTAAAACGCAAAGTGGGGCCCACACATGATGCTGCCATTGTAGGCAGTGGGTTAACCCTCTACACCACAAATAGCCTCATCTTTGGTCTTCTTGATAATGGCCAATCTAACTGGAGTGACATGATATCTCATTATGGTTTTGATTTGCATTCCCTGGCCATTTTTTCATGTACTTCTTGGCCTTTGAGAAATGTCTATATAGATATACTGCCCACTTTTAAATTGGACTCTATTATTTTAGTATAAGTGCTGCCGAAGCACTACTATTATTTAATACTACTATTATTTAATATGTAGTTGTTTGAGTTCCTCATGTATTCTGGTCATTAATCATTTGTCAGATATATGACTTGCAAATACTTTCTCCTGTTCTGAAAGGTTGCCTCTTCACTATCTTGATTGCTTCCTTGTCAGTGCTTTTTTGTTTAATGAGCTCCCATTTGACTATTTTTTGCTTTATTTCCTGAGCATTTGGGGTCTAATTCAAAAAAATCCTTGCCTATTCCAAAGTTGTGAAGCATTTTCATTATTTTTTCTTCTAGTAGTTTCAAAGCTTCAGGGCTTACATTGAAGTTTTTAATTCATTTTAAATTGATGTACATAATGATAGATAGAGGATCTAGCTTTCTTCTGTATATGAATATCCAGTTTTCCCTGCACCATTTATTGATGAGTGTCCTTTGTCCAAAGAACGTCCTTGGCACTTTTGTGAATGATTAGTTGGGTGTAGATGTGTGGGTTTACTTCCAGGATCTTCAATCTGTTCCATTGGTCTATATGCTCATTTTCATGCAAATATAATGCTATTTTAATTACTATAGTTTTGTAATATATTTGAAAGTCAGGAAACGTAATGCCTCCTGCTTTGTACCTTTTGTTTACAATTGCTTTGGCTATTCAGGGTCTTTTGTTATTCCATACAAAGTTTTAAAATTGATTTATTTATTTGAAAGTCAATTTTAGAGAGAGAGAAGGAGAGAAATCTTCCATCTGCTGGTTCATTACCCAAATGGCCATAACTGGGTCAGGGCAAAGATGGGAGCCAGGGGCTTCATCCAGGTCTCCCATGTGGCTGCAGGGGCCCAAGCAATTGGGCCATCTTCCACTGCATTCTGAGACCATTAGCAGGGTATTGGATAGGGGATGCCAGCGCTGCAGGAGGCTGTTTAACCCACTGTGCTACAGTGCAGGCACATCCACAGAAATCTTAATAGTGTTTTTTCTTCTTTTGTAAAAAAAAAAAAAAAAAAAAAAAAAAGTCAGTGGTATTTTCATAGGTATTGCACAGGAAAGCACTTTAGGTAATAAGGACATTTTAACAATAATGATTAATTCCAATTCATGTACATGGAATGTCTTCCCATTTTTCCATGTTCTTTTCCATTTGTTTCAAGAGTTTGTTACAGTTTTCATTGTGGAGATCTTTTACCTCTTTAGTAAAACTTATTCTTAGCTATTTTGGGGGGTATTGGAATAGGATTGATTTCTTTGTTTCTTTACCAGATACTTCAGTATTCATGTATAGTAACACTACTTATTTGTGCATGTTGATTTTTTTATCTTGCAACTTTGCTGAATTTGGTTTGTTAATTCTAACCACTTTTTGGTGGAGTCTTTGGGGTTTTCTTTCTTTTTCTTTTTTTTGACAGGCAGAGTGACAGTGAGAGAGAGAGACAAGAGACAAAGGTTTTCCTTTGACGTTGGTTCACCCTCCAATGGCCGCCGCGACCGGATCACTGCGCTGATCCAATGGCAGGAGCCAGGTACTTATCCTGGTCTCCCATGGGGTGCAGGGCCCAAGCACTTGGGCCATCCTCCACTGCACTCCCTGGCCACAGCAGAGAGCTGGCCTGGAAGAGGGGCAACCGGGACAGAATCCGGTGCCCCGACCAGGACTAGAACCCGGTGTGCCGGCGCCGCAAGGCGGAGGATTAGCCTAGTGAGCCGCGGCACCGGCCTGGGGTTTTCTATATATAAGATCATGTCATCGGCAAACAGTGACAATTTGACTTTACAATTGAGTTTTTTTATGTTTTTCTGTTGCCTAAATTCTCTGGTTAAGACTTCTAGTAGTACACTGAATAAAACTGATGAAAGTGGGCATCCTTGTCTTGTTCCAGATCATAGAGAAAAAAGCTTCAGCTTTCTTTTTAAATATGTATTTATTTGAGAGGCAGAGGCAGAGAGAGAGAGGTCTTCCATCTGCTGGTTCACTCCCCAGATAGCCACAATGGCCGGAGCTGTGCCAGGAGTCAGGAGTTTTTCTGGGTCTCCCACAAGGGTGCATGGGTCCAAGGACTTGGACCACTTTCTACTGCTTTCCTAGCTATAGCAGAAAGCTGGATTGTAAGTGGAGCAGCCAGGACTCAAACTGGTGCCCATATGGGATACTGGCACTGCAGGCAGCAGCAACTCTATCCACTATGACCCAATTTCAACTTTTCTTCTCTCAGTATGATGCTAGCTGTTGACTTGTTTCATATTTCATATTTATTATGTTGAGGTATGTTCCTTCTAAAACTAGTTGTTCAGATTTTTCTCTTTTTTACTACAAAGTGATGTTGGGTGTTATAAAAGCCTTTTCTGGATCTGTTGAGAGGATCATATGAATTTCGTCCTTAATTTTGCTGTTGTGGCGTATCTCATTTATTGCTTTGCAATGTTGAGTCATCTTGCACCTCTGGAATAGACTCCACTGGATCACATGGAATATCATTATACTGTGCTGTTTGAGTCTGTACACCAGTATTTTGTTGAGGATTTTGGCATATATGTTTATCAAAGATACTGGCCTGTAGTTCTCTCTTATTGCTGTGTCCTCATCCGGTTTTAGTATCAAAGTAATGCTGGCCTTGTAAAATGAGTTTGGAAGAATTTCCTCCTCTTCTGTGCTTTTTAGAGTAATTTAAAAAGAATAGGTGTTAATTCTTTAAATGTTTGACAGAATTCAGCAGTTATACCACCTGGTCCTGAGGTTTGTTTTTTCTTTCTCTTTTTCAAATTTTTTTTCATTTATTTGAAAACTAGGGATAGAGATAGAGATAGATATAGAGATAGAGATGAGAGGGAGAGAGAGAGAGAGGAAAGAAGGCAAGAGAGAGTGATTTCCCATTTGCTTATCAGTCTCCAAATGCCTGCCATAGCTGGGACTGGGCCTAGCCAAAACCTGGAGATAGAAACTCAGTCCAGGTCTTCCATGTGGGTGGCAGGGACCCAGTTACATGGCTGTCTCCCAGGGTCTGCCTCGGCAGGAATTTGGCATCAGGAGTTGGAATTAGGTACCAACCCCAGACGTGTAGTATCTCCTAGTCAAATTCGCTACCCCTTGGAGGTTTTATTGATATGAGAATTTTAGAACTGGTTGAATCTTGCTGCTTGTAATTAGTCTGTTTAAGATATTCTATTTCTTCATGATTCAATCTTGGGAATGTGTATAAAAGTGGTAGTAGGAAGATCTTACTACCTGTCCAGGAATTTGTCCATTTCTTCTAGATTTTGTAATTTGTTGCCATCTAATTGTTTGTAATGATCACTCATAACCTTCTATATTTCAGTGGTGTCAGTTGTAACGCCTCCATTTTCATATCTGCTCTCATGTATTTGAAACTTTTCCATGTTTTATTTAGTCTGAGGATTTGTCCATTTTGTTTATATTTTCAAAGAAACTGCTCTTCTCTTCATTGACTTTTTTGTAGCTTTTTTGGTTTTGTCTTGTTGTTTTGGTCTCTATGTCATTTATTTCTGCTCTGAGTTTTATTGCTACTTTCTTTCTACTAAGTTGGTATTTGGTTTTTTTTCTTGATTTTCTAATTCCTTAACATAAGGCAATAAGTTATTTATTGGGAAATAGGTCTGCTACTTTGATGTAAGTATTAATTGCTATAAACTTCCCATTTAGTTCTTTTTTCTATGTCATATAGATTTTAGTATGTTAAAGTTCTGTCTTCATTCATTTTAATAACTTTTAAAATTTTCTTTTTAACTTTTTCATTCACCCATTGGTTGTTCAGAAGTAAGCTGTTGAGGCCAGCATTGTGGCACACGTCCAGCTACCGTCTGTGATACTGGCATCCCATATTAGCACCAGTTCCAGTCTTGACTGTTCCACTTCTGATCCAGCTCCCTGTTAATGTGCCTAGGAAAGCAGCAGAAGATGGCCCAAGTACTTAGGCCCCTGCCACCTACACGAGACCTGAATGGAGTTCCTGGCTCCTAGCTTTCACCTGGCCCAACCCTGGATATCATGGCCATTTAGGGACTAACAAGCAAATGGGAGATTGATATCGCCCTCGCCCTCCCCCTCATCCTCGCCCTCGCCCTCTCTCTCTTTTGCTCTGCCTTTCCAATAAGTCATTTTTTTTTAAGATGAAGGATTTCATTGTTTAACAAAGAAAGGATACTTAACATTATCTCTATTTTTTTTAATTTGTTGAGATTTGTTTTGTGGCCTGCCATATGATTTGTCCTGGAGGATGTTCCATGTGATGTGCTATTGAGAAAAATGCATATTCTGAAGCTGTTGGAAAAAATGTTCTGTAGATATCTGTTATGTTCAATAGATCTAGAGTGGAATTTATTTCTATTGTTTCTTGATTGATTTTCTGGTCTGGAGGATTTGTCCATTTCTGAAAGTGGGCTGTCAAAGTGGCCTACTATGATTGTAATGCTATAATCTGTCCCTTTAAGTTTATTAATATTTGTTCTGTGTATTTAGGTACTCCAATATTGGATGCATCTATATTTAAAAGTGTAATTGCCTCTTGCTGAATCGACCCTTTATCATTAGTCATCTGCCTTATCTCTTTTTACTGCTTTTGAGTTTAAATCTATTTGACCTGATATAAATGTGGTTACTCCTGCTATGTTTGGGTTCAGTTTGCATGGAGCATTTTATTCTGTCCTTTCACTTTCAGCCTTCACATATTTATAGGTGCACTAAGCTTTTTGTAAGTAACACATAATTCAGTGTTTTTAATAATCCATTTGGTCATTCTCTTAATTGAAGAATTTAATTCACCTACATTTCATGTAGTTCCAGGTTTGGTCTTACTATTACCATTTGTATACATGTTTTCTTGTTTTGTTGTAATTCCTTACTTTTTCTTTCTCTGATAATCTTCCTTTGTGGTTAAGTGATCTTCTATAGTAATATACTTTTATTTCTTTTTTTTTTATTTTTAGTAACTCTTTTATATTTCTGCTTTGTGGTTATCATCACGCTTACAAGATTTGGGGGGGTTATAACAAACTATTTTGAAATGACAATGACATAAATTATAAAGATAGGGAAAAAAAACAAAAAGGGGATAAAAATGCAAATAAAGAACTTGCATTCCATTCCTCTCCACATTTTAAATTTTTGATGTCCCATTTTACAACTTTCTATCTCTTAACATTTTGATGTTTTATTTATTTTTTTTTAAATTTTTGCTTTTTGGTCTTCACGCTAAACAAGGGAATGGTTTAAATACCTTATTTATAACATTAAAGCTGTCTAAATTTATCTGGATACTACATTTATCAATAAGTTTCCTACCTTTTGATACCTTCTTACTTGTTAGTGTTTCCTTCTTGCTCTTTGAAGAACTCTCTTTGGTGTATCTTATAAGACAGGTCTGGTGCTGACAAAGTCTCTTAGCTCCTGTTTCTCTCTCTCATATGTGAAAGGTAACTTTGCTAGGTAGAGTGTTCCTGAGTGACAGCTTTTTCTTCAGTACTGTGAGTCTCACCCCACCTCTTCCCCAGCCTATAAGGTTTCCACTGAGAAGCCTGCAGTCAGGCCAACTGGGACTCCTTTGTGTGTTATATGTTTCTTTTCTCTTGTGGCTATGAGAATTCTGTATCTTCATCCTTGGAGAGTTTGATTAAAATGTGTCTTGGGATTGAATAGATTTGGGAGGGTTGGCCTCTGACTTTCCTGTAGTTGGGTAGTTTTAGCTCCCTGAATTTGGAGAGTTTCTTTTTATTAGCCCATTGAATGTGTTTTCTGCCCCACTGCCAGTCTCAAGTCCCTCTCGGATTCCAGTAATTTGGTTATTTTCTCTTTTCATATTGTGCCAAGTTTACTGTAAACTTTCCTCATTCTTCCTGATTATTTCTTCATTTTTCTCCTCTGGCTATGTATTTTCAAATAGCCTGTCTTCAAGCCCACTGATTCTCTCTTTTATTTGATCTATTTTGTTATTGATGCCTTCTATCTCATTTTTAATTTTGCTAATTACAGCTTTCAGTTGCATTTTTCTTTGATCTATTTCAATTTCTTCCATCTCTGCCAACTCTATCAGAGTATTATATTACTTCTCTGTGTTCTATTGAAGTTCATTGAGTTTCCTTAAAACAGCTACTTTAATTCTTTACCTGAGCATTTGGTCAGATCCATAGTGACAGGTTTCTGTCAACTTATTTGTTTTAGGTGAGGACTTGGTTCCCTGAGGTTTCTTTATGCTTATAGTCATATAGCATCTGTGCATTGAAGAACTAGTTGTTTTTTCCCCCAGTCTTTGTGATCTGGTTCCATTTATGCTGTCCTTCCAGAAATTCTAAGCAGTTCACTTTTTTTTGAGCCTGTGGACATTTCACCTACTTCAACAGTAATGTGGCACACTGAATTGAATTTTGCCACAAGTTCACTGCCAGTACACTGTCACTGCCTTGTTGGCACCCTGAGCTCAGATTTGTCCCAAATCTACAGTTGGTATGCTGCTGAAAATGAACCGAGAAGGTAGTCTTTCCCACCAGCCTCGCTCAGGGTCTGGGAAGGCTCAGACTCCCAGTCCTGTGGCCACCAATGCCACAATGCTGGATCACATCCAAAATCCACTGCTCACCCAAACTTGCACAGCTTGGGAGTAGCACTATGCATGGTCTGTTGCAGAGATGGACTCCCAGCGTAGGGCCACTGTAGCTAGCTACAGCTGATGCTGGCTGGAATGTAAGCCCATCAACTGAGGCCACTGGATCCACTTAATACCAGCATGTCCAAAGACCCTGTCCACCTGGCTTGGCCATTGGGACTGTAAGGCATTACACAGTGTTGGATTTTATCTGCACTGAGTGGCAGTACAGTGTCCCCATGGTTCCCTGCTATCTGTCCAAGGGTAGGTGAAGGATGATAAAGGCAGCCTCTTGTCCGCCCAGGCTAGTACTAAGCTGGGTGATAACTGGGGCTCACTGTCACCAGATCCTGTGTGATGCTGAGGGTATACTCCAGGCCCATATGCAGGTTATGGTGATAACACACCTATATAAGCCGGACCCTCTGAGATGCAGAGTTCTGATGCCAGGGCAACTCTAGAGGCACCTTCTGGGAGCACTGGCTTGGGGATGGAGGCCTTTGGGCTTTCACAGCATTAGCCCAGCTTGGTGCTTTATAGCAAGGGTCTGAGTTCCTTCTCCTGTCCTACTCCCAGTGCCTGGAGTCTTGCTCTGTTTCATGCTGGAAATTGGGGATGAGTGGAGGAATAATCCCTTAGCTTTTTGGCTATGGAGAATCCAAAAACTGAGTCTGCAGGTACAGACCTGGGGCAGGGTCCATGGGGCCTGTTAGGCACTGACGCTCATCATGGTGGGCCTGGGACTGGATTCCAGGTCTTAAGATATAAATTCACACTCCTTCTCCCAAGAGGGAGGCAAGGCAACTTTCTCTACATTCTACTACCCAAAGCCAGGGGAGAGGTTAGAACAGGTGTAACTTCAGACACTAGTGAATGCACGGAAGGAAAAAATAATCCAGTTGAGGGATTGTGGTGAGACAGCTTAGACAAGATGGTCAGGGTCTTCAACCTGCAGGCAAACTACTTCAAAGACCTGAAAGAGACTCCCTGGCCAAAGGGAAGAGTAATGGCAAAGAGCCAGGGAAGGAAGGAAGCCGGGAACCAGAACAGAGCATGTGAAGAGGACAAAGTTAGGAAATGAGGTCGGCTCTTACTACATGGGACTTGTAGGCCACAAAAAAGAACTTGGATTTTATTATAGGAATGTTGGGAACATGTTGGAGGATTTTGAATGGGAAGTGACAGAATCTGACATCACCCTTGAGAGGGATGTTTGGAGATTAGATTTGGGACAGTCAACAGTGGAAGTCAGAAGATCTGGCAGGAGACTTTCGGCAACTGTTCCAAAAGAGAAACAGTGGTAACTTCACAGAATGACAGAACAATAGTCTTGAAATTGGTTAGGAGTAGCTAGATTTAGGGTGTGATTTGAACAGTGGATAGGACGTGCTGAAGGTCAGGATCTAGGATATGAAGGAAACAGAATATTCAAAGGTAACTCCCTAATTTTGATCTGATTGAGTGACTCCATGAGACATGTTGAGTTTAAGAGATTTAGATGTTGAAGTTGCCAATGTGGCACGTTGGTGTGAGTTTGGAGTTGAGAGGAGAGGTTGAGGCTGGAGATATTATTTAAAGACATGAGACTGGATAGAATCACCTAAGCACACAGAAAGGACAAAGATTTGAGAGATGATCCCCAGGGAACTCCAAAATAGGGTCAGAAAGAAGTGGAGGAGCCAAGAGAGAAACCTCAGATGTGGCTGAGGATACAGCATGAATATCAGAAAATCCTGGTGGCTTAGATGCCAAATGAGGAGTGCTTCTAGAGAAAGAGGTAAAAATGTGTTGCAAAGTCATGCCAAGAGTCACAAAAGGTGTAACAAGTGAATCACTAGTCTTGGCGATATGGAGATAACTGGTGACTTTGCCAGAATAGTTTCAAAAAATCATGAGGATAAAGCATACTGGGATGTATTAAAGAGAGATTGGGAGATGAGCAAGCAGAAGCAGTGTGGAGACAATTTTGCATTGTTAAGGCATCAAGGTGAGCTGCTAATGTTGACTGTGGGTGGAGGAAGACGTGATAAGCATTTGTGTATCCATGGGAATGATTCAGCAGTTGAAAAAGCAGGGGACTACAGGATAGAAATCCAAGAACTGCCAGAATTAAGTAAAAGGGATTGAGCTCCAGGACCCTAGTGGACAGAGCATCTGACTTTAAATAGGGCAAACTTTTCTAACCTGTTTTAATTTCAGAAGAAGATACACTAATTGCTTAAAATTTTCTCCCTTAAGAAAGATAATCCTTTTGGCTATACAGACAGGTATACAGGCAGCCTCCACCAGAGAGTCAGAGCGGACAGATGGCCATTACGACTTACCAAGGGAGCACTCCCGTCCTTTCTATCCTGCCAGTCCTTCCAGATGCGTTACTTCTCAAATGGCAGTTGCATCAGAGATGTAGTTCATTCTACTAGCGAAATAGCCAAGGGACAGACTAGAAACATGTAGACAGCAGAGGGAAGATGGTCTGCAATTATCCATTTGCTGGACCTGATGATCAGATGCATAATTAGCAGTGGCCGATTGTGCTGGCTTGGGCTGGGCACAGCCCTGTGGTGGTCTGAGCAGGGCATACACTACAGAGTTTACATCTAGACACTTACAATGCCTTTTCTCTTAATATAAATTAGCAAGTTGGAAGCTTTCTCCCTTAAACAGATTTTTCTTTCTTCTTTTTTTTCTTTAACTTTATTACCACCTAAAATGCTCTTTAAAAATATGCTCAGATTCTTCCAAGGACAAAACCAGAGCAAGAGACACGAGAACAGGAATCCAAGCGGTGGTTTCTGCCGTTTGCCACATCTGCTCGGTCTTCCACAGCTGGCACTGAATCCCAGAGATTAGCAGAATGACTAATGTGTCACACAGTTCTGTCTTAGCTGTGCTTGTGGGAATGTTCAGGGGATTTGACCACAACTTTCCAACATCAAGAATGAGAGGCTTGGGAGCTCCCAGACACAGCCAGTGCCTCTCTTGCCAGTCTGGATTTCCCCTTTCTGGATAAGATTCCGGCAGCTGCTGTAGCCTGTCTTGTTTTAACTATCTTAAACAATGGCTTTCCCACCTCCTTCTGCCGAAAGGCTATTTCACAGTCCAGTGGATCTTATCACCAGACTGTGTTTTCCAGAAAGTTGGTGAAATCCATCTTCTGTTAATTTCTTAACATAACTCATGCTTATTCACTTTGGCAACTCACCTGCAAGCAGCCTTTCTCCCGCATTGGCACCTAAGCAAGTCGGTCTACAAATGAGAGGTCAGCGGCCAACTGCTTCCCAGATTCTTTTTTCCTGCTGCATAAGCCCAGCATGCCAAGAAACTCTGGACACGGAACATCCAGTGGTTTTCTGTTCTTTTCTCATCTGTCTGTTCAATTATCACCTTATCGCTCGCAGCCACTTCGTAGACCTTGCCATGTACCGAGCGTGGCAGGAGGCTCCCTCATCAACACAGTGCAGGTGGTCTCACTGATTCTCTCCGCAAAGTCTACACTGTCACAAATCGCAGGGTGGGAGTGGCACTGTGGCGGCAGAGGCCAGGGAAGAAGACTCCACCCATCTCCAGGTGACTCCACATTCCCACTGCAGCATCAAATCCACCGATGCTTTCCTTTCAGCCCATCCTTCTCAGGCCAAACACCACCTGGACCCCTTTGCTAATTTGCTTCTAACTACTGACTCTTCTTCCTCCACCTCCTCTAACTCACATCTCTCAGCTGGTCCCTTGCTGCAGAGTTTCCCACCTGAATATATTAGTCGCTTTCACCTTTTTCTCCTTTGATAAAAACAACCCTGAAGATTATGATTTCTTTCACTTTTCATGACAACACAAATGACTTGTCTGAAGTCACATGGCTCATATCAGGATCAGAACCAGGACTCATACCCTGAGCTTCTGGCTTCCTGTCTGTGGGTCCCCTGCTTTTCCACAAGCAATGGATGCAGCCTGCCATTGATGCTCCCATTTTTCTAGGAAGGTGCTGCAAACCTATATATACTTACTTTACATGCTATAAAGAAGCAACCTTCTAACTTGCCTTTTTTATAAGGATTGTATCTTTTCAGTGTTATTTTAAAAGATCTAAGACAAAAGAACAATTTTTTAAAAATGCTTAGGCTCCCTAGCCATCAGAGAAACAATGAGGTTTCACCTCACCCTGGCTAGAATGGCTTACATACAGAAATCAACAAACAAATGCTGGCAAAGATGAGGGGGAGAAGGTACCCTAATCCACTGTTGGTAGGAATGTAAACTGGCACAGCCATTGTGAAGGACAGTATGGAGGTACCTCAGAAATCTGAATATAGACCTACCATATGATCCAGCCATCCCACTCCTGGGAATTTATTCAAACAAAAAGAAATTAACATACGAAAGAGTTATCATGTTCATTGCAGCTCAATTTGCAATAGCTAAGGTATGGAATCAACCCAGATGTCCATCAACTGAAGACTGGTTAAAGAAATTATGGTATATAGGCCGGCGCCATGGCTCACTAGACTAATCCCCACCTGCGGCGCCGGCACCCCAGGTTCTAGTCCCAGTTGGGATGCTGGATTCTGTCCCGGTTGCTTCTCTTCCAGTCCAGCTCTCTGCTGTGGCCCGGGAAGGCAGTGGAGGATGGCCCAAGTTCTTGGGCCCTGCACCCACATGGGAGACCAGGAGGAAGCACCTGGCTCCTGGTTTCGGATCGGCACAGCGCGCCGGCCGTAGCGGCCATTTGGGGGGTGAACCAACGGAAGGAAGACCTTTCTCTCTGTCTCTCTCTCACTGTCTAACTCTGCCTGTCAAAAAAAAAAAAAAAAAAGGAAAGAAAGAAAGAAAGAAAGAAAGAAAGAAATAAAGAAAGAAATTATGGTATATATACACTATGGAGTACTACTCAGCTGTAAAAAGATGCTTTCTTTTGCAACCAAATAGATATAACTGGAAACCATTATAATTAACGAAATAAGCCAGTCCCAAAAAGATGGATATCAGGTTTTCCCTGATCTAGAGTAACAGAGTATTTAAAATAAAATATATTGGAGTGAAATGAACATTTTGAGATTCAATGGTTGTTAACAGCCCTGTCCCTTCTGTTGAGAAACAGTGGGTTTTTTTCCCCCTTCATACTATTTGTTGAACTCTTTACTTATTATAGCGTTAATTTATGAGTATAAAATATACTCAAAATAGATAGTTGTAAAATTAAGAATGGTAATAGGAGAGCGGGGAGGAAGAAGGGTTGGAACATGGGCAGGAGGGAGAGTAGGGTGGGAAATATCACTATATTCCTAAATCTGTAATATGAAATACATGAAACTTGTATACTTTAGTTTTTTAAAAAGCCTTAAAAAGAACAGTTTCTTGCAAAGTTAAGACATTTTCTCTTTGTTTTTAAGCCAAATATGTTGCACTATGAAGAAATACTTAAGTGAATTAATTGCTGATAGTTTTTAAAACATTTTAAATTTTTGAAGAATCCATCAGAATGAGGATTTATGATTTCTCTTTTGTTCAGCTCTTGCTTGAACTAAGCACCCATTAACCCTCAAACAAAACACTTGTTTTATTGTTGTGAGTGGGTATCACTCAAATTGTGTGGCTTTGGGATCAATAGGATCAGAGGACATGTGGCATCTGGGGCCAATGTGGCATAGCAGATTAAAGCCTCCACTTGCGACACCAGCATCCCGTGTCGGAGTGTCATTTTGAGCCCCAGCTACTCTGGTTCCAAGGCAGCTTCCTGTTAATGCACCTGGGGAGGCAACAGAAGACGGCCAAGTACCTTTGAGGGAAACCCTGATGGAATTCCAGGCTCATGGCTTCCACCTGGCCCAGATCTAACTGTGGCAGCCACTTAAGGGAGTGAACCAGAGAATGGAAGACATTGCTCTCCCTCTCTTTCTCTTTCTCTCTCTCTCTCTGTTGCCCTTTCAAACAAAGAAATCAACAAACACATAGCATCTGAAATGTGAGCAACCCCAGGAGGGTGTGACCAACACACCTGCACACTGACCACTCAAACTCTTAGAGTTCCCCATGCAACATGAAGTATGGGCTGCTTCAATTTTCACTCTGCATTTTAACACTCTGCCTCACTACCCTGGTTTTATTTCTGAAAAAAAAAAAAAAAAAGATACAGGGTTTCATAGTTAAGGCCAACTGCTTATCCCAAGCAAATTAAATTAAGCCCCTGGCATGCAACTAAAAGTTTGTTTCGCCTAATTGAGCAGCTAATGGGTATGGATGAGCATGAGGTACAGATAAAAATACTGTTTTCAGAGTCATCCTGATTAGCACTCTCTGAAGTGGGCAAAGAAAAATATTTATGCAGCCATTTTGATAAGTATGCCCAAATCCATTTGTTAAACTCTAGGGGAGATTTCAAAGAACTCTGTCCTGCCTCTACGCGAAGTTTTCTGCTCATTGCTAAAAGAAGGTTAAAGTCCTTATCAAAGATGTTCTGTGCTGGGTCAGCACCCAGTCATTTTTAAGATGTCTTGCAGCAGAGTGACCTCTCACATCACCAACATGTGTTTCCACTAAAAGACGGCAAAGGCCTGCACCCGGGTGAAACACCAGTGTGTGGTCTAATAAGCTGCCTCATCTAATGCATGGCCCTGGAGCCATGAAAACAACAGTTAGTGGGATGGAGGAGAGAGGAAACAAATGCATAGCTGGGGCAGAGTCCCTGAAATAGTCACGTTTCAGAACGTGTTGCATTAGTTTCCTATCATTTTGCTGTGTTTGCTTCTATAGTATTGAAGGTCATAGAAGAGAACTATTTTCATAGTGAATCACCCTTTTTATTGTGATCTTTAAAAAAAAAGAAAAGAGATTTATTTATTTGAAAGGCAGAGAGGGAGAGAGAGAGAGAGAGAGAGAGAGAGAGAGAAAGGGAGACCTTCCATCCGCTCACTCACTCCCCAGATGGCTGTAACAGCAAGGGCTGGGCCAGGACAAAGGCAGGAGCCTCCCACTCCATGTAGGTCCCCCATGTGGGTGGCAGGGCCCAAGCGCTTGGACCATTTTCCACCACCTTCCCAGATGCATTAGCAAGGGTCGAATCAGAAGTGGACCAGCCAATACTCAAACTGGTACTCTGATATGGCACAACCCCAGTCCCCTACTGTGATCTCTTAAAGTAAGCTTTCATGAATGGCAAAGCAAATATATGTAACATTTCCCACAACTTACACTCTTTAAGGAAACTAAAAAAGAAATCACCAAGTTTAGCCAAAGCACGTGCAACATTAGCGTGAAAAAAAAAATCTGGCCAGGTTATCATGGGGATCTTCCCCCCAGCAAAGGCAGGCCCTGGCGCCTTTCTAGCATTTAGTGCACTCAGTCCGCAGGTGAACTTATCACACTGACAAGCACAAATAAACCTTTCTGCTTCAGGTGCTTTCTGAACCTGCGATGACTTCCTTTGAGATGTGTTCTGCCTCCAAGTAATGTGTTTCCCATCTCGGTGTCCAGCAGCTGATCTCCAGGAAGGAACACAGAAGAAATGACCATCGTAATGGAATCTGGCCCCTGCTCTCTTGGGCCGGAGTGTCGCATCTGGCAGAGACGTTCAAGTCAGACTCTAATGTATTCATCTATTTCACAAGTTCATTTAATAATAAGGAAGATTGACCTGAAAACGTTTCTCCATGCACCAACGGAAACCCTTTCTCCTGGCTACGATAGCATCTTTTAAAAGGAAATTATGACTTTGCTGATGTTACCCATCGGTCTGCCTCACATTAAAATTCGTTCCTATTCTAACTTGATTAAGAAAATTTCACCCTTCTTTGACCCAGAAAGTCTGGAGAACATTTTTTTCCCACAAATTAACATAAGCAAGTCCCCTCTGTTCACACTGAGATCAAGATTCCAATTGCAATCTCTTCTAGGGACAGGAGTAACACATACTAACTGCACGTGCGTGCGTGTGTGTGTGTGTGTGTGTGACTCACCATATCAAAATACACAGCCAGCATGAGTGTCCTTGCATCTAACACACAGCATGCATGAGCCCCATGCACACATGTGTACAGACGTAACATTCAGTTAACTTTTCCCCTTTCCACAAATTCCTGTTTTGTCCCCTGAAGTGCTCCAGCCCAGAAGTCACACGTGCAGTCCCACCAGAAATAGCAAGGAAGAAAGGAAGGAACTTATCTCATATCTAGCATTGATTGACTGCATGTGTATACGGTTAACCTGTGATCTCTCCTGTAATCATCACAACAATGCTCCTGGGTATGTGCTTTTTTTTTTTTTTTTTTTTTTTGACAGGCAGAGTGGACAGTGAGAGAGAGAGAAAGGTCTTCCTTTGCCGTTGGTTCACCCTCCAACGGCCGCCGCGGCCGGCATACTGCGGCACGGCGCACCGCGCTGATCCAAGGCAGGAGCCAGGTACTTCTCCTGGTCTCCCATGGGGTGCAGGGCCCAAGCACTTGGGCCATCCTCCACTGCACTCCCTGGCCACAGCAGAGAGCTGGCCTGGAAGAGGGGCAACCAGGACAGAATCAGGCGCCCTGACCGGGACTAGAACCCGGTGTGCCAGCGCCGCAAGTCGGAGGATTAGCCTAGTGAGCCGCGGCACCGGCCAGGGTATGTGTTATTATTCTCAGAGATGAAACAAATGAGCAGCAGTGGTCACTCACCCTTGTCCTAGCCAGTACAGAAACCTTCCTTTTCTCCAGATCTTCTTTGCGATCCACGCACATAGATCCAAACTTCCTCCTCAATTGGGAGAATTTCTAAAAGGTGCGTGAGAAGGAGGTCTATTTTAGTTCTTGTAACCACCATGGTTTTCTCCTTGAAAATTTTCATTGTAGGCCATTAACTGGGACCAAGAGCAGTGGATGAGCACCTCGGGGCAAAGAGCTTCCTGCCTGTCAGGGCTCTGCTCACATGCCATCCATCTCACAGGCCCAGGGAGTGCTTAATGAAGCCGATTTGGATCCATGAAGACTGGAGTTAGGCGTTTCTCCAAGACCGCTAAAATGGCCGGGAAATGTGCCTGGTTTTGGCTAGGAACTCAGTGCTTGTTGTGGTTTTATTTTTAAATAACCTCTTGCACAATGTTTTAGTTGCCTGTCCTATTGAACTCATTCAATTGTCCAACTTGGGTCCATCAGAATTATTGAGCACCTATTGTATGCTGGGCACTGTGGGAGGGTACAAAACTGTGGGTCCTGCAGTGTGGTTAACCCACGGACTATGGATGTGGTTAACCCACGGACTATGCTAGGAGGCAGGACACAAGGGCCATTAGAGGCACAGATGAGCAGTTATAGGAATTCAGACAAAGGAGATGTCTCTTCTAATTGGGAAAAATCAGAAGAGCCAGCATGGAGAGGGAGCAAGCATTTGATACAGACTCAGAAATTCAATCATTCACCCAACAAAATATTTAGTGGACATGTACTATGTGCCGGGCATTTGTTAAGAATCAGAAATGCAAGAGCGGCATGATCCCTATCCCAAAGCACCTGCATTCTAGTGATGAGCTGGACAATATGCAAATAAACAAATGTATTAATTACGCTTATATGGATGCCGACAATGAAATGATGGGAATTCACTGACAGCGATAACCGGGGTGGGTGAGAAGGTGGGGGATAAAATGTCATGGGGGTGGGATCTTTGCTTCAGAAAAGCCATAGTGGAAGGTCTTGGCTCAGGAGGGGAGATTTAGTGGAGAATGAAAGAATGAAAAAGAAGAAATGGGCGGTTGTAAAGCAGAGGCAAGAATATTCAAGACACTGAGAGCAACTTATGAAAAGAGCCTTTAAGGAAATGTGACTGAAGGTTGTTAATGCAATCTCAAAAAAAGTGATTGTGGCCAGACGACAGGAGCAACGGGCTGGCCAGCGGGAAGCCGGATGGAGAAGCAGGTGGGCTCAGGTCTTGGCCAGTGTTTGGTCATGAGGAGGAGGCTGGATTTCCTGCTCGATGCAGCTGGCCCTCTGGGCAGGGGCATGAGGCCAGGTTGCATTAGAAAAGAGAGGTCAAGCTGGAGCTAGGAGCAGAGGAAGGGCGGGAGCCGGGAGGTGAGTTCCACAACCGTAGCATGGTTCCTTTGGAAACTACAGCAGGGTGAGGGGAGACGTGTAAAAGCACATCAATTGAATATACATTTGGGGGCAAGAAAGGAGATGTTCCCTGACTGAGGAGGAACACGGCCTTGAGGTAGGCGAAGCGACACAACCAAGAATTCACAGGGGACCATGGTGACTCCACGAGGGCTTCAGGGCAACAGAGCCCTGGGTCATGGACCGGCATCATCCATCTCTGTGTGTGAACTTGACCTTCTTTCCACTCCTAAGTTCCAGCTTGAGTCCCCCTCCCCCAGCCCGCTCTTCACACAATCACTACAGCATAGGCGGCCAGAGTTCTCAGGCACCGCAGCGAGCACGAGGCCAACATCCTCTAGATTGTATTCTGTGTGTTACTTGTTTTGTGAGCTACTTCTTGGGGCGGGGGTTGGGGGGGGGGGAGCAGGGGAGAAGCTTTTGCAGTCAAATGGGTTTAGAAAATGACATCTACATCCTGTAAAAGTCCAGTGTTCCAAAGCACATTGACACAGTAAAGACCCCAGGATGACCTTCAGTAAGGGAACATACTAACATACTCAGCCCTGCTTCCTGGTTAATCTGTTTCCCTCCCAACCTGTTGCCACCCCAGGTTCTGTGACTGCCTTGCGATGGAAGCTGATGATAGGCCTTGTGCAAACCAGGCAAGGGTTACTGGGGGCTTACGCTTGAACACAATGGAGACAGCAGGGCAGGAAGAGGTTCTATCTACTGGCTCTCCCTAATGGGAACCAAACAGGGATTTTTGTGGGGTTGGGGAGGTGGGCTCAACCTCTGTGACGCATAGCACTTGGTTTGCACATGGTGCACTGTTCTGTGCAGGCATAATTGCTTTTTTAAAAAAAATTATTTGAAAGGCAGAGTTACAGAGAGGTAGAGGCAGAGAGCAAGAAAGAGACAGACAGAGAGAGAGATCCATCCACTGGTTCACTCCCTCAAATGGCCACAATGGCTGGAGCTGGACCAATCTGAAGCAAGGAGCCAGGAGTTTCTTCTGGGTCTCCCTTGTGGGTACAGGGGCCCAAGCACTTGTACCATCTTCCACTGCTTTCCCAGGCCATTAGCAAGGAGCTGGATCAGAAGCGGAGCAACCAGGACTCCAACCAGTGCCTGTGTGGGATGCTGGCACTACAGGCGGTGGCTTTACCAGCTGTGCCACAGCACTGGCCCGGCATAATTGCTTTTTAGCACACAGAACACTCAAGATGGCAGTGTTGCTCACTACTGCCAGCCCAGGCAGGTGAATATTGGTTGTACCGGGCTATTTTGGGCATGTATGCAGGTTGGAGAAGTCCCTAACAGCAGTCGTTGGTGATTAGGGTCTGGATGCTCCTTGTTCCCTATTGGTTTGGGGCTGGAGGTAGATGCATAACAGGTCAGAAGGTGGATATACGCCAGGTCCACAGGGGCCTGAATTTAGTGCATCCTGTTTGGAACCTGTCTCAAAACTAATCAGACCTTAGGTCCTTTATTCCTTAGAACAACTGCAGGGATCCTGCACAGCCACTGACACACCGGCAGGATTGTCAGGGCCCAGCATAAAATAAAAATGCCGGGTCCCTTGTTAAAAACCCTTAAGGCAGTGGGCATTAGATGCAGCAGTTAAGATGTCACTTGGGCCACACATGTGCCATATCTGAGTGCCTGAGTTTCAGACCCCGCTCTGCCTCCAATCCATCGTCCTCCTAATGTGTTCCCAGGAGGCAGTAGATGTTGGCTCGAGTACTTAGGTCCCTGCCCCCCATGTAGAAGACTCAAATTCAGTCCCTAAGTACTGGTTTGGGCCTATCTCAGCCCTGGTTTTCGTATTTGGGAAGTGAAACAGCAGCTGAGATCTCTCCCTCTTTCTTTCTCTGTCTCTGTCTATTTCTCTGCCTTTCTAATAAATAAATATTTTTTAAACAAATCAGAATTTCGTGACATCAGAATACTAAGCAAGTGTGGAGCTGTTCATAGCTTAATATCCTCAGGGCTCGAACCACCATGAAACCAGCTTTGCAGGGTTGTTTGCTAAGTCTCAGAGGAGGGAACAAACCCAGGAAAATGAACCCGTCTCCCCATAATCATACATTCGGTCAATGTCAGTGTCAGAGCTGCACCTCATGCTGTATGACCTTTCATTGTAGCCAGATGGCCTCTGCCAGATGAACCAGACATTTGGGGGCTGTGTCTTATTGCCATTTGTGATTGAGGTCACGCCCTAGTGAAACACAGCCTTTTTCAGCCTTGGCCCTACTGGAGCAGGCTCCAACCCCAAGGGACCACCTCTGGCATGTGTGCCTCTCACTTCCAGGCATCACTCTGGTTTATTGTCGCTGGCCACACACTTAAGCACTCTCCTAACAGCAGTGCTGGGACCAAGTATTTTGGGGGAAGGGAGAAGACCCTGATTATCTGCCTCCAGGCCTGTTTGAGAAAGGGAACTTTCTGTCCATGTTCCATAAGACATAAACGCAGTGGTGTGGACATAGTAGGTGCACCAAAAAAGTGTCTTTTCTCCTTTAATGATAGGGAAGCTGGGAATGGCATGTGGTATGATGGTTAATCACGTCTCGGTGCACTTGCACCCTGAATCAGAGTGCCTGGTTCGAGTCCCAGCTATTCTGCTTCTGGTCCAGCATTCTGCTAATGCACACCCTGAGACACAACAGGTTATCGCTCAACTACTTGGATCCCTGCCACCCAACTGGAAGACCTGGATTGAGTTCAGGGCTCTTGGCTTTGACTTAGCCCAGCCCTGGCTGTTGCAGGCATTTAGGATGTGAAGCAATGGATAGAATGTCTCCCTTTCTCTCTCTCTCTCTCTCTGTCCTTCAAATGAATATAAGTCAATAGAAATGTTTAAGTAAGGAATCAGTGGAAGTCTATGGACATTCTGAATGAAGAAACTAGGAGAACTTCCTGCACCCTTAGAAACTGTGAGGCCGGCGCTGCGGCTCACTAGGCTAATCCTCCGACTTGCGGTGCCGGCACACCGGGTTCGAGTCCCGGTCAGGGCGCCGGATTCTGTCCCAGTTTCCCCTCTTCCAGGCCAGCTCTCTGCTGTGGCCAGGGAGTGCAGTGGAGGATGGCCCAAGTGCTTGGGCCCTGCACCCCATGGGAGACCAGGAGAAGTACCTGGCTCCTGCCATCGGATCAGCGCGGTGCAAAGGAAGACCTTTCTCTCTGTCTTTCTCTCTCACTGTCCACTCTGCCTATCAAAAAAAAAAAAAAAAGGAGAGGACAAGAGTGAGCCCAGGATCCTGGCTCCTGCCATCGGATCAGCGCGGTGCGCCGGCTGCAGCGGCGGCCATTGGAGGGTGAACCAATGGCAAAGGAAGACCTTTCTCTCTCTGTCTCTCTCTCTCACTGTCCACTCTGCCTGTCAAAAATAAATAAATAAATAAATAAATAAATAAAATAAAATAAAAAAATAAAAAAAAGAGTGAGCCCAGGGACAGGAAGGTGAGGGTGCAAGTGAATAGAACCTGGGGAATAAGACAACCAGGGAGGCCAAGCGAGATGAGGTGGAGTGTAGGGACAGCCTCTACCAGGGGGCCTTCCGCTGTGAAAGTTCTCCAAAGCAACAGAGCCAACAGCTTCTATGCCTACCAGAGACCCCACACAGAGCGTGAGAAATGGATTTAAAGGATAAGTCTATCCATGCATCCAAGGGATCTTCAAATGTATGTTGTGAACAAACTACACATGGACTTCCAGAATGTCCTGCACAATAATAAACCTATCTTTTAATTCTATCTTACCACAAACTTTCCTGAGTTGTCTCATATGGAGAGAGATTTATTGTAAGGAACTGGCCCGCATAATTATGCAGACCTACAAGCCCAAGAGCTTTGAGATGAGTTGGCAAGCGGTGACCCCAGAGAGTTAATGGTGTAGCTTCAGTCTGAGTCTGAGACCTAGAGAATCAGGATGTAGCCTCTGGCCCCACTGCTGGCAGGCAGGAGGCCCAGGAGGAGCTGATGTTTCAGCTGGGGTCCAAAGTCAGGAGAGACCCAATGTCACAGTGCAAATGCAATCAGGCAGAAAGAGTTCTCTCTCCCTCAGGGAGGGTCAGCTTTTGTTCTATTCTATTTTGGCCTTCAACTGATTGGCTGAGACCTACACACATCAATTCAACTGTTAAATCTCACCCAAACCACCCTTCAGGAACACCCACAAGAATGTATGGTCAAATACCAGGTCAAAGCTTGGCCCCATCAAGTTAACATATAAAATCGACAATCACTTAAGATGCCTACATCCCGTATCAGAGTACTTGGGTTCAGCTACCAACTCTGGCTCCTAATTCCACCTTCTAGCTAGTGCAGATCCTAGAAGGAAGAAGGCCACGGCCAAGTAGTTGGGGCCCTGCCACTCACACAGGAGACCTGAATTGATTTCTGGGCTCCCAGCTTCAGCCTGGTACAGCCTTGGCCATTGTGGTCATTTGAGGTCTGGTGGGTGGGAGATACTCTCTGTCTCTCTGCCACCACTCAAATAATAACAGAAGAAAAAAATTGACCATCACACCTGCCCAACATTCATTCCTTCTTAATATTTTATTCCCATGACTTGATGGGGAACCACTTTTGCCCCTGCTCAGTGTATATGGTTGGGCTGAGGCTCACCCCAAGGCTGAATTTCCAGGTTGGGAAATAATGGCATTACTGACTGTGGACAGATGAATGAGTCTCAGATCCTGAGACTGGCTGCAAACTATGATAAAATGGGAAAACAGAAGAGAAGCTTTGTGCCAGGGTTCTAGGCTGGTAGAATATAGTGCCAGACCTGCTGGGGACCTCTAGGAGAAGAGAATCTACTTACACATGTTGCCAACACAGAGGAGCAGAGAGGAGTGAGAAAGTGTGGGAGGGAGAGGGAGAACATGCAAGAGGGCAAAACAAGAGAAAGAACAAAGAGAGAGAGGGAGAGAGAGAAAGAGAGAGAGAGAGAGAGAGAGAGAGAGAGAGAATGAGAGAGAGAGAGCTGATGTGTTAGAGAGAGATGGAGAGCTGATGACTTGGTTTGGCTTGAGCCCCTGACTCACTTGTCCTGGAAGTTTGAGTTGCATGAGTTACACAACTTAGCTACACACACTTCATCTCCTACTTAAGCTGGCTTAAGGTAGGCCCTTGTCTTTTATAAGCAATGAGCCCTGACTGATGCTGTGAGCACATTATGCTCAGGAAATAAGCCACGGGAATGGGCTTGCCTTATCTCGGGAGCAGGGAGCGGCAGCTGGCAGCCCTGCTCTCCGAGTGGTCCTTTTGAACTCCGTTACAGCATCTCTGAAGGCAGACGAGCAAGCCAGACCCAGCTCCTGAGGCTGCGGCTAAATCTATCAACTACTAATGTCACACTATTAACTGGAAATGATTCTAGCCCTGAAATCCCATCACTTGGACAATAAAAATCATCTTGTGCTGTTCAGTATGAGCGTTTACAGCGTGCTGTCAGGGCTGGGACTGGGAACACTGAGCAGAGGTGGAAATCCCATTCCTATTGCTCTAAGGGGTAGGCGGGGAATTCAGGACCCCGGATGGTTCCGGGGATAAGTTAGAAGCATGGAGAGAGGCCAGAGGCACTTGCACATCTCTGTTAACTTCCTTCCCTGTCTGCTCCTCTCCTTCTTTTCTTCCATGGAATTTGAGCCTTCTGCTTGTGCAAAACACAAGGGCTATGAAAACAGGCCCTAAAGAAGTTTCCAGGCTGGGTTGGGAAGGCGGAGAAGGGGAGAGGGCAGAGCACCGGAGCTGTCTCAGTACAGTACCGGGAGCATCGCGTGAGGACACAAAGTCCAGGAGGGCACAGGGAGAGTGACTCTCCCTCCCGAGGTAGGGATGGAATCACAAACATTTTTTTAAAGATTTATTTATTTATTTATATGAAAGTCAGAGTTACACAGAGAGAAGGAGAGGCAGAGAGAAAGAGAGAGAGAGAGGTCTTCCATCCGCTGGTTTACTCCCCAGTTGGCTGCAATGGTCAGAACTTCGCCGATCCAAAGCCAGGAGCCAGGAGCCTCTTCCGGTCTCCCACGTGGGTGCAGGGACCCAAGGACTTGGGCTTCTAATCTTTCTAATGCTTTCTAATCTTCTAATGCTTTCCCAGGCCATAGCAGATACCTGGATCGGAAGTGGAGCAGCCGGGTCTTGAACTGGCGCCATATGGGATGCTTCAGGACAGGGCGTTAACCTGCTGCACCACGGCACTAGCCCCAAGGAATCAGGAACATTTTCCACCACTTCTGGGTCTCAGGACCAGGAGATCAGGACTTCCGAAAAAACATACTTAAGAATCTTTCTAGGGTCAGCCTTGGAATCTTGTGACTGCTCATGTTTCCTTTCTATTCTGATCATTAGGATGCTTACTGACAATCCATGGTTCCCCATGAACTAACGACTCTCATTGATGGCAGCATGTATTTCATAAGTTAACCCTGCACTTATCACTTTCTTCTTTTTAATTTCCTCATTTATTTTCATTCTATTGTGCTGTGCCCATTTCTGTAAAATATTTCAAATCCTTCTGGCCATAAAGAGGACACAAACAAATTATGTATGGACTTATCTATATAAGTTTTTGGTTTCTTAAAACAAGGTTTTGCAATGGTAATTAAAGCACAGATAGTAACTCTTTAATATTAACTCAATGAGTCTTGTTTAAATAAACAAAGTATTATGTTCCGATTCAAGAAAGTACAGGCAAATCAATAGGACAAGACAAATGTCAAAGAAACCAACATTTGTATAAATAATTATGTTGTATGTAATAAATACAGTATCATACCTTAATTTGGAAAAAAGTGACTCTTCAATAGTAGTGTTAAGATAATTAGATAACTTTTTAGAAGAAGAAAATAAATAAAGCAAATAAAACTTCTAATGGCTTAAAGAGTGAACTGTTAAAAAGCCTCAGGGGGCTGGTGCTGTGAATAGCGTGTAAAGCCACTGCTTACAGTGCCAGCATCTCGTATGGGAGCCAGTTCAAATCCCAGCTGCTCCACTTCTGATCCAGCTCTTTACCATGGCCTAGGAAAGCAGTAGAAGATGGCCCAGGTCCTTAGGCCCCTGCAGTCTCATGGGAGACCCAGAAGAAGCTCCTGGCTCCTGGAGAGTGAAGCAGCGGATAGAAGACCTCTCTCTCTCTCTCTCTCTCTCTGCCTCTGCCTCTCTGTAACTCTGCCTTTCAAGTAATTAAAATAAATCTTTTTTAAAAAAAATGAGAAGAAAATATATGTAGTATTTATCAGATCGTGAGATGGGAGATTACTTTAACACTATTTGTTTGAGATAGAGACAGATGAACAGAGGAAGTGGGGAAGAGCTGATTCACTCCCAGAATGCCTGCAATGGCTAGGTCTGGGTCAGGGCTGAAGCCAGGAGCACAGTTGTTTGACTCATCGCTGCTGCCTCCCAGGGTCTACCCTGGCAGTAAGCTGAAGTCAGGTGCTATAGCCAGGTATCAGATCTAGGTACTCTTGTGGGATGTAAGCACCCCAACTGGCATCCTAGCCAGCAGGCCCAATGCCCACTTACTAGACTGACTTTTAAGGAACTAATGAAAGAATCAAAATTTTAAAATGGCAATAAAATTGGTCATACAATAGCAAACTTCTCTATATTTAAAACAACACCTTCTTAAATGGCAACCATACACTGGGAGCTACTATTTCACACAAAGTATGATGTTTAATACATGACGTCTCAACATGTTAAAAAAATGCTAGCATGTTATAAAATAGGCAAGACAACAAACAATTATTCAAAAAAGAAAACTGCAAATGACCATTAAGTATATTTTAAAAATATGTTTAACTTCAATCGTGATTAAATAAGAGCCAAACTTTGTCAATAAAAAAAAAAACAATTTTTTTATTGTAATTCCTATTGATTCCTGAAGTATGCCCAGCTATTGGGCTCCTAACCCTTAGAATAAGAAGTAACCCACATGAATGCTAATACCCAGGTGCAAATTCACTTCTAGAAGTTTATTTAAAGAAAATAATTAGAGGCCAGCACCGCAGCTCACTAGGCTAATCCTCCGCCTTGCGGCACCGACACACCGGGTTCGAGTCCCGGTCAGGGGGCCGGATTCTGTCCCGGTTGCCCCTCTTCCAGGCCAGCTCTCTGCTGTGGCCAGGGAGTGCAGTGGAGGATGGCCCAAGTGCTTGGGCCCTGCACCCCATGGGAGACCAGGAGAAGTACCTGGCTCCTGCCATCGGATCAGCGCGGTGCGCTGGCCGCAGTGCGCCGGGCGAGGCAGCCATTGGAGAGTGAACCAACAGCAAAGGAAGACCTTTCTCTCTGTCTCTCTCTCTCACACTGTCCACTCCACCTGTCAAAAAAAAAGAAGAAGAAAAGAAAAGAATTAGAGATCTGTCCAAAGATTTATGTAGAAAGATACTCACTGGAGTTTAATTATTTAATGAGGAAATTCACAAATCTTTGTATTACATTGCAAATATTCTCAAACTTTTAAATATTTTACGTGAAGATATATGCAAATATTCCCCAGTTTCTGAATATATTCTATTTCACATTTTGGATGGTAAAGAGTCACATAGTTAGGGATACCAGCATATTTGTGTGTGAATTTATTTTACAAAGAGAACAAGTATTATATATGCTTCCTTAATTTCTTTTTAAATTTAAGAATATTCTTGCAGGGGCCAGCGCTGTGGCATAGCAGGTAAAGCCACCGCCTGCAGTGCCAGCATCCCATGTGGGTGCTGGTTCAAGTCCTGGCTACTCCACTTCCATTCTAGCTCTCTCCTATGGCCTGGGAATGCAGTAGAAGACTTCCCAAGTGCTTGGGCCCCTGCACCCATGTGGGAGATATGGAAGCAGCTCCTGGCTTCTGGCTTCAGATGGGCCCAGCTCTGGACATTGCGGCCATCTGGGGAGTGAACCAACGGATGGAAGACCTCTCTCTCTCTCTCTCTCCATCTCTCTCTCTCTCTTCCTCTGCCTCTCTGTAACTCTGCCTTTCAAATAAGTAAATCTTTAGAGTGTATATATATATATATATATATACTTGTACTCAGCCATCAACGTTTTACCGCATATCTTCTAAGCAGAAGGAATCCAATGCCAAGCAAATGTGAGGCCATAGTGTGCCATCATGGAATCATGGCAATAAATAAGTCAGCTAAGAAATGCAGAATTTCAGATTTTGCACTTTAAATTCACCCACAGGATAAGAAGGCAGTTCTGAGTCGTCTCATACAGGGGAAACTGATCCCAAGTTGGGGGACTGAAGAAGGCTTCCTTAAGGAGCTGGAATACGAATAGAATGTAAGTAAGTGAAAGTGGGGAGAAGGAAAAGAGAGGAGATGCCAGTGCGAACGCCCTGTGGCAGGATGGAGCAAGGAACATCCAGGAACTGGAAGTGACTACTCTGACTTAGAGAATGGAAGGAAGTTTGGGAAGAGTGGGAGTCAGACAATGACAAGGATTTGGGTCTTTATTCCTTATCCTAAGCACAACGGATGTGGTAACTGAAGCTTGAACAGACTTCTCAGAGATGGCAGCTGGACACAGAAACATGACTTAGACCAGAGACAATGGTATGTTGGACTGAGGTGGTGACTGAACCAATGTGGGACACGTAGCACTCTGAGAGAGACTTTGGAGGTGATGTCAACAGGTTCCAATAGGATACAGGGATGGCGGAGGGAGAAGAACACTGTCTAGTCTCAGGCTTGAGCACCCGGGTGCAAGGCACTGCTGATGGAGAAGCACCAAGCCAAGGGAAGAGCACACACTCGGTCCTGACCACGTTCACGTGAGAAACTTGGATTTCAAGACGTCGTCTGCACGTGGTGGGCCGGGTTAAAGACTGTGTTTAGCTTATGGTGGTAACTGAAGCTGTGACCTCCAGCGAGAGCAAGGATAAGGCATGAGCGAGAAGAAGGAAGAGTCCAGGAGAATCACCCACCCTTTCTTTCTGAGGAGGAGAAAAACAGCCTGCAAAGAATACAGAAAAATGTTGGCCAGAGCATAGAGGAAAATCCAGAGATTTGAAAGTACACATTTTGCAGGGCCAGTGTTATGGCACAGCGGATTAAGCCACTGCCGAAGATGCTGGCATCCCGTATGAGCACTTGGTCCAAGTCCTGGCTGCTCTGCTTCTGATCTAGCTCCCTGCTAATGCATCTAGGAAAGCAGCCAAAGATGACCCCAGTGTCTGGGCCCCTGAACCCACATGGGTAACCCAGATGGAGTTCCTGGTTCCTGGCTTGGACCTGACTCGAGCCATTGAGACTTATGGAGAATGAACCAGTAGCTGAAACATCTGTCTCTCTCCCTCTCTCTCTAACTCTGCCTTTCAAATAAGGAAATCTTTTAAAAAATGAATAAAGATATTTAAATCTTGGCCGGCGCCACAGCTCACTAGGCTAATCTTCCACCTGCAGCACGGGCACCCCAGGTTCTAGTCCCAGTTGGGGCGCCGGATTCTGTCCCGGTTGCTCCTCTTCCAGTCCAGCTCTCTGCTGTGGCCCGGGAGTGCAGTGGAGGATGGTCCAAGTGCTTGGGCCCTGCACCTGCATGGGAGACCAGGAGAAGCACCTGGCTCCTGGCTTTGGATCAGCGCGGTGCGCTGGCTGCAGCACGCCAGCCGCGGTGGCCATTGGAGGGTGAACCAATGGTAAAGGAAGACCTTTCTCTCTGTCTCTCTCTCTCTCTCACTGTCCACTCTGCCTGTCAAAAAAATGAATAAAATAAAATATACCCAGTGCATATAGTATCATGGAAATCACTGGAGATCCTTGCAAAATCTTTTGTCTGGGCATTCAGACCAAAGTCCTTGAAACGAGTTGGAAAAATCTAAGCTATAATAATGGTGAAAATGCACATTGAATACATGTATCTAATTATCACCCATTACCCCATAAAATATGTACAATGAATTAAACACTAAAGAGATGATGAATAGAGACAACTCCTTCAAGAAGTTTAGCTATTGTGTTAATCAGCTTTTGCTGCAATGATGAACACCTTCAGTACAACAGAAGTTCAGGACAACAGCGCTTGTTTTGGTGGGGCCAGCTCTGCTTCTGCCTGGGCTCCACTCAGCTGTTCTCGTAGCGCCCATCCTGGCATCCAAACCAGAGGAGGCCACCCTAGGAGTGTTCTATATCACAGGGGAGGACAGAAGCAAACCTAAACCAAAACATTCTGGGGCATCCAGCAGGAGGCATAGCAAAAGGGACATGAGATGATCACAAAAGGGCAGTGTGATCCCATCCCATAGTAGTTAGGAAAAACACTGCAATCTGTCATGGCTATGACAGGGAGTAGAGTGGAAGGGGGAGCTCAAGGGAGAATGACATCGAAGCAGGGACATTCAACATTTTTCTTCATTTGTTTTTTACATAGGAGAGATTTGCACATATTTAAGTAATGTCAGTAAGAAGAATCCAGCCGAAGGGAAGTACATGATTTGCTGGAGACGTGTAGAATAATTGATAATGTAAGTATTTTAAGCCTGTAGAAACTATAGCACAGGTCTGGACTTACATATCCAAGTGATACTTCCATGTATATGCATGTGCATATGTGAATGTCTACATGTGTGTATCAGTGTGGAGAAGGCACACATGTACATTACACTTCTTTCCCCCAAATTAAATACTGATTTACTCTATGTCACCTTCTAAAATTCTTTTTTAATTTATTTTCCTTTGAAAGGCAGAGAGGCAGAGACAGCTTCCACTTGCTGGTTCACTATCCAAATGCCTATGACAGTCGAGGTTGGCCCAGGCCAAATCCAGGAGCCCAAAACTCAGTCTGTCAGGTGGCAGGCCAATTAATGGCTACTTTACACGTGATCTGCCAAAAAGGAGACCCAACGAGGCCAGTCCACCCCAAATGGCACCTGTTTTCCATATGAGAAGTCAGGGCATGGGGCAAGCAGTACCAAATACATGGCAGAAACTGGCTTCTGATAGAAGAGGATACCAAGAAATGGAAAAATCTTCCATGCTCATGGATTGGAAGAATCAATATCATCAAAATGTCCATTCTCCCAAAAGCAATTTATAAATTCAATGCAATACCAATCAAGATACCGAAGACCTTCTTCTCAGATCTGGAAAAAATGGTGCTGAAATTTATATGGAGGCACAAGAGACCTCAAATAGCTAAAGCAATCTTGTACAACAAAAACAAAGCTGGAGGCATCACAATACCAGATTTCAGGACATACTACAGGGCAGTTGTAATCAAAACAGCATGGTACTGGTACAGAAACAGATGGCTAGACCAATGGAACAGAATTGAAACACCAGAAATCAACCCAAACATCTACAGCCAACTTATATTTGATCAAGGATCTAAAACTAATTCCTGGAGCAAGGACAGTCTATTCAATAAATGGTGCTGGGAAAACTGGATTTCCACGTGCAGAAGCATGAAACAAGACCCCTACCTTACAGCTTACACAAAAATCCACTCAACATGGATTAAAGACCTAAATCTACGACCTGACACCATCAAGTTACTAGAGAACATTGGAGAAACCCTTCAAGATATTGGCACAGGCAAAGAATTTCTGGAAAAGACCCGGGAGGCACAGGCAGTCAAAGCAAAAATCAACTATTGGGATTGCATCAAATTGAGAAGTTTCTGTACTGCAAAAGAAATAGTCAGGAGAGTGAAGAGACAACTGACAGAATGGGAAAAAATATTTGCAAACTATGCAACAGATAAAGGGTTAATAACCAGAATCTACAAAGAGATCAAGAAACTCCACAAAAACAAAACCAACAACCCAATTAAGAGATGGGCCAAGGACCTCAATAGACATTTTTCAAAAGAGGAAATCCAAATGGCCAACAGGCACATGAAAAAATGTTCAAGGTCATTAGCAATCAGGGAAATGTAAATCAAAACCACAATGAGGTTCCACCTCACCCCGGTTAGAATGGCTCACATGCAGAAATCTACCAACAACAGATGCTGGCGAGGATGTGGGGAAAAAGGGACACTAACCCACTGTTTGTGGGAATGCAAACTGGTCAAGCCACTATGGAAGTCAGTCTGGAGATTCCTCAGAAACCTGAAGATAACCCTACCGTTCGACCCAGCCATCCCACTCCTTGGAATTTACCCAAAGGAATTTAAATTGGCAAACAAAAAAGCGGTCTGCACCCTAATGTTTATTGCAGCTCAATTCACAATAGCTAAGACCTGGAACCAACCTAAATGCCCATCAACGGTTGACTGGATAAAGAAATTATGGGATATGTACTCTTTAGAATACTATACCGCAGTAAGAAACAACGAAATCCAGTCATTTGCAATAAAATGGAGGAATCTGGAATACATCATGCTGAGTGAAGTAAGCCAGTCCCAAAGGGACAAATACCATATGTTCTCCCTGATCGGTGACAACTGACTGAACACCAAAAAGGAAACCTCCTGAAGTGAAATGGACACTATGGGAAACAGTGACTTGATCAGCATAGCCCTGACTGTTAATGAACAACTTAATACATTATCCCTCTTAGTAGTTTTTTTGGTCTGTTCTACTTAATATGACTGGTTTAATTCTGTAATTAATACACAGTTATTCTTAAGTGTTGAAATTTAACTGAAATGTGATCCCTGTTAAACATAAGAGTGGGGATAAGAGAGGGAAGAGATGTATAATTTGGGACATGCTCAAGCTGACTTGCCCCAAATGGTAGAGTTAGAAACATACCAGGGGATTCCAATTTAATCCCATCAAGGTGGCATGTACCAATGCCATCTCACTAGTCCAAGTGATCAATTTCAGTTCACAATTGATCATAATGAAAGGACTAAGAGTCAAAGGGAGCACATAAACAAGTCTAGTACCTGCTAACACTAACCGATAGAATATATAAAGGGGAGAGTGATCCAACATGGGAAATGAGATACTCAGCAGACTCATAGAATGGCAGATGTCCTAAACAGCACTCTGGCCTCAGAATCAGCCCTAAAGGCATTCGGATGTGGCTGAAAAGCCCATGAGAGTATTTCAGGCATGGAAAGCCAAGACACTCTGGCAAAAGATCTCTGTGAGTGAGATCCCAGTGGAAAGAACAGGTCTTCAAAGAAGGAGGTACCTTTCTCTGAAGGGAGGAGAGAACCTCCACTTTGACTATGACCTTGTCTAAACAAGATAAGAATCGGAGAACTCAGAGGGCTTCCATAGCCTTGGAAACTCATGACTGGAGCATAGGGAGATTACTGATGCCATAGACAGGAGTGTCAATTTATAAAGTCAACAACAGGAGTCACTGTGCACTTACTCCTCATGTAGGATCTCTGTCCTTAATGTGCTGTGCACTGAGATTGAATGCTATAACGAGTACTCAAACAATATATTTCACTTTGTGTTTCGATGGGGGTGCAAACTGTTGAAATCTTTACTTAATGCATACTAAACTGATCCTCTGTAAAAAAAAAAAAAAAAAAGAAATGATCAACTCCCAACTTGACTCTCACTGGGATTAAACATGACAATAGGTCTGATCTGATTTCATCATCATTTAAAAAAAATCATCTGGCGGAGCCAAGATGGCGGAATAGTGAGGGCGCGCACCGATAGTCTGGGAAAATTTAGTTTAATAAAAGGGGAGTTACGGTAGCCTCAGAAAAAAGAACCAGGAAAATATTGCAGACAAAACTCTTCTGGATCCAGTGGGCGTGAATCGGAGGACCTACTGGGAGAACAAGGTCGCCCACCGCGCGCGAAAGCCGAACCGCAGGACCGAGCCGCGGGACTGAGCCGCGGAAGCCGAGCCGCGGGACTGAGCTGCGCAAGCTGCAGGGTCTGCGCGCAAGTGCTCGAAGGGGAGTGCAACAGCGGGGAGACTTGGGACGTCCAGGGCTCCGAGTCCACACATCGGCGCTGGAAGGGGAGCAGACCTGCGTGGAGAGCGTGGGAGCCCACAGTTCGTGACACCAGCGGCAGACTCAACACACCAGCGCTGGAACGCGAGGTGAGCCGAACCTCAATAACCCGAGACACCGGCAGGCAAGCGGAGAGAGGAGACTAGAGGGAACGACCCCCGGGGCGGGGGGGACTTCACCAAGCTAACTGGAAGAGAGAGAGAGGGAAAAAAAAAAAGGTGACTGGTACGGACACGGGTTTCTCTCTCTCCGCTCACCTCTCAAGGGCGAGCAAGACAAAGAGCAGGCGCCATCTTGGACATACGTCATAAGCAGAGCGACCTCAGGTCTGCACCGGCCCTGAGCCTAGCAGTAAAACCTGACTCTGGGTGGGGCGAATTAACAGGAGATTAGGACCTAGTAAATTTATGGTGCTACTGAACTGAGACTGTGAAAAAAGAGACGGTGGGGGAGAGAACTCACGGAATTCACGTGAGCACTCTCCAGAGATGCTACAATTCCGTAACTTTGGCAACCCAGTGGGAGACTGAAGGAGAATTTGAGCCCACTCTAAGGGCCGAACAGATTCCCTGTGTGGTCCTTGGGAAAGAGCTTCTGATCTCTGGCTCCTGTGGGTATATCATTTGCCTGCTAACTACCTCCAACTTCGTTCAGCTGTGCAGAATAACTTCCCTTTTGAATCAAAAAAAGAGAGAGAGAGAGAGAGAGAGAGAGGTTTACCACGCCTAACCTGGGAGTGTCACCTTTGGCACACCAAACAGAGCTCTCAGGCCACACCCATCTCAAGCCCTAAGGCTCCATCAAAAACAGATAGTCCACTTAATCTAGAGTCATAGTATAACAAGAAAAAGCACCACAGTGAAGAAACCAAATATCTCCAATATGACAAATAACAAACGCAAAAACCAAGGTAATAAAAACAAGGGAGTCACCATGAAGCCCTCAAATGAAAAAGACACCCCAATTCAAGATTATGAGGATGATGACATAGAAGAAATGCAAGAAGCAGATCTCAAAAAATTGATAAGAACATTAAGAAGTTCTCAAAAACAAATTCTTGAACTACAGAAATCCTTAATGGACAAGATAGAAAATCTCTCTCGTGAAAATGAAATATTAAGGAGGAATCAAAATGAAACGAAACAACTAGTACAACAGGAAACTGGGATAGTGACTGAAGTGAAGAATTCAATAGATCAAATGAAAAACACAATAGAGAGCCTTACAAACAGAATGGGAGAAGCAGAAGAGAGAATATCGGACTTAGAAGACAGAGAACAGGAAAGGATACAGTCAGACCAAAGAAAAGACGAGGAAATTAGAAATCTAAAACATATTGTCAGGAATCTTCAGGATACTATTAAAAAACCCAACATTCGGGTTCTAGGAGTTCCTGAAGGCATGGAGAGGGAGAAAGGATTAGAAGGCCTTTTTAGTGAGATATTAGCAGAAAATTTCCCAGGTTTGGAGAAGGACAGAGAAATCCTAGTACAGGAAGCTCACAGAACCCCTAATAAACACGACCAAAAGAGACCCTCACCACGACACGTTGTAATTAAACTCTCCACAGTGAAACATAAAGAAAAGATCCTAAAATGTGCAAGAGAGAAACGTCAGATTACTCTCAGAGGATCTCCAATCAGACTCACAGCTGACTTCTCATCAGAAACTCTACAAGCTAGGAGGGAATGGCGAGATATAGCCCAGGTACTAAGAGAGAACAACTGCCAGCCCAGAATATTATATCCTGCAAAGCTATCATTTGTGAATGAAGGTGAAATAAAGACTTTTCATAACAAACAGAAATTGAAAGAATTTGTTGCCACTCGTCCAGCCCTGCAAAAGATGCTTAAAGATGTGTTACACACAGAAACAAAGAAACACGGTCATCAATATGAAAGAAGGTAAAGGAAGGAAACCAAGGAAGGAAAGCTCACAGCAAAAGATCACAGGGAATTCAAAGCATATATTAGAACTTATCTTTGGCAAATGGCAGGGCAAAGTTACCACTTATCATTAGTCACATTGAACGTGAATGGCCTGAACTGTCCAGTTAAAAGACACCGTTTGGCTGATTGGGTTAAAAAACAAAACCCATCTATTTGCTGCTTACAAGAAACACATCTTTCCAACAAAGATCCATACAGACTGAAAGTGAAAGGCTGGAAAAAGATATACCATGCCAACAGAAATGAAAAAAGAGCAGGCGTAGCCATCTTAATATCAGACACCATAAACTTTACCACAAAAACCGTTAAGAGAGACAAAGAGGGACACTACATAATGATTAAGGGATCAATTCAACAGGAAGATATAACAATTATCAATGTATATGCACCTAACTACAGGGCACCGGTTTATCTAAAAGATTTGTTAACGGACTTAAAGGGAGACTTAGACCCCAATACAATAGTACTGGGGGACTTCAATACTCCACTCTCAGAAATAGACAGATCAATAGGACAGAAGATCAACAAGGATACAGTAGATTTAAACGACACTATAGCCCAAATGGATCTAACAGATATATACAGAACTTTCAATCCTACAGCTAAAGATTATACATTCTTCTCAGCAGTACATGGAACCTTCTCTAGGATTGACCACATACTAGGCCATAAAGCAAGTCTCAGCAAATTCAAAAGAATTAGAATCATACCATGCAGCTTCTCAGACCATAAAGGAATGAAGTTGGAAATGAACAACTCAGGAATCCCTAGAGCATACGCAAACACATGGAGATTGAACAACATGCTCCTGAATGAACAATGGGTCATAGAAGAAATCAAAAGAGAAATCAAAAACTTTCTGGAAGTAAATGAGGATAACAGCACAACATACCAAAACTTATGGGACGCAGCAAAAGCAGTGTTAAGAGGAAAGTTTATATCAATAGGTGCCTACATCAAGAAATTGGAAAGGCACCAAATAGATGAGCTTTCTATTCACCTCAAGGATCTAGAAAACCTACAGCAAACCAGACCCAAATCTAGTAGGAGAAGAGAAATAATTAAAATCAGAGAAGAAATCAACAGGATTGAATCAAGAAAAACATTACAAAAAATCAGCCAAACGAGGAGCTGGTTTTTTGAAAAAATAAACAAAATTGACACCCCATTGGCCCAACTAACTAAAAAAAGAAGAGAAAAGACCCAAATCAATAAAATCAGAGAGCCGGCGCCATGGCTCAATAGGCTAATCCTCCACCTTGCGGCGCCGGCACACCGGGTTCTAGTCCCGGTCGGGGCGCCGGATTCTGTCCCGGTTGCCCCTCTTCCAGGCCAGCTCTCTGCTATGGCCAGGGAGTGCAGTGGAGGATGGCCCAGGTGCTTGGGCCCTGCACCCCATGGGAGACCAGGAAAAGCACCTGGATCCTGGCTCCTGCCATCGGATCAGCGCGGTGCGCCGGCTGCAGCGGCGGCCATTGGAGGGTGAACCAACGGCAAAGGAAGACCTTTCTCTCTGTCTCTCTCTCACTGTCCACTCTGCCTGTCAAAAATAAAAAAAAAATAAAAAAAAATAATAAAATAAAATCAGAGATGAAAAAGGAAATGTAACAACAGACACCACAGAAATAAAAAGAATCCTCAGAAATTACTACAAGGACTTGTATGCCAGCAAACAGGGAAACCTATCAGAAATGGATAGATTCCTGGACACATGCAACCTACCTAAATTGAACCAGGAAGACATCGAAAACCTAAACAGACCCATAACTGAGACAGAAATTGAAACAGTAATAAAGGCCCTCCCAACAAAGAAAAGCCCAGGACCAGATGGATTCACTGCTGAATTCTACCAGACATTTAAAGAAGAACTAACTCCAATTCTTCTCAAACTATTCAGAACAATTGAAGAAGAGGGAATCCTCCCAAATTCTTTCTATGAAGCCAGCATCACCTTAATTCCTAAGCTGGGAAAAGATGCAGCACTGAAAGAAAATTACAGACCAATATCCCTGATGAACATAGATGTAAAAATCCTCAATAAAATTCTCGCCAATAGAATGCAACAACACATCAGAAAGATCATCCACCCAGACCAAGTGGGATTTATCCCTGGTATGCAAGGATGGTTTAATGTGCGCAAGACAATCAATGCGATACACCACATTAACAGACTGCAGAAGAAAAACCATATGATTCTCTCAATAGATGCCGAGAAAGCATTTGATAAAATACAACACCCGTTCATGATGAAAACTCTAAGCAAACTGGGTTTGGAAGGAACATTCCTCAATACAATCAAAGCAATCTATGAAAAACCCACAGCCAACATCCTATTGAATGGGGAAAAGTTGGAAGCATTTCCACTGAGATCTGGGACCAGACAGGGATGTCCACTCTCACCACTGCTATTCAATATAGTTCTGGAGGTTCTAGCCAGAGCTATTAGGCAAGAAAAAGAAATTAAAGGGATACAAATTGGGAAGGAAGAACTCAAACTATCCCTCTTTGCAGATGACATGATTCTTTATTTAGGGGACCCAAAGAACTCTACCAAGAGACTATTGGAACTCATAGAAGAGTTTGGCAAAGTAGCAGGGTATAAAATCAATGCACAAAAATCAACAGCCTTTGTATACACAGACAATGCCATGGCTGAGGAAGAACTTCTAAGATCAATCCCATTCACAATAGCTACAAAAACAATCAAATACCTTGGAATAAACTTAACCAAGGACGTTAAAGATCTCTACGATGAAAATTACAAAACCTTAAAGAAAGAAATAGAAGAGGATACCAAGAAATGGAAAAATCTTCCATGCTCATGGATTGGAAGAATCAATATCATCAAAATGTCCATTCTCCCAAAAGCAATTTATAGATTCAATGCAATACCAATCAAGATACCGAAGACCTTCTTCTCAGATCTGGAAAAATTGGTGCTGAAATTTATATGGAGGCACAAGAGACCTCGAATAGCTAAAGCAATCTTGTACAACAAAAACAAAGCTGGAGGCATCACAATACCAGATTTCAGGACATACTACAGGGCAGTTGTAATCAAAACAGCATGGTACTGGTACAGAAACAGATGGATAGACCAATGGAACAGAATTGAAATACCAGAAATCAACCCAAACATCTACAGCCAACTTATATTTGATCAAGGATCTAAAACTAATTCCTGGAGCAAGGACAGTCTATTCAATAAATGGTGCTGGGAAAATTGGATTTCCACGTGCAGAATCATGAAGCAAGACCCCTACCTTACACCTTACACAAAAATCCACTCAACATGGATTAAAGACCTAAATCTACGACCTGACACCATCAAGTTACTAGAGAACATTGGAGAAACCCTTCAAGATATTGGCACAGGCAAAGAGTTTCTGGAAAAGACCCGGGAGGCACAGGCAGTCAAAGCCAAAATTAACTATTGGGATTGCATCAAATTGAGAAGTTTCTGTACTGCAAAAGAAACAGTCAGGAGAGTGAAGAGACAACCGTCAGAATGGGAAAAAATATTTGCAAACTATGCAACAGATAAAGGGTTAATAACCAGAATCTACAAAGAGATCAAGAAACTCCACAAAAACAAAACCAACAACCCAATTAAGAGATGGGCCAAGGACCTCAATAGACATTTTTCAAAAGAGGAAATCCAAATGGCCAACAGGCACATGAAAAAATGTTCAAGGTCATTAGCAATCAGAGAAATGCAAATCAAAACCACAATGAGGTTCCACCTCACCCCGGTTAGAATGGCTCACATGCAGAAATCTACCAACAACAGATGCTGGCGAGGATGTGGGGAAAAAGGGACACTAACCCACTGTTTGTGGGAATGCAAACTGGTCAAGCCACTATGGAAGTCAGTCTGGAGATTCCTCAGAAACCTGAAGATAACCCTACCGTTCGACCCAGCCATCCCACTCCTTGGAATTTACCCAAAGGAATTTAAATTGGCAAACAAAAAAGCGGTCTGCACCCTAATGTTTATTGCAGCTCAATTCACAATAGCTAAGACCTGGAACCAACCTAAATGCCCATCAACAGTAGACTGGATAAAGAAATTATGGGATATGTACTCTTTAGAATACTATACCGCAGTAAGAAACAACGAAATTCAGTCATTTGCAACAAAATGGAGGAATCTGGAACACATCATGCTGAGTGAAGTAAGCCAGTCCCAAAGGGACAAATACCATATGTTCTCCCTGATCGGTGACAACTGACTGAACACCAAAAAGGAAACCTCCTGAAGTGGAATGGACACTATGGGAAACGGTGACTTGATCAGCATAGCCCTGACTGTTAATGAACAACTTAATACATTATCCCTCTTAGTAGTTTTTTTGTCTGTTCTACTTAATATGACTGGTTTAATTCTGTAATTAATACACAGTTATTCTTAAGTGTTGAAATTTAACTGAAATGTGATCCCTGTTAAACATAAGAGTAGGAATAAGAGAGGGAAGAGATATATAATTTGGGACATGCTCAAGCTGACTTGCCCCAAATGGTAGAGTTAGAAACATACCAGGGGACTCCAATTTAATCCCATCAAGGTGGCATGTACCAATGCCATCTCACTAGTCCAAGTGATCAATTTCAGTTCGCAATTGATCATAATGAAAGGACTAAGAGTCAAAGGGAGCACATAAGCAAGTCTAGTACCTGCTAACACTAACCGATAGAATAAATAAAGGGGAGAGTGATCCAACATGGGAAGTGAGATACTCAGCAGACTCATAGAATGGCAGATGCCCTAAATAGCACTCTGGCCTCAGAATCAGCCCTAAAGGCATTCAGATCTGGCTGAAAAGCCCATGAGAGTATTTCAGGCATGGAAAGCCAAGACACTCTGGCAAAAGATCTCTGTGAGTGAGATCCCAGTGGAAAGAACAGGTCTTCAAAGAAGGAGGTACCTTTCTCTGAAGGGAGGAGAGAACCTCCACTTTGACTATGACCTTGTCTAAACAAGATAAGAGTCGGAGAACTCAAGGGGCTTCCATAGCCTTGGAAACTCATGACTGGAGCATAGGGAGATTACTGATGCCATAGACAGGAGTGTCAATTGGTAAAGTCAACAACAGGAGTCACTGTGCACTTACTCCTCATGTAGGATCTCTGTCCTTAATGTGCTGTGCATTGAGATTTAATGCTATAACGAGTACTCAAATAATATATTTCACTTTGTGTTTCTATGGGGGTGCAAACTGTTGAAATCTTTACTTAATGCATACTAAACTGATCCTCTGTAAAAAAAAAAAAAAAAAAAAAAAAAAGAAAAGAAAAGAAACTATCAACTCCCAACTTGACTCTCACTGGGATTAAACATGACAATAGGTCTGATCTGATTTCATCATCATTAAAAAAAAAATCATCTATTATTTTTCACTTTATGTTTCTGTGTGGGAGCAAACTGTTGAAATCCTTACTTAATGTATACTAAGCTGCCCGGCTAGCTCAGTCAGTAGAGCATGAGACTCTTAATGTATACTAAGCTGATCTTCTGTATATTAAGATAATCGAAAATGAATCTTGATGTGAATGGAAGGGGAGAGTGAGTGGGAAAGGGGAGGGTTGTGGGTGGGAGGGACGGTATGGGGGGGAAGCCATAGTAATCCATTATTCGTACTTTGGAAACGTATATTCATTAAATAAAAGTTAAAAAAAAATAAAATAAAAAAAAATAAAAAAAAAATCATCTATTATTTTTCACTTTATGTTTCTGTGTGGGAGCAAACTGTTGAAATCCTTACTTAATGTATACTGAGCTGATCTTCTGTATATTAAGATAATCGAAAATGAATCTTGATGTGAATGGAAGGGGAGAGGGAGTGGGAAAGGGGAGGGTTGTGGGTGGGAGGGACGGTATGGGGGGGAAGCCATTGTAATCCATAAATCGTACTTTGGAAATTTATATTCATTAAATAAAAGTTAAAAAAAAAAGAATGGGTCATCAAAGAAGGAGGTACCTTTCTCTGAAGGGAGGAGAGAACTTCCACTTTGACCATGGCCTTGTCTAAAAATGATCAGAGTCAGTGAACCCAGGGGGCTTCCATAGCCTTGGCAGCTCACGACAAGAGCCTAGGGTGATTACTGATGCCGTAAACAAGAGTGTCAATTTGTTAAGTCAACGACAGGAGTCACTGTGCACTTACTCCTCATGTAGGATCTTTGTCCTTAGTGTGCTGTACATTGAGATTTAATGCTATAACTAGTACTCAAACAGTATTTTTCACTTTATGTTTCTGTGTGGGAGCAAACTGTTGAAATCTTGACTTAATGTATGCTAAACTGATCTTCTGTATATAAAGAGAATCAAAAATGAATCTTGACATGAATGGAAGGGGAGAGGGAGTGGATAAGGGGAGGGTTGCGGGTTGGAGGGACGTTATGTGGGGGAAGTCATTGTAATCAATATTCTGTACTTTGGAAATTTATATTCATTAAATAAAAGTTAAAAAAAAAAAAAAAGAAACTGGCTTCTGATGAGCCCTGTCAGCTCTGCCAAGAGCCAGTCCACTGGAAATGGAACTGCCCTAGGGGTTGAAGACTCCTGGGTGAGAACAGCAGACCCTGTTGGCCCCAAGCTAAAAAGCACTTCAATCTGCTCAGCTTCCAAAGCAACCATTGCTATTGCGGGGATGGCTTAGGGCAGCAACATTGCAGGTCAAACCGTAAATTTCCATTTACAGACACTGTACTAACCTATTCAGACCAGCTCTCCTCCTAGTCCAGCCAAGTAATGGGAATCAACGGGGTGCTTTTCTAAAGGAGGTTCACACCTCTCTTGCAATGTCTCTGCTGGTACCCCATGGGTATTTCTGGGCCTCACACATACCTGGCCAGACCTTAAAGCCTACCCAATTATTATTAAGCCTGAAAAGCCCCTCCTGTCAGTTCCTTTAACTGAGTTTAAAAACCAGATAACTTAGACAGTCCTGCACCTTTTTGTATAGGCCCTCACAGAGGATTTAAAGGACCTATCTCTTGAGGGGTGTGCAAAATAATCCAGAATGTAGATGGTTTATTAGTCTGCTTCCCTCCACAACCTGAGACTCTGGTCTTGTGCATTAGCTAACATCCTTAACTCCCCAGTAGATTGTAGCTTCCCAGGTATCCAGGAAGAAAGCACAGCTAGTCCATCAGAAAGTTAATTTTTTTTTGACAGGCAGAGTGGACAGTGAGAGAGAGAGACAGAAAGAAAGGTCTTCCTTTGCCGTTGGTTCACCCTCCAATGGCCGCCGCGGCCGGCGCACTGCAGCCGGCGCACCGCGCTGATCCAAAGCCAGGAGCCAGGTGCTTCTCCTGGTCTCCCATGGGGTGCAGGGCCCAAGCACTTGGGCCATCCTCCACTGCACTCCCTGGCCACAGCAGAGAGCTGGCCTGGAAGAGGGGCAACCGGGACAGAATCCGGTGCCCCAACTGGGACTAGAACCCGGTGTGCCGGCGCTGCAAGGCGGAGGATTAGCCTAGTGAGCAGCAGCGCCAGCCAGAAAGTTAATTATTTAACCCTTGTCCTCACCCCTGGGGAGGGAAGACCAGCCCCAGAGAGGATAGAGGCCATGCAGCAAATTCCTACTTCTGCAACCTCATGACAGTCCCAGAATTTCTCTAACAGGTTTCAAATTCCTAGAAACAAAAAGGGAAATAGCAAGGGTCCTAAATCTGGCTCTCAACAGCAAGCCAAAACAGAGCCCCTTCCTTTGGAATAAAACAAAACAAAATACAGCCTTCACCCACCGGAAAGTTGCCATGACCAGGGCCCCCACAATAAAATTGCTACACCTAGTCCTTCAAAACAGGCAGGCCCTACACCTGCTAGCTGCTGCCCAAGAAAGGGCCCCACAAAAATATTTTTGGGGTTAAACTAGATGAGTAAAAAATCATGTTCATGTTGTTCATGTTTCCCTGGACAAGGCCAGACAACTCTAGGACCAGGATAAATAAGTCCAGAATAGGGTCATGGAAATCCTGGTCATTGCCTCTCCTTGGTGACAGAGCTTCCATACTCTTTTTGTTTCTCCATAGATTTTTTTTTTTTTTTTTTTTTTTGACGGGCAGAGTGGATAGTGAGAGAGAGACAGAGAGAAAGGTCTTCCTTTTGCCATTGGTTCACCCTCCAATGGCCGCCACGGCCAGCGCACCGCGCTGATCCGAAGCCAGGAGCTAGGTGCTTCTCCTGGTCTCCCATGGGGTGCAGGGCCCAAGCACTTGGGCCATCCTCCACTGCACTCCCCGGCCACAGCAGAGAGCTGGCCTGGAAGAGGGGCAACCGGGACAGAATCCGGCGCCCCAGCCGGGACTAAAACCCGGTGTGCCGGCACCACTAGGTGGAGAATTAGCCTATTGAGCCATGGCGCCGGCCTCCATAGACTATTGTGTTTTGATGCCCTTGTTTTTTTGTCTCCAACAGAAGACAAGCCATCCAGCTCCAGATGCTTCTGAGACAGGGATTCCAGCCTACCCCTCAGACAAGACGATCATGGCCAAAGCTGAGCTGATCTGAAGCCAGGAGCCAGGAATTTCCTCCAGGTCTCCAATGTGGGTGCAGGGGCCCAAGCACTTGGGGCGCCTTCCACTACTTTTTCAGGCCATCAGCAGGGAGCTGGATTGGAAGTGGAGCAGCTGGGACTTGAACCGGTGCCGCAGGCAGAGGCTTAATCTGCTGCACCACAGTGCCATCCCCAAGGCTTAACCCACTGTGCCACAATGCTGGTCCTTCATGAGAAACTGTTTAAATTAGTTCCTGAGTTCTTTAGACTTCATGTTCTATGGTAACTTCAGTTGTCTGGTATGATTATGTATTCAAGATTCAATCACACATTTCCTGCCTCACATAAATTGATTTGTCTATTTGAAAGGCATAGTGACAGAGAGGGAGAGACAGATAGATCTTCCATGCTCTGGTTTACTCCTGAAATGCATGAACATCCAGGCTGAGCCAAGCCAGAGCCAGGAGCCAAGAGCCAGGAACTCCAACCATATCTCCCATGTGGGAGGCAGGGACCTAAGTACTTGGACCAGCACCTGCTGCCTCCCAGGGTGTGCATTAGCAGAAAGCTGAATCCGAAGCAGAGGAGCTGGGACTTGAGCCAGGCACTCTGCTATGGGTGCCAGCAGCCCAAGCGGCTGTGTAACCTTATGTGGCCCATCAGCACCTGCCCCACATAGTTTCTCAGAAGTATTTTCAACAAACATTTTTTTTTAAAGACCACACACACACACACACACACACACATCAGTGAGAGAAAGCAGAATATTAGATGTTCAACAAATTTAACAATAGTTGCCGCCGTGTATCTGAACATGTATTTGCAGGCTTTTCTGGATGTCTACTCTTTTTCCAATGAGCTCATACTCTGTATGTCATCAGCGGGGAAAGTGAAGGTTAAAGACACATCGTTCTTCCCTCGATCGATGAAGCAAAGGGCAGAACAGCACAGCAGAGAAGGTGAGAGAGCCAGCCAGAGTGCCTGCGTGCACCCTTGCCACCGGCACATACGACTGCACGCATGTTCCCGTCTACGAAAGAGGATCCACAGCTACTCCATAAGGCCTGGACGGGATGAGAGGAAGGAACTAAATATTAAATACTAAGGACACAATTAAAATACTACGCTCTGCATTTGACAACAGTCAGTACTCAAAACTTTGAACTATTGTTGGGAAAAAAAATCCTATACTAATTTTTTTTAATTCTCAAACCCCCAGTGCTGGCAAGAATGAGGTAAAGCAGGTAGTTTAATTCGCTGTGGTAGACAGGGAAGCTGGTGCTGTCTGCCTGGAAAGTCACAGTGCAGGATGTTCATGCGCTCTGCTCCGCGATCTCAATTTTTAGGATTTCTCCAAAGAAACAGTGCATGGTGAGTCAGAGAATCATGTTATCAGGATTTGAATGAAGCCTTATATATGCTGGTGAAAAACTGAAAATATTCTAAATACCCGATGCTGAAAGAATTATTATGAGGCCAATGCTGTGGTTAAAGCCCTGATCTGAAGTGCCGGTTCTAGTCCTCTTCCAACCCATCTCTCTGCTATTGCCTAGGAAAGCAGTAGAAGATGGCCCAAGTCCTTGGGCTCCTGCACCTGTGTGGTGCAGAAGAAACTCCTAGCTCCTGGTTTTGAATGGGTGCAGTTCTCGCCATTGCAGCCATCTGGGGAGTGAACCAGAGGATGGAAGACCTCTCTTTGTGTCTCTACCTCTCTCTGCAACTCTGTCTTTCAAATAAATAAAATAAATCTTTAAAAATTTTAAAAAAGAATTACTACAAAAATTTCACTAAAACTAAGATGGGGATGAACCCTCATAAAGCAACTTTAAAAGTAACTTTAAAGCCCAAACAATTTAAAAATAACTTTACAATGCTAAAAAGTATGATTTTGAGGGTATATAGCTCAATAAATAGAGTAAAATTACCAGGTAGTAGGAATAGAAGTAATTTTGAAAGCAGTTTTTGTTTCTTTTTCTCAGTTTTTTACAATGTGTATAGCCTAGCTTATGGGCAGCATAACATTTTTTAAACCTTGAGATATTTCCAAAAAAAAGTAAAACTTCCTTTGTGCACTCCATTGATCTTTGGCGAGAAAAAGAGAAAAACGTTCCTTGAAGAGAAGTGTATGAGGGCGTCTTCAAAAAGTTCGTGGAAATGCAGATCACAAAAAAACGGAATGCATTTCCTCCTCTTCTTCCACCAAAATAAACTCTGGTTCTAATTCTACTTTTCCACCACCAGTTTGGAGATTTCAGCTTGCGCTCTTCAAAGCAGCCTCAGAAAAGGTGGTCCCACAGACTGCCGCCCCTCTTCCAGGAGAAGAAGAGCAAACCTTAGCCCGCCCGGGCAGGGGTGCCTCCCGCAGCTGTGCGAGCGCGGAGCAACCTTTCGTCCGCCGCGGGTCTCCAGGCGCAGCCTCCCAGCCGGGTCCACCGCGCAGACTGCGAAGAGGCTGGCGCTGCTTCTGTCCCGGGCTTCCCGGAGCGACGCGGAGGAGCAGGCGGAGCAGGTGTCCGGGCGGGCGGGCGCGGCGGACAGCGCCGCCGCCGAGAACAGGGAGCGCGCCGGGGGTCGGCACCCCGTGCGCCGGGTTTGCCCCCCAGCTCCTCAGTCCTGCCTGTCGCCCGGCTGGGTGCCATGCCACAATTAGGCCGCCGGAGCCCGAGTTTCAACTACAACTTCGAGACTGTGATCTCCACCTCGTAGCACCACGAGCAGGGCTTCTCTCGGGCAGCACAGACTGGCACGGCTGTTGCCAGCAGGAAAAGGTTGAAATATTTTAGTGCAAGGTGCTGAGAGCCATCCCCAAGCTCGCCCGGTGGTCCCCAGGCCGCCTACCTGCGGGTCCCTGCCCAGGGCTGTTGCGGCAGGGACCTCTGAATCACAGATAAAGGAGCCCTATGAGCTGCTTAGCGTTTTCATCATCATCCCTGGCAGTGTGAAATAAGAATGCTGAGATGGTGGACTGGGGAGATCTGAAGATGTTGTTCAAGAAGGATAAACTCGTGGTAACCTACCTGGGTCAACAGAATATTGCTCTCTGTCTTGGGACCTGGGTGTTGCCCCTAAAAGGGTTAAGAAACCTTGAGGAAAGGGTTAAAGACTGGTGCAGGTTGTCAGGCCAAAGCAGCTCCTTAGTCCTATGAGCCCTGCCTCCCCAAGTTCAGAGCAGCAGCCAAGTTCAACCACTCTTTAAGCTCCATTATGAAATCCCCAGCTGTAGTCTTCCTTAGCCTTGATACTTGCACATGTAGAACAGAGCCGGGTTTCCTACAATAAAAATGATTTTTTGAAGATAAAGTACATGACCTTAGATTTTAATAGATCATCGGAGAGTTTTTGACACTGATAAAGTTTAAGAGCTGAACTTGTGCCCCATCTTCTTTCCGGGCTGGGCTGCCAACCCCTCAGAAAACAGGCACTAAAGAAAAATGCCTTAATTCATGATTCTGGTCTATTCTGAGGACATTTTCTCCATTCCTCAGACAAGACAGGTCTAGGACAATCTGCTTAGAGACAGGTCATGGGAAATCACGAATGCTAATTCTGCATATCATCTCTCCTTCATAATGGACTACCAACATTCTTGCCTCTTCCCTTCAAAGTTTTTGCGTGGGGGAGAGAGGTGGTCCTTGTATGAGATAATACTGAGACCCGGATGCTGAGCATTCAATACAAATTCACACATTTATTAAGAAAAAAATATATATTTTCTAGAACTACCCACATCACTGGCAGTGAAGGCCATAAACTTACACAAGAATAACTTGATTCTTTGGTCCTGAATAATGTGTTACAAGGAATCACATGTGATGTTAAAGTGGGGCGGCTTCCAGGGGCATTGGCGTGAGAGCTCCATGAATCTGTGAGCATTTAAACTGGAAAGAATTCAGATGTTTTTCGCGCGTGCGAAATTTCCTGTTAAAAATGTGACTCTCTTCACTTCACACTGTATGTTCTGTTCATTCTCAGTCCTTCTAAAGTCTTGGGAGGAAAAAAGAAAAACCAAAAATCTTGTGTCCATATACTTTTTTTTTTGAAATTTTTTTTCTTTTTTTGGCACTTAGCTTGTACACCTGTTGTACCAATTTGGAAACCAAATACTCAAAAGGCTCCAGTACCCCTAACGATAATTTTAGGAACTATTATTGTTTTGAGTTTTGGGTGTTTTTTTTTTTCTTTTTCAGGCATCAGAAAGACTTCTGAACCTCATGACCACGCTTTGAATGAGGGCACGTGCTCTTTCACAGGTGTTCTGTCTGTGACAAAGGACAAATTACGCCTTCCAAAAGGCTCATCTGCTAGCTTTTTCTGATGACTTCTATTTCAAGGTCTTCTCTTTCTAATTAGCCTCCCCAAATGGACTGTTTAATGCATAACTAATCTTGAACTTGCTCTTTTCTCTGACTGAAGAGAAAATTGCACTTCATTTCGTTGAGCTATGGTGCTTGTGCTGCACATTTATCAACGAGTGATATTTTAGAATTCTAGATGGCAGCTGTTCAGAGTTTCCTCATTGCAATATTAGATTGGGAATTACTAATGGCAAATACATAAACCCTCTTTAATATGCTGCCTAATCAAAATTGCTCCAAATATTTAGCTTCCTAAATTCAAATTATTTTCCAAAGTATGTTAGTCTAATGAAACATTCTTTTTTGGGGTCTAGCAGAAAGTTGAAAGCATTTGCACCATTTATCACATGGCCACATGTCATTGGTAAAGTGCATTGCTTCTGCATCACCTGAATCTTAGCCATATGATTTTCTGTTCCACAGTAAGTCAAATACTGCAACAGTTTCTAACCTGAAAGAAATGGCTGTGCTTTGGTTTGCGTTGTTTCACTGAAGACATTTTTCAGTCTCCCTTTGTTCTTCTACTTAAAGTAAAGATGTGCAACAAACTAAATACCCGCAAGTTGAAATACAATGGCTCCAGAATTCACAACAGGATTCCTTTCAATGGTTGATACCACACCCAGTAAGGCCACAAACAAGAAGTCTTCTGAGTCTCTGCATGAAGACAGAGCGCCCTGGAAGCGAGCAGATCTCTGGTGATCTGGGGGAAGAAGCGCCCAGAGGCCCAAGGACCCAGGGTTCTTGAGCTTGGCCTGAGCTAGGGTGCTTGTGTTGGAAATGTTTCCCTAACATCTCTTTCTAAGAATGATGGTCCTGATCTTTATATATTAATCCTGAATTGAGCAGACAGCAGGAACAAACAGTAAAAATCCCTAGGTTTGGGAGTGAAGAGTTATAAAGTAAGGAAATACAAATTAGAATGAGTCACAAAATCAAAGGTGAATAAAGCTATGAGAACTCGCACGTGCTGTGGGGGTCAGGGTGATGCACCCTGTGCCCTCCTGTTCAGCTGTGCAGGGGCTGGGGCTGCATTCTCCTGATTTCCAGTCCCCTGAGGGGACTTCAAATAAGCACAAGGAGAGGTGATCCCGATACCAGACTGATGACATGACTTGTGCCAGAGAACTCTAAATGCTCATTGTTTGCCTGGGGCCAGATGCCTGCCAGGTGGTTAAAGGATAAATGGCCATGTTTTGGGAAGACACTGCATTGAGGAAGAAGATGCCAGGGTACCATGGGAGGCAGGCAAAGTGATCAACAAAAGCTCACATCATGGAGATTCCCAACAACGGGTACCCCAGAACACTCAGGAAAACGCTCCAGGACGTAGTCAGTCCTCGAGGCGGAGCAGGAGTTTCTTCCTGGCCTCCCACACGGGTGTGTTCTTAACATTTTGCCATATGTGTTTCATATGTAAATATCATATTTACATACACAGACTAGTTTTTTGAAAGGAGAGGGTGGATATATTAATGTCACATAACAAGAGATTCATGATAAAGGTCCTAAAATGAAGAAAGACAATATAAAGGGTATAATTCTGTGAAGACAACCCTTACAAATATCTATATACCAAATCATTTGCTAGCTACACTTTTTTTAACTATATATGTGTATGAACTACCATATATGTGAGAAACCATGATGTATTTGTCTTCCTGTGTCTGGCTTATTTCATTTAGCATAATAATCTTCAGTTCTAGCCATTTTGTGGGACATCGAGGTTGGTTCCATAGCTTTGCTATTGTGAATAGGGCTGAAGTAAGTATGAGAGTACAGTTATCCATGGCATGTGCTGATGTCATTTCCTGTGGATATATTCCCAGAATTGAATAGATGGGTCATACGGTGGATCTATTTTTACTTTCTTGTGGAATCTCCATACTGTTTTCCATGATGGCTCTACTAATCTACATTCTCACCAACAGTGTATTAGGATTCCCTTTTCTCCATATGCTCCCCAGCATTTGATATTTTTTGACTTTTTGATAATTGCCACTCTGACTGAAGTGAGATGATACCTCACTGTGGTTTTCATTTGCATTTCCCTGAAGGCTAGTGAAACCGAGCATTTTTTCATGTGTTTGTTGGCCATTTGAATTTCTTCTTTTGAAAAATGCCTATTCAGATCCTTTGCCCATTCTTAATTAAATTATTTGTTTTGTTATTGACTTCTTGAGCTCCTTACATATTCTGGTTATTAATCTTTTATCATTGCCTAGTTTGTAAACATTTTCTCCCATTCTACTTGTTCTCTCTTCACTCTGTTGATTGTGTCCTTTGCTTTGTAGAAGTTTCTTAGTTGGTATATTTTTGCTTTTATTGCCTGTGATTTGGGGGGTCTTATCAAAAACCATCATTGCCTAAGCAAATGTCTAGGAGTGCTTCCATTCTACTATCTTTTCCTCTAGCAGAATCCTCGTTTCAGGTCTTACATTCAGACCTGTGATCCATTTCAGGTTTAAGGTAAGGTGCTGGTTTCAAATTTCTGCATGTGCAAGTCCAATTTTCCCAACACCGTTTATTGAAGAGATTGTGCCTTCTCCAGGGAGTGTTTCAGCACCATGGTCAAATATAAGTTAGTTGTAGATGCATGGATTTATTTTGGGGGTTTATATTCTGCCCACTGATCTATGTGTCTATGTTTATACCAGACTGTGTATCTATTTTTATACCATTATGGTTACAAGAGCCCAGTAGTATGTCTTAACATTTTATATTGTGATGCTCCCAACTTTCTTTTTATTGTTCAAGATTACTTTGGCTATCTGGGATCTTTTGTATTTTCATGTGAATTTTAGATTTTTTCTAATTCTGTGAAAAATATTATTGGTATTTACATGGGGATTGGATTGAATCTGTAAATCACTTTGGGTAGTAAGCACATTTTAATATCTTCCAATCCACAAACACAGATTGTCTTTCCAGTTCTTCATGTCCTCCTCAATTTGCTTCACCCGTGATGTCTAGGTTTAATTGTACAGGTCTTTCACTTGGTGAGAGTTAAATTTAGTCCTATTGTATTTATTTGTTCATTTAGTACTTTTGGAACAGAATTTTTAAAATTTCTTTTTCAGATGATTGCTAGTGGTCAATAGCAATGCTGCTGGTTTTTGCACATTGACTATACATCTTGCAATTTTGCTAAATCTGTTCATTAATCATAGCAAATTTCTGGTGGAGTGTTTGGGGCTTTCCAGATATGTGATCATATGATCTGCCAACAGTGACAATTTGATTTCCTTCTTTCAGTTTGGGCATTGTTTATTTCTTTGTCTAATTGCTCTGGCTAGGACCCCCTATACCATGCTGAATAAAAGTGGACATCTTAGAAAAGCTTCATCTTCTTCCAGTCATTATGCTATTAGCTGTTGGCTTGATACATAAGTCTTTATTATACTGAGATACATTTCTTCTATACCTAATCTGTTCAGTCTTCATTATGAAGGATGTTGAATTTTATCAAATGCCTTTTCTGCATCTATTGAAATGATAATCTGATTTTTGTGTCCTTCATTCCGTTGATATGATGTGGCATATTTATGGATTTGCAAAGGTTAAATCACACTTGCATTACAGGAATGAATCCAACTTGATCATTATGAATAATCTTTTGAAGGCGCTGTTGGATTCAATGTACTAGTACATGAGGATTTTTGCATCTGGCTGTAGCCTAAATTTTTTTTTTGTTGTGTCTTTGCTTTAGCTCTAAAGGTGATGCTAGCCTCAAAGAATGAATTCTCTCCTTTCTATTTTTTGGAATAACTTAAGAAGTATATGTGCTAATTCTTCTTTAAATATATGTTAGAATTTAGCAGTAAAGCCAAATGATCTTGAGTTTGTCTTTACTAAGAAATAGCTTATTACTGATTCAAATATTATTGGTCTGCTTAGATTTTCCATTTCCTCACAATACAATCTTGGAAAGGTATGTGTGTCCAGGAATTTGTCAATTTTCCTATGTTACAACATTCACTGTCTTATAACTGTTCATAGTAATCTCTACCAATCCTTTGTATTTCTGTGATGTCAGTTGTCATGTCTCCCTCTTCATCTCTGATTTTATATATTTGAGTCTTCTCTTTTATTCTTACTCTAGCTAAGGGTTTGTCAAATTTGCTTACCTCTTTGAAAGAATCAGCTCTTCGTTTTATTGTGTTTTTTTTTTTATTTTTGTACTCATGTATACTCCAGGTTTTATTGTTTCTTCCTTCCTACTAATTTTGGAATAGATCTGCTCTTGCTTTTCGAGTCCCTTAAGGTTTAGTAAGTTAATTATTTGAGGCCTTTCTGCTTTTCAGACGCAGGCAATAGTGGCTTTAAGCTTCCTTCTTTTTCTTCTTCTTTTTTTTTTTTTTTTTTTTTTTTTTTTTTGTGACAGGCAGAGTTAGACAGTGAGAGAGAGAGACAGAGAGAAAGGTCTTCCTTCCATTGGTTCACCCCGCAAAGGGCCGCTAGGGCCGGTTCGCTGTGCCGATCTGAAACCAGGAGCCAGGTGCTTCCTTCTGGTCTCCCATGCGGGTATAGGGCTCAAGCACCTGGGCCATCCTCCATTGCCTTCCTGGGCCACAGAAGAGAGCTGGACTGGAAGAGGAGCAACCAGGACAGAATCCAACACCCCAACCAGGACTAAAACCCAGGGTGCCAGTGTCGCAGGCAGAGGATTAGCCAAGTGTGCTGTGGCGCCGGCCTAAACTTCCTTCTTAGTAATGTTTTCACTGTAATACATAGTCTTTTAAAAAAAAAAAACATTTATTTACTTATTTGAAAGGCAGAGTTACAGAGAGGCAGAGGTATAGAGAGAGAGAGAGGTCTTCCATCCACTAGTTCACTCTCCAAATGACCGCAGTGGTCGGAGCTGGGCCAATGTGAACCCAGGAGCCTGGAGCTTCCTCCAGGTCTCTCACACTGGTTCATGGGCCCAAGGACTTGCGACATCTTCCACTGCTTCCCCAGGCTTTAGCAGAGAGCTGGGTTGGAAGTGGAGCAGCCAGGACTTGAACCAGTGCCCATATGGGGTGTCAGAGCCACAGGTGGCAGCTTTACCCACTATGCCACAGCACTGGCTCCCAGTACATAGGTTTTTGAAATTGTGTCTCCATTTCCACTCATTTCCAGAAATGTTTTAATATTCCCATTAATTTATTCCTTCATCCACTGATTGCTAAGAAATAAAATGCTTAATTTCCATGTATTTATGTAGTTTCTAAAGTTTTTCTTATTATTGATTTCTACTTTTATTGCATACTGAACAGAAAAGACAATTGATATTATATCTCTTTTTTAATTGCTTTGAGACTTTTTTAATTTAACGAATGCATTTTTTCATAGATACAACTTTAGGAATACACTGGTTCCTTCCCCATACCTTCCACACACACCCCCCAACAATTCCCATCCTACCTCTCCCTCTCCCATCTCCTTCTTCATTATAGTTCATTTTTAGTTTGACTTTATATGCAGAGGACCAACTCCATGCTAAGCATAGACTTCAACATTTTGCTCCCACACAAACACACAACATACAGAGTACAGTTTGGAACAAAATTTGCAGTCTATTCTCATAGTAAAACTCGTTAGGGACAGAGGTCCTATATGGGGAGTAAGTGCACAGTGACTTCTGTTGTTCCTTTAGCAATTAACACTCTTATTCATGATGTCAGTGATCACTGAGGCTCTTGCCATGGGCTGCCAAGGCTGTGGAAGCCTTCTGTGACCATAGACTCCATCGGTATTTGGACATGGCCTAAGCAAAGTAGATGTTCTCTCCTCCCTTCAGAGAAGAACTTGTTTTGTGATCTGTCATATGATCTATCCTGGAGAACAGTCCATGTGCTGCTGAGAGGAACGCATATCCTGTAACTGTTGGATGGAATGTTCCATAGATACCTCCTGGGTTCCATTGATCCAGGGTGCAATTTAACACTTGTTTATTGCCTGATTTTCTGCCTAGATAATCTATCCACTTCTGAAAGTGATGTGTTAAAGTCTCCTGTTATTATAGTATTGCAGCCTATCTCTCCCTTTAGGTCTGTTAATATTTTCTTTATGTATTGGGCTCCTTTGACATTGGGTGCATTTATATATTTATTTATTTATTTATAAGTATTATTTCATCTTGCTGTACTAAAACCTTTATCATTACATAATGACTCACTCTCCTTATCTCATTTTACTGCTTTTGATTTAAATTATATTTTATCTTCTAGAAGTTTGCATACTCCCAAGAGTAACTTACTTTTGGATATTCTATTCTTTCACTTTAGTCTATGTGTGTCCCAGGAGGCAAAGTCCATTTCCTGTAATCTGTATAGAGTTGGGTCTTCCCCTTCAGTCATTCTATGTCCCTTTAATTGGAGAATTTAACCCATTTACATTTAAAGCAATTACCAATCCCATTTTGATAGTTTGTTATTTTAGTGTAGGTCTGTCTTCATTTTTCCTTTTCTTAAATCTCCCTTGTGGCTGAGTGATTTCCTCTGGTACTGTGCTTTGATTCCTTGCTTTGCATACGTGGCAGGTCTAGTACAGATTTTTGTTTTTTGGTAAACATGAGGCTTGCAACAATTCTTTTCATTGTAATGAGATATTTTAAAATGATAGTAATTTTGAATTGATTATAAAGCTAGGAAAAGAAACAAAAGAAAGAGAGAGATTAGAAATACTAATTCTACACTTGCACTCTATTCCTCCATGCTTTTTGGGTTTTGAGGATCTCATTCAACCTCTTTCAGTATTTTGTATCTCTTAAAAATTAAAGTTATTATTTCAGTTGTTTTATTGTCACACTAAAGATATGCATATTTTACATACCATGTTTAAAATACTTTTTACCAGTGAGGTTTCTACCTTCTGACTTGCTAATGTTTCCTTTGCTCTGAGGAACTCTCTTCAGCATTTCTTGTAAGACGGAACTGGTGATGATAAATTCTCCAGCTGCTGTCTGGAGACGTCTCTATCTGTCCTTCATATCTGAAAGATAACGTTTCTGGGTGCACCATTCCTGGGTGGTACTTTAAAGGTCTAATCCTATTCCTTCCTGGCCTGTGAGGATGCTGCTGAGAGTCTACAATCAGACAAACTGGGACTCATATCTTCTTTGTTTCCTTTCTCCTGTAACTTTGAGAACCCTCTCTTTATCTTTAACCTTGGAGGTTAAACTGGTTTTTTTTTTAATATTTATTTATTTATTTGAAAGTCAGAGTTACACAGAGAGAGAAGGAGAGGCAGAAAGAGAGAGAGGGAGAGAGACAGGTCTTTCATCCACTGGTTCACTCTTCAGTTGGCCACAATGGCCAGAGCTGAGCTGATCTGAAGCCAAGAGCCAGGAGCTTCTTCCGGGTCTCCCATGTGGGTGCAAAGGGCCCAAAGACTTGGCCATCTTTTGCTGCTTTCCACGCCACAGACAGCAGAGAGACGGATCAGAAATGGAGCAGCCAGAACTCAAACTGGAGCCCATATGAGTTGCCGGCACTGCAGGTGGTGGCTTTACCCACTACACCATGGAACCAGCCCCTACTATTATGTTTTTAACACTGTTCAGTGTTATTTTTCAGTTTAAGAATTTGCTTATTTTAATGAATTCCATCTCTATCAAGTATAGTTGTTATTATATTATTTCTCCATGCTCTCTTGAAATTCACTGAGTTTTCCTCCTACATGGTTGGGTTCTAGCATCTTATTTTGTTTTTCAGGTGAGGTCACAGTTCCCTGGAAGTGCTTGATGCTGGTTGCCATATGATATCATCAGAGCACTGAAGAATTAGCTATAGTACTACAGCTGCATTTGTGGCTGTCCATCCGGAAATTCCAAAAAGAGTTTATTTTCTCTAAACTTCTAGACATGTGTGCTATTTCAGCACTAGATGGTGCCACAGTTAAGGTTTTCTCTGTGTCTGCTGTTGGTGTGTTTTCACTGCTTCAGTCCTATAAAACTGACCAAGCTCAGATTTCTTCCAAATCTGCAGCGGTGTGTTGTTCAGAATGAACTAGACAGGTGCCTAAACAGAAGGAGTTTCTCCCACAAACCCTCTTCTGGCGGGGGGGGGGGGGGGTCTGGTAGGCCCAATACTACCATGAATCCTCAGCCTACCAAGACCAGCTCTTCCTGGGGCTAGGAACAAAGCCCACCTTATGATGATCTGTCTGCTGCTTAGGTGGCCTCGTTTGCCTGATGCTGCCAGTGATGCTGACTGGAGTATAAGACTGATTAACTCTGGCCACAGTCACTGGCCTGGGGACAAAGACCATCAGGATCTGTTCAGTGCTGGTTTTTACCATCATGGCACTGAGACCCTAAACAGTCTTATAATTTCCTTCTGACTGCTCAAGTTTGGAGGACAGATGGTTGAAGCCCCTCAGGTGGCCAGGAAGGTCCTGAGTGGGCCATACCTGGGCCTTGCACTCATCAGACCCTGTGAAATCTTGGGGGAGCTCACCAGGCTTGTGTGAGGTGGCAGTGGTGCAATCCTCCCATAGGGCACATGCATCACCCACTGTTGGGGCATAGGAATGGGGACTGTTGGCATCTGTCCAATTTGAGGCTTTAACAGCCAATCACTGAATCCCTAGACACAGTGGTGTGGTTCTTGGCTATCTGCTCAAAGTTGAAGGAGGATCATAAAGACAGCCCTTGGTCACCCCAACTGGCGTGATCATTCCTGGATCCACAGTCAATGGACCCAATGAAGCCTTGGTGGTGCCTGCCAAGCCCACTTGAGGCTGAAATAAGCTCTTCCCACTGGAGTTCAGGTCTCCAGTTGCTGCTGGGGAAAGTCTAGGGGCTCTGTCTGAGAGCACTGGCATGGCAGCAGAGGACTTTGGACTGTATTAGGTGCTGGATCTCATGGCAGGGGCTCAGCTCTGAGCTCCAAGGCAAGGGACTAAGCTCCCTCTTGGACCCCAGTCTACATTATCTGGAGTCTCTCCTCCTTTCTGCTGGAAGTTAGAGAAGGGTGGCAGTTAGGGCAGGTGGTTCCCAGGCCGCCAGACTATGAGAACTCCAAATACTCAGTCTACAGATACAAGTCGAGGACCAGGAGCTGAGGAGCCACCTCTAAATCTGAACTGTATCACGGTGGCCCTGTCACTGAGATGCCAGTGTGGGGACTGAATGCCCTCTCCCTCCTCCAGGCAGGAGGTGTCTCTCTCCAGCTGTGGTGGTTGGAGTTGCAGGGAGGAGGACATGGGCAACGCTTTCCTGTCTGCCTTCTTCCATGTGAGTTTTCTTATTATTATTCTAAAACCAGGCACTGTGGTCTCTCCTTGGCTTCCATAGTTCTTGGGAAGGTGTGTTGGTGCATGGATAGCTGTGGGGAGAGGGGTAGTGGAGCACCAAACTCAGCCACCCGATGCTCCTCTTCCTCTCTTATATTCCATTCTGCCACAACCATTTATTGGGTATTTGCAGGAAGCATGGTACCTTACAAATCTAGGGTGCTTGATGAAACCATTTTATCTGGAATCCCTGGTTACTGGGTTCTGGGATGAATGACAAGGATCCCTGTCATCACAACACATCCCAGCATCCTGCTGGCCGCACGTGGTCGGCTTGGCTTTCCATTGGGATAGCTTAGCTAGATGATTGTTCTGAAGCTCCCTGTTAGCCATGAGATGCCGTCATTTGGATTCTAATTCTCTCGTATCGTTAGGTCAACCACTGGACACTGCTGACTTTTCTGTTACATGACTAAACATCTCTACTCCCTCAGAAGATCTGCGGGAAGCACTCCCTGTGGTTAAGAGTACTGATGTAGAGAGTTCACGAGTGATGCACTTGGATGAAAGATATAACATTCTTTGTTCTCTATCTTCTGTGTAAAGCTGTCTCTGTCTTGGGCAACTCAAAGTTCAACCTCCTCCTAGGTGTTATGCTGCCCTCTTCCCCTCACCCCGACCTTCATGTGCTGGCTTCTGCCCATAGAAGGATGCTTATATGTGACACAATGAAGGAAATGTCCATACTGTCCTTGGGGGTCCTTGCTGCTCTCTGAAATGTTATAGCTTGTTTGGTTTCACACCCAGGCAACCACAGCAGAAACCCCTGAGGTATGGAGAGTTGCATCTGGTTCCTCAAATTCCAGCATGGCATTCTGGGCTGACCTGCTGGCTCCTCTCGTGAGACCAGAGTCAGGACGTCCTCTTTCTAACCCAAGGCCTCTTTCCCATGATCTATTTCCTTTTCCATTCTCATCAGGGATAGGGTATATTGTAGGATAGGAAATGTGGGGTGATGTGTGAAGCTCAGCCCTCCAGAAACCTCCCTCAGTCCTGTCTACAATGGACGCAGCGCCATGCCCAGGGTGAGGCTGCTTTGAAATCCACGCTAGGAGAAGTGTGCTGCTCTGGGCCGTGTTTCTACCACATCTTCCAACAAAGCACGGCCACACCAGGGCCAGAGCGCCGGGGTTCACGTCGGGCGGCTTGTGTTTCTTCTCTGTGCTCTCCCCGGCTCTTCCTTCCAGAGTAGGAAGGACTTGCCCCGCGTCCTTGGGTGGAAATGTCCCTCACGCATCTACCAGGCCTCCCTACAACATGGTTTATGATTAAATCAATGACCCAGATGCCCCGGCTTAGCATTCGCTCTGTTGAAGACATTTTGGTGAATTTAAGCAATAATTTTCCCCCTTTCAGCAAAGTCTACATTTCAACACTATGGTCTCACTGTGAATTTTTTAAAATATGGGTTTCCAAAGATGGCCAAGAAATGGCTTCTCAGTTCTCACTTCCCCTGAAATAATGAGATCCGTTGATTTAATAAGCACAGAGCCACACAGCAACATAATTTCTGGGAATGAATATATATATATATATTTGGATAAATTAGGAATTTATTTATATTCCACCTTGTAAAAGCCAGAACAGAACAAGTGTCACTTTCTGGGAAGTCATCGTGTTAGAAATATATGAAGTGCACTTAACAGAGGGAAAGAAGTTTCTTGGCTCCCCCGAGACGAGAGGACACACAAACAAAGGCCCTGTGGACTTCTCTCCCAACCAGACAGTCTCGATTCAGGAGGCCCAGTGAACTTTCCCCCAGAATTACAGCAAAGAAACTAACCCTAACATCCGGCTCCTCCCAACTATACCACTGTTTACAAAAATATTATTCCTGTAAGAAGAATGATCTAGATACATCTGCCTTGGGAAACTGGATGCTAGGAAAATAATTTATGCAAGTGTTACCATTGCATCCAGGGCCATCAGTGATAAACCAGTTTGGGTTGAGTGTTGTTGATTTCCCTACTTTAGCATCTCCTGTTGGAACCTGAAGAACAGAAACACAGGGAGTGCAAGGCCTGGAGTGCATCACAGAAAAACTTTGTGCAAGGGGAAGTGATACTTCTTCCTGGAAACCTGTAGGACTAGTGACACCCGTTCTTTCACAGCTTGCTGGTGAGCCAGCACGTCAGCCTTATCTTGCACTCCTCATGGGTCAATCGTCCCTTCCAAAAAGCAGTCAAGTCATGGACCGTCAGCTCCACCAATTGCATCCTGTTCCTGTGTCTTTGCTCTCCCACCCCACACCACCCCCAGGCAGAATGCCCTAGGCATTGGGATTGCCCAGAGTAAGCAAATTCATGAGGATTAAGTGAGTATCAAAAATCTGTCTCCCTCCGGTCTAGCCATTTGAAGTGCCCAGGCTCAACACCCAGCTCTGCTCCCAACTGCGGGTTCCTGGAAATACAGGCTGTGGGGAGCCGCAGCGATGGCTCAAGTCCTGGGGTTCCTGTCACTCACATGGGAGACCCAGATTGAGTCTCCGGCTGCCCATTTCAGCCCCACTCAGGTATCTGGGGACTGAATCAATAGATAGGAGTTCTCTGTCTCCATCTGTCTCTCTTTTTCTCTGTCTGCTTCTCTCTATATTCCTCCCCTAAACTTAAAAAAATAAATAAATAAATATGGCACCTTGCTTTTGCATATAGGTGAGGGTACTTCATACAGTTTTTGGAAAATTTGATTTAAAATGAATGTTTATTTAGGCACAAAACATTTTGAAATCCATGCATAGTTTTTCATCATGAAATTTTCCATGACCTTTTGAAGGCTTCTCATGTGCATGGATTTCAGATTTTTTTACAACAAAATAAACAACTTAATTTCACCTCTCATGAACTTTTTGAGCCACTCTTATCTGTCCATCAAACAAGGGGATCTTGAGTTGTTGCAAGAATGGAAGCACCATATTTAGTTCGGTGCCTCTTACAAAGAAAAAACTGGATCATAATGGCATCTTACTTGGAGAAGAAAAGAGATTATGTGCCATTATCTTGCGCTATAATTTGTCTATTCTTTTCCAAAAGACTACTGAGTAGGCACAGCTAAGCTGAGTCTGGCTCTGAGAAGAGGGAAAAAATGGAAGAATGAACACGAAGCAGAAGCCAGGAGACTGCGGTTGTTGCTATAGCGATGCACAGCCCAGCCTGGCCCAGTGAGTGGGAGAAACCACTTCCCTTCTGGACTAGTGAGGCTGAGGACAGAAAAATTTGAGGTGACCAAGTTAACTCTCTGTGAGACAGCGCGAAGCATACCTCTCCAGAATGAACCAATGTTTATTAAGTATCTACTAGCTAGCTGACAATACATCGGGTCTATCAGAGGACTGATGTGTACAGATTCACAAAGTTAGGGACTAACTTCCCCAGTCAAAGCATAAAGGGAGAGTTTTTTGGAAAAATGTATTTTATTTTATTTAGGATTTATTTATTGGGAAGGCAGCATGACAGAGAGAAAAAGAGAGAGAGGGAGAGAGAGAGAGAGAGAGAGAGAGAGAGAGAGAGAGAGATCTTCCATCTGCTTGTGTACTCCCCAGATGGCCATAGCTGGGTCAGGCCAAAGCCAGGGGCCCAAAACTCCATCCGGGTCTCTCTCATGGGTGGCCCAAGCACTTGGGCCATCTTCTACTGCTTTCCAGGCACCTTGGCTGAGAGCAGAATTGGAAGTGGAGCAGCGGGGACTTGAACCAGTACTCCAACATGGGATGCTGCCATTGCCAGTGGCAGCTTAGCTTGCTATGTTACAATGCCAGCCCATAGAGTGAGATTTTAAGAGGAAATAATTTGCTATTTAATGATCCAGCTAGTAAAAGGACATAGCCAAGACTTACATCTGGAGCTTTAATTTAGTTCAGTCTAATTTCTTTTCAATGCAAACTGATTTCCACCGGGCTCCAACTCTGCCTGTCAAATGACATGACAGACAAATCATGTCCCTGCGAATAATGCAAACTTAGGCCATCCAGGGCGGTTACCCGAGGCTTTGACATTTTATAGTTTGCCCACTTTGCAAGTCTCCTAGAAAAATAATTGATGTTAAAGCTTTCTTTCCTTCATTTATAAACTGAATGGGCTTTCTGATAACAGCTTAACTCGGTGATTAGGAAATGATCCTAAATGACAGGTTTCAATGTATTTTACATTAATGTGACAGTGTCACAATTTACTGGCTGTAAAACGTTGACTTTAGAGACAGGCAAAAGTCGTGGAATCATCTCCTACATACTTTTTCTTCCAAAATGGAAACACCTTCGAATTTTTAACAATAATAACATATCACTGATAAACATAATAAATAGTATTGAGAAATTAAAAGCTCCTATTATTCTATTTCTACTCCTTGCCTACTCCCATGATAACTGTTACTGTTTATACTTTTTGAGCAATTATGCAGAGGGTAATGGTTAACAGTGTGGACTCACATTCCAGTTTTGACACTAAATGCTAATTGTGTGACTAGCAAATGAGCTGTTAACCCTCAATTTCTTTCCTGTAAAGTAGGGATAATAATACTACCTGACACAAAGGAGTGTGATATAGAATAAATTAAATAATGAGATAAATTACAGCCACTGTTTAGTACAGTACTTTAGCACTCTGTAAACGGTAGCATGAATATGTATATATCTTTCTTTTTGTATATATATATATGTGTGTGTGTAAATACATACACACATTATTTATATAGCCAGATTATGTTATGCATATTGGATTATAATTCTCATTTAACAAATATCTTAATATGTAGTTCCATGTCTATATGTAAGAAACTACCTGTCAATTGCCAGATAATACTCCTTATGTGGATACAAAATAATTTTAATCAAACGTAACTAAAGAGTATTTAATTCGTTGGGGCTGACAGTTTGGCACAGTGAGTTAAGCCACTACCCATGATCCCAGCATACCACAAGAGTGTGGGTTCAAGTCCTGGCTGCTCCACTTCCAATCCAGCTCCCTGCCAAAGTGCCCAGGAAAGCAGCAGAAGATGGCCCAAGTGCCTGGGCCCCTGCAAACCCAACTGGGAGACCCTGATGGAGTTTCAGAGTCCTGGCGACAGGCCGTTATGGCCATCTGGGGAGTGAGCTGGTAGATGGAAGTTTTCTCTCTTTCTGTCTCTCTCTCTTCCTCTCTGTAACTCTGTCTTTCAAATAAATGAGTAGATCTTTAACAAAAAATTGTTGTTTACAGTTTTAATCTACTCTATAGAGGAAAGGTTGACAAGGTTTATTAGAAAGTATCAAATAACAAATATTTCAAACTCTGCAAGGTATATAGTCCTGGCTGCAATTCTTCAACTACTGTCATAGCACTAAAGTTGTCAGAGACAATACACGTGCTGTGTTCCCATAATACTTTATTTTCACAAATAGGCAGTGGGCTGGATTTGGCCATAGGCTATATAGTTTGCCAATCCCTGATAGAGTGTTCTCTTTAATGTTGCTGTAGTTACATCTTTTCTCATTTCTCCTATGAATTGCTTTTTTTTAATTTTTTTATTTTACAGGTAAAGTTAGACAGTGAGAGAGACAGAGAGAAAGGTCTTCCTTCCATTGGTTCACTCCTCAAATGGCCACTATGACTGGCGCTGTGCCGATCCAAAGCCAGGAGCCAGGTGCTTCCTCCTGGTCTCCCATGCGGGTACAGGGGCCCAAGCACTTGGGCTATCTTCCACTGCCTTCCCAGGCCACAGCAGAGAGCTGGATCGGAAGTGCAGCAGCCGGTTCTTGAACCGGCACCCATATGGAATGTTAGCACTGCAGGTGGCTGCTTTACCTGCTATGCCACAGTGCCAGACCCATTAATTGCTTTTAATTTTTTTTAATTTTTTTATTTTTGACAGGCAAAGTGGACAGTGAGAGAGAGAGACAGAGAGAAAAGAGAGAAAGGTCTTCCTTTGCCGTTGGTTCACCCTCCAATGGCCGCCACGGCCGGCGCGCTGCAGCCGGAGCATCACGCTGATCCGAAGCCAGGAGCCAGGTGCTTCTCCTGGTCTCCCATGGGGTGCAGGGCCCAAGCACCTGGGCCATCCTCCACTGCACTCCCGGGCCACAGCAGAGAGCTGGCCTGGAAGAGGGGCAATCAGGACAGAATCCGGCGCCCCGACCGGGACTAGAACCCGGTGTGCCAGCACCGCAAGGTGGAGGATTAGCCTATTGAGCCACGGCGCCGGCCATTAATTGCTTTTAAATACACATAGACACATACAAGTGTCTCCGTCTGCACCGGCCACCACAAACAGGCTTGAGACGGAACAGCAAGAGCACAGGAGGGAGAGAGCGAATTTGGAGGTGACACGGCATTCAGTGCACAACGAGTAGAGAAATAGATCTTCAGTTGCAAGTGCAGCACCAGGTTTTCTGCCATTTACTCTCCTACCAAAGTAATGATGTCATATTTCCTACATCTCACCATCTTCAGTTTTTATTGCAACTCATTTTATTCTTTGGTAATCTTATCAGTAAAACATTCTGTGTAGTTTTGATTCATATATCTTTGATTATTCATGGAACAAATATCATTTTGTATGTTTATGGTTACACTATCTTTTTTAAGATTTTTTTTTTTTGAGATGTAGAATTATAGACAGAAGGAGAGACAGAGAAAAGGTCTTCCATCTGCTGGTTCACTCCCCGAGTGGCCACAATGGCCAGGGCTGAATCTATCCAAAGCCAGAAGCCAGGAGCTTCCTCCGGGTCTCCCACGTGAGTGCAGGGGCCCAAGGACTTGAGCCATCTTCCATTGCCTTCCCAGGCCATCAACAGAGAGGAGCAACCGGGACATGAACAAGTGCCCACCTGGGATGCCAGCACTGCAAGTGGAGTCTTAGTCTACTACGCCACAGTGTCAGCCCCAAAATTTCCAATTCATACCTTTGGTCCATTTCTCTATAATTTCCAACATACATCTTTTGCTCACTTTTCTGTGTTAACATCTTTTCCACCCACTGATTTCTAAGGCTTCTCTACACATTGAAGATGCTAACCTTTGTCCGCCACACTCACCCATATCGTGTACACAAAGGCACTGTTTCCATGTGGATTCCTCACTCACCGGGCCACAAGTTACACAAGGTCAGGACCGCGTGTCTTACTGTAGTTGGCTCCCAGCACTGAATACCATGTCTGGCTCTTAACTACTGTGTCCAAACTGTTTGCTAAATAAATTAATGAGTAGCATGCATACTCTAAATATTCTCCATCACACACTTTTTTGCTTGTCTTTTAACTTACCTATGGTATTTTGGACCACACCATTTTTACCTTCTATAATCAAATTTGTCTATTTTTCCTTAAAGCTCATGCACAGAAAAGTCTTCCTCACTCCTAAAGAATACAAACATTCTCCAGTATTTTTTTTTCTATTTATACTCTTATTCCAGTTGAACCTTTAATCTGCAGGTTCTTTTGTGACTGCTTGAGGCAGAGTCACAATGTTTCTCCAGATTAAGATCATGCTATTTACTGAAGAACCTCTTTAACCACCAACGTGAGAGTCAATCTTTCTATGTGCGGTCTGCTATGAGACGCAGCTGTCTCTGTTTTGCTATTTTCCTGCAAGGAACCTTCCAGGTAAATATGGTTTCAACCCGCCAGCCTCTGCGAGTACCGTCAATCCCGCCCCGCAGAGTAAGCCAATACGCAGGGCACTGGATCAGGACGAATTATCTCTGAGACTGGCTTTCTTCATTAGCTGCCTGTCTCTAAGCCGCACGGAATCATACCTGTGTGACCTGCTCCCCAGAGCTATTGTGAGACCGCGGAGTGCAAATCGATCTGCATAGTTCAAGTGCTCTAAAAATTAAAAGTTTCTGACAAGTGCAAATGATTCATAGTCCTGATTATCGACGAGCATCCAGCGGCTTCATCTCGAGACGCCTTTACTCAAATCGACTGGAACTGGGTAAGTGACATTCTGTGACAAACGGAGGCAAATCACTGACGGCATCTTCCGGCTCTCACTCCACGTCGGATTCTGGGCGCGCGGATCCCTCAGGAGGAGTCCAACAGGGTTCTTGCCCAGCTGCGTGGCGGTCTTCCGATCCCTCAGGTTTTCCTTCCCTAACAGGCCTGTAGGGTGCGTTGCGGAGCCTCTGCAGAGGCCGCTGGAGAGGACTGGTTGACCGCGCTGTTGAGTACGGTACCACACACTGGGTTGCTGAAACTTAGCTCTATCCCAGTTCTGGACCCCAGACGTTTGAAATCGAGGCGTTAGCAGGGCCACACACCGTCTGGAGAACCCCGGGGAGACTCCGTCCTTGTCCCTTCCAGCTTCCAGGGGTTGCTGGCTGGCTGTCCTTTGCAGCCACATCTCTCCCACCAGGCCTCTGTGGGCTCATTGCTGCCTCTTCTCTGCTATTCTCCTGTTCTGTCTGTTCCCTACGGACATCTGACATGGGATGTAGGGCCCACCCAGATAACCCAGTATGGTGCCAGCTCAAGATCTGCAATTTAATTATACATACAAAGGTGCTTTTTTTTTCCCCAAAGAGGACACAATCACAAGGTCCAGGGATAAGGGCACAGAGAGCTTTGGGGGAGCCCTGCCCAACCCACCACAGCTGCCTCACGTCAGAAGAACAAGTAGGGGCCGGCGCTGTGGCACAGCGGATTATTGCCCTGGCCTAAAGTGCCGGCATCCCATATGGACACCGGTTCGATCCCCAGCTGCTCCACTTCCAATCCCGCTCTCTGCTATGGCCTGGGAAAGCAGTGGAGGGTGGCCCAAGTCCCTGGGCCCCTGCACCTGCGTGGGAGACCCAGAATAAGCTCCTGGCTTTTGGCTTCGGATCGGCACAGTCCGGCCATTGCAGTCAATTGGGGAGTGAACCAGTGGATGGAAGACCTCTCTCTTTCTCTTTCTCTCTCTCTCTCTCTCTTCTCTGTGTAACTCTGACTTTCAAATAAATAAATAAATCTTTAAAAAAAAAACCAAGTAAACATAAAACAGGCAGAGTCCATGCAGAACATCCCCAACTTGTTCTAAAATATTTTGTTTTGAAATGGAACAGCTTTCATTTTCAGTGTCTGTTTTTGGACATTTTAATGAAGCCAGGTGCCTAGTTTCAAAGACCCACCATTTTTTGCTGATGTCACCCTGTCCCTGTGTTGTCTCCTAATTTGAAAGTTTACACTCCAGAGAGCTTCACTTTCCCTGTATTTGTCAAAGCTACAGGGATGGAGGCATGTGCCTGTGAGTTACAGCTCCCTCATTTCCCATCATGCAAACAGGGTAGCAATCAGGATTCAGCAGCCCAGTCTTTTCCCTTCTGCACGTAGAATTATGGAACCTCATCATTGTTTCATCTCAATGACACAGGCCTAAGAGATCGCATTATGACAAGGTTCTACTAAACTTTAAAATAATGGAATCCCTTTAGAGCTAGAATTACTTTCATAATATGTCTCATTAATTCTTTAACCTCCTGAGTGACAAATATTCCTGATTTTATGGTTGACCAATTAAACCCTAGAGACTGCCCTAAAGTAGATTGACTGTGGACTAACGAAAAGAGCCGGCCACTGTGACACCCAAATTGTTCTGTCCAAGTTCAGATGAGATTCAGGCTATTATACATGAAATTTATATTTCACCATTGCATTAATTGCTCCCGTGAAAAACATCACAAATTCAGAGCTACAGGAGAACTCTCCCAAAAGCTCGTGGTAAAGGTGTGTGATGGAAAAAAACGCCTGGATTTCTCTGTCTCTCTCTCTCTCTATCTCTCTCTAACTCTGCCTGTCAAAACAAACAAACAAACAAACAAAGGCTGGTGCCATGGCTCACTAGGCTAATCCTCCGCCTTGCGGCGCCGGCACACCGGGTTCTAGTCCCGGTCGGGGCGTCGGATTCTGTCCTGGTTGCCCCTCTTCCAGGCCAGCTCTCTGCTGTGGCCCCAGAGTGCAGTGGAGGATAGCCCAAGTGCTTGGGCCTTGCACCCCATGGGAGACCAGGAGAAGCACCTGGCTCCTGGCTTCGGATCAGTGTGGTGCGCCTGCCGTAACGGCCATTTTGGGGGGTGAACCAATGGAAGGAAGACCTTTCTCTCTGTCTCTTTCTCTCTCTCTGCCTAACTCTGCCTGTCAAAACAAAACAAAAAAACCAAACCAAAAAAAAAAAAAGCCTGGATTTCAACATTTTTTACACCATAATAAACTCATCTTTTAATTCCATTTTCCATGAACTTTTTGAAGCCCCTTCTTCCACATCCTGTCCCTCACAGTTGTGCAGTGATTATGGGCAGGATACCAAGGGTTCCTGGGAGTGACACCCATGATTTTCTGTCCATTCTTATTGTGTTAATGTGCACACTGCCAGGTCCCCATATCCAAAGCTTAGCTGCAGATTCCTGGGAGTGCTTAGACAGAAATGTTTCCAGTCTAATTAACTTCCACTTACTTTCCTTGATAAACCGTGCAACAGACAGGAGATGGCTTGTCTGGTGCTGTTGCTGTGAGAGCCTCCTGCTTCACTATTCTCCTTCCAGGTTAGGTCAGAGCCTTCCACCTCCTCGCCTTTCCGTCTCATCCCAGCAGGTGGAGGTGAGGTCCCCTCTCTTGCAATTTCCCAAGCAGCTACCACTCGTCACCCTGGCGTGACTCTCCTACTCTCCCACCCATGGCACCTTGGCTCCAAAGGGCTTGTCGACCTTACTAGACAGGAGGGCAGGATGAATAAACTTTCCATCGCCCAGAGCCTGCACAGGTGCCTAGCCCAAAGGACACTTTCCATTCATGTTTATTGATAGCAAGCACAATGCCAAGTCTAAATTGTACTGCCTTCTAGTTCTATTAAAGGAACCCCATGAACTCGTAAGGATGGATATGTAGATTTCACTTAAGAAAATGGATTTCAACTTTCAAATAATCTCATTAACTTCAGGTAGAAAATCCATTTAGGAAGACAAAATAAATGAATGAGTCAGATCATTTCTCTTACACACTGCCTTCCCTACGGTTTGAGATGATTTCAGTCCCACATCTGCTGAGGGAAATTCAACCCAACTGCTCTGAGGCTAGTGGTGGTGGTGGTGGTGGTGGTGGTGGTGGGGTGTGTGATGGGGTGAGGGGATTTGGCCCAAAACCAAAAACCTCCCCTTCATTTTTAGATCATGTTTTGAAAGCCAACCAATGAGGGCTCTGTTTGGTTTAGTGAAAAGGATTTTGCACACACAGACCTTGGAGATGCCTCTTGCTTGCTAGCACTGTTTTGCAGACTTGGGGCTCAAAACCAGTAGCAAGGCTAAGCTGTGAATTAACAGAAACTGGAAAGCATCGTAGAGAGTGAAAGCCAGAGACACCAGGCTGCATGTGAAGCCTCAAAATCCGCCCTTGGAAATTGCTCCGCCTGCAGACTCAGACATCCACGTCCTCTTTTCATGACACGGACTGAGAACCAAGCCCACCCTGAGCAAGGAAGCAGTTTTATTCTGGCGAAGAACTGCCCGGAGCAGCCTCAGAGGGAGAGGAGCTCTGGGCTCCTGTGTAGGGCTGGGGCTTTAAAGGGAGCTTGTGTCAAGGGAGGAGGGAGACGGGTGGGAGATGAGTTGGAGCCGCCCAAAGAGGGGATGTAGGATGCAGCCTGGGGCAGCTGGCGAGGATACCAGATACCATCGTGAGACAGGGGGTCCCTGAAACAGGGAGTCCCCGGAGCTGCCTGATGCACAGTGGGGCAGTGACAGAGACCCGGAGGCACAGGAAGCTTCCCTGATTTGCAGCTGGGACACATTGTGAGCACGGTGAGGCCCTCCAGGTGCGCGGCGCCTCTGTGTTTTTTGTTTTCCTGACACCAGGGAAGAGTGGGGGGGATGTCTCGGTCCCGAGTGGATTCAGGACTCTCATACTTAGTAGCTGCCACATCCTTGCTTCCCTTTGCATTCTTTAAAACTCTTTTTCACAACTTATATTTGGGGAAAAAATCTACACCATATGATGAAAGAGGCATAGCTTTATTAAACATTTTCAGCAAAATGCACAAGGCGGTAGGGACAGCAGGGGTAGAGTGAGAGACTGTGTTCTGAGGGGGATGCATTTTCCAAGGGTCCATCACTGCAATACACACGCACCCAGCGCAGCTACCCAAGAGCACGCTGTGGGGGCAGGGTCGACACCCTGGAGAACCAGTCTAAGTGCTTTCAGCTCTTTGAAATATAACACCAAACTCAAATGGCTTAAAGAGTAAAGTGACTTATTTTCAATGTCAGGAAGTTAAAAGTTGGGTCCTTTAGGAACTCAAGGTCAAGGGCTTACCATTTTCTGCTGAGTCATCCAGTCATTTGTAGACTTGTCCCTCAGGCTTGTGCCCGCTGGGCTGCCCCCAGCTGCAGCAACTCCAGCCTCAACACTGACACAGCACTGCCCTGGGAGGAAGGAGCCGTCTCCCAGAAGCCTCTAGCTGATGCCTCATGATAGTTCATTAGCCGGAATCCCATGTCAAACGGTAAGCCAGTCACCCAGCCTGCAAAAGGCAAGCCGTGGGCAATTTAGACCAATCATGATTCCTCCCCCAAAGGCTCATACTACTCACTACTTGAATAAAATCAGGGTGTTACTAGAAGGAAGAAGGTGGAAGGGCTGTGGATGGCTGTTAAGCAACCTATGCCACCTTTCATACAGTCATATCCTTTGAGGCGCTAGGGATACAGCTTGACAGATTCATGTTCTTTTCTTGTCATAGGACTATGGGGTTTGAGTGGGGGAAATACTAGCAATTAAGCATAATCAAAGCTTAAGAGAATTTCCAGCTTTTGATTCAGGAATTATAATTTTTGTTTCTCAACCATTTACAAGTGATAAACATAAAGATATATTTAAAGAGTTTGCAAGAAAATAGAAGTTGATTTTGATCTAAAACTTTCTGAAATTCACAGTTTCATGAACTTTTTGAAGACCCTTTATATGTATACACTTCAATTTTCTGTGTCAAAATAAATGTATCTTTTTAAAAATTTTTTAGGAGTTAGACAGTGAGAGAGACAGAGAGAAATGCCTTCCTTCCCTTGGTTCACCCTCGAAATGGCCGCCATGGCCGGTGCTGCACCGATCCGAAGCCAGGAGCCAGGTGCTTCCTCCTGGTCTCCCATGTGGGTGCAGGGCCCAAGCACTTGGGCCGTCCTCCACTGCCTTCCCGGGCCACAGCAGAGAGCTGGACTGGAAGAGGAGCAACCAGGACTAGAACCTGGCACCCATATGAGATGCCGGCACCGCAGGTGGAGGATTAGCCAAGTGAGCCACAGGCGGCCCCAGAATAAAATGTATCTTTTAATTCAGTTTTCCATGAACTTTTTGAAGTACCCTCATACTGTCATCATCATTCACGTATTGAATAAATATGTGTAGAACATCTGTCCCCAGTGGGTGGGATTACAATGAGAAGCGTGTTCTCTAAGGAGCTTACCTTCTCGTGGGGTGGACATCTGGCACAGCGGCAAAGATGCTGCTTTCAATGCCTGCACTTCAGGTTGGAGCGCTCGCTTTGCGTCTCAGCTCCACTTCCTGTTAACGCACAACCTGCAAGTCAGCAAGTGCTGGCTCAAGTAATGAAAAGCTGACAAACGCAGTCAGGAAGGACTTCTTCTTCTTTTTTTTTTTTTTTTTAAGATTATGTATTTATTTCAGAGGTGAGACAGTGAGAGGGAGAGACAGATCTTCCATCCCCCGGTTCACTGGTTCAGTTCCCAAATGGCCGCGATGGCCAGAGCTGAGCCGATTCAAAGCCAGGAGCCAGGAGCTTCTGCCGGGTCTCCCACACAGGTGTAGGGGCCCAAACACTTGGGCCATCTTCTACTGCTTTCCCAGGTCATAGCTGAGAGCTGGATTAGAAGAGGGCAGCCGGCACTAGAAACGGCACCCATGTGGGATGCTGGCGCTGCAGGTGGAGGCTTAGCCCACTACGCCACAGCGCTGGCCCCAGCAAGGACTCCTTAAATAATACACAAGCTCACATAGCTGGAAAGACAGAGAGCAGGCCAGGGAGGGCATTTAGGCAGTACTCTAATGTCACAGGAAACAGATTTTCAAAGAGAAGACGCCTTTCCAATTTTCCTTTTTAGGAGCTCACTTTGGCATCTGTGCAGAAAACAAAGTAAGGGGGGCAGGGCTATCTGTGTAGGTACAGCCCGAGATGGTGTTAACACATGGCATTGGGTGGCACGGACAAGCGGCCAAGAGCTCACGGTCTGTTCTGACAGTAGGCAGTAGGGTACAAGCCTTAAAGCATCAAGAGATGTTAAAGAAAAAAAAAGTTTGAAAAGCAGGGAGAGACCCTCCTTGAACAGTGTGCTGGGCTGGTGCTTTAATGAGCACATGAATAGTCCCGGGAGCTTGTGAAAACCAGGTCCTGACTCAGGTGCTCTGAGCTAGGGCTTGAGTCTGCATTTCTAACAGCGCTGCCGGTCGGGGCCCACACTTTGAGGAGCAGGATCCTATCCAAATGCACCTAATGTGAATCTCCAGTTGTGCTCATGTCTTCTACATACCCTCTGCTTCGGACCAAAGCTCCAGGATAGCAGTCACGTGTGGCTATTTAATTACAATTCAATTAAGATATTGAATTTCTTAGCTGCACTTACCATTTCAAGTGGTCATGAGCCACACAGGGCTGCACTGGCCAGCACATCTATACAAATTTTCCTTCATCAAACAAGGTTTTATAGGACAGCACCACCGCACGCAGATGACTTCTAGACCTCTAGGCTGTGCTATCACCACGTCTCTCCTGTCCGGCCTCTGGTGGGGGACACACACTGTCTCTACCTGTTGAAGTCATCCTTTAGGAATCATCTTGTTTACCTTTCCTACCGGGCCTTCCTGAAACTCAGATAGGTGTGGCTTTTTGCTTCCCTTTGACTCAAAATCACATTTCCAACGCGCACTTCTCTGGCTGTAGAGTCCCATTTGCTTGAGTGCATTCGTCTGTGTGATTCTGTAACTCTACACTCCTAGCCACCAGCGTTAGCACGTGAGCCAGAGGACGGCCAGTGACATCAATCCCCAGGAGGTCTTCCAGAAACAGTTAAGCCATCAGGATCTGCTGGGGGCCCTCTAGCCATCACATGGGCCAACTCCATCCAAACAGGTCAGCTAGCTCTGAGGAACACAAGGCCAAGAGATCAGGGCAGACCCTGGGTGACATCGCACGCTTGGCTGTAGCTGCACTTAAGAGTGCTCTTTCCTACCCTTGAATGTTGGTTACGGAGGACAATTCCCAATTTTTGCCTAAGCCAGTTTTTAGTGAAGGAGTCTTGCCCACTTGAACCTCTCTTCAGGCACCTGTATTCCGCTTTGATACGTGGTAGCAACACAGTAGTGACTGATTCTCTCTACTAAAGAAGCAGATTCAGGAAGGAAGAACAAGCCCTCCCTACTCACCTCTAACCCCACTCTGATGTCTTAATAAATATTTTCATATAACTGCTTACAAAACAGGAATAAGAATTACTCTGGAGAACCAGGCACAGGATAAGATTATCTTTTATTAGAGATCTTATATTACATAATCCCAAAAAGATATAAAATCTTCCAAGAGAAAATATCAAAACCTGTTGATTCTAAGGTGAGAAAACAATCAGAATGAAAGCAAACATTTTCTTTCAGACAAAGGAATATGAAAACATTTCGGCACAACTACAACAAAGACATGGGAAGATAATTACAATGTCTACAACACATTTTACAGCATTTTCGTAATTATTTATAGAAAACAAGGATGCTCAGTTCTTGAAGACTGCAGTTATAACCTCAAATTAAAATTTCCAGAGGGAGAGGGAGAGGGGGAGGGGAAAAGAGGGAGGGAAGCAGGGGGTGGGGGGAGAGTTGGATAACTAAACGACTGTGCTACTAAATGCAATAGAACCTAACATGCCACGCAGATCACTACCGCAGCGCATGGTTTTCAGTGTGTGCCGGTGACATTATTTGCTCAGTTCTTGACCACAACCCAAAGCAAAGGCCTCCTCTTCTTCATCTCCCTGATGGCTTCCTCTAAAAGCTAACTCTTGAATGCAGAAGCCTGCTGGTTATGGTGACCTTCTGCTTTACCTGTGAACAGCTGGTGGCAACACACATGGAATAAAACCTCGACTGACATGGGACGGATCGATCTCAAACAACCAGAAGTGGCAAAACTACTGTTATTGCATCAGATTTTTTATTTCATCTGATCAGAATTTCCAGAGTGATTAAGTGTACCCACTTAACCACAAAACACAGTGAACTCCCATAGGAAGGCTTGACATTGAAGATGCAATGAAAATACTGATCTTGCTCCTGGGATTTGCTTCTGGCAACCTTATCATCTATAGATGTCCACAAAAAACATATTTTTTTAGTTGTTTATTCTTGAAAAAGCGAGGAAGGAAATGTACAGTACAAGTTTATTGCATGAAATTAAACCTCTCTGTAATATCTTTATCAACACTGGTATTGTTTCCTTAATTATTAAAGGTGAAGGAGGTTATGAATTTAATGTAACAACAACCACCTTAGGAGCTGCATCTGGAGGGAAAATCCAGACTACGTGGTAAGACGGAAATCCAGCTTTCATTTTTTCCAGAAAGACGTTGGAATGGCAAGAAGTAAAAGGAAGTTTAAAGTCGGCATTTGCGAAAACTTTGGACATACTCAAAGAATCCTTTCTATGTGGGAACTAAATATTCTAAAAGTTGCCAGCTAATATTGCTGCTATTTTAATATTAAGGAAACAAGGATCCCAACTAAACTTTATTAAAAGTTCTCTAATGGCACATGGGCTTGGAACGTGACTCTGAGGTTAGCACAAACAAGAGTTTGCAATCAGCTACACAAACATTCTTTAATAAGGTAAAATCATGATGAGCTATATGTAAGGGTTCCAAACCAGGGTCTATCTTAAAGCATTCTCTCTTCAACACGGTTAACTACTGTGAAACGGAAACATCTGGATTTTGTGTGCCACAAAATCCTGGCTTCAAGTTGTGGTTTCCTTGGCAGCAGCATATTTTAATTAACAATATTTTCCTTCCTTGTTTTGTTATCTGACATCTCAGTACATTCAAATAGTCAAAATGTTTCGAGTGACATCACCACAAATTGAATGAAACAGATCAGAAGGTGGCCGGTATTGTCAGGCAAAAATCACACAAATTACGCGTCATAAAAAGTACCCACCCCCCTCCTTACCCCCCACCCCGCTTCCCCAGACAGTAATATGGACACCAGAAGATTTAACAAGACTTATAAAAAAATAAGGCACATTTATTTTGATATGGTAATTTTAAAATAGAAAACCCCCATCTCAGAACACCTGTATTCAAATGAGCTGTGTAAAAAGACACCTTTGTGGTACCCAAAATAGGTTTATGGTACCTGTGGAATTGCTTCTTCTATCTCAGTGACAATGGAATAAATTGCACCTATCCCACATTGTCAAGTAATGAAAATATGCCTCTTTTTCTACTGCTGAACGATTCAAAATCAGGTACTTCCAGAAATACTTACAAAGGGAAGGGGTAAGAGGTTCGTATAAAAAAAGGTGTGACAATCAACTATGTTTATCGTAAGGGCTGAGGGATTGCACTTTTCCACATATTTCAACACACACAACTTTTTCTCATGTGTATGAATAATTGCAACCATTTTGGCCATTAGCTATTCCCCACCACTTTTTTTTTACTCCATTTTGGTCAGACAGGTATTTCTGTAAAACTAACAAGGATTTGCGACACAAGTACAGATAAGAATCTCTGCACAACCCCCAACACAGACATAATTAGTTATCATTTAACCTGAGATACAAGCTGTTGAGAGGTTGTCTTTAAATATTTCTTCGCTTGCTGCGATTCATACTGATGGTGGTAGTCCATAGGAGGAACTTAAGAAACCTGGGTCATAGCATGGCTTTTTTTTTTCTTTCTGTCCTGTTTTATTTATTTATTTATTTTTAAAAATCACAGAATCATGTTCTCACAGTAGCCAGAAGCTAAAATAATCTGCTTCTTTATTGCACGTCAAACCAAGAAAGGTAGAAAAGCCAATGCTTCCCGAGCCAAATCTGAAGGTCACGTTCATCTCAAGCGGATTCGAAATGTGCTGATTTCCATGGGACTCAAGTTGATCTCACTTATATTCTGGGCGTCTGCGGGTGAATGCATCAAGGATATCGATGAAGGTGTGAGGCTTTCAACAGTAAACTTGCTAAAAAGTTTCTGTACCGGCATCTAAAGAGAAAATGATACAAGATTTGCATATTGAAAACAACCCTGAAGAAAGATTGGGAGTGCATCAGTTAGTGTTGACATCCCAGATGGGTGCCGGTTTGAGTCCCAGCTGCTTCGCTTCTGATCTAGCTCTCTGCTATGGCCTGGGAAAGCAGTAGAAGATGGCCCAAGTGCCTGGACCCCTGCACCCATGTGGGAGACCTGAAAGAAGGTCTCCTGGCTCCTGGCTTCGGATGGGCACAGCTCCAGCTATTGTGGCCACCTGGGGAGTGAACCAGTGGATGGAAGCCCTTTTTTTCTCTCTCTCTGCCTCTGCCTTTCAGTAACCCTGCCTTTCAAATAAATAAATCTTTTCTTAAAAAAAAAAAAAAAGACTCAGGAAGAAGTCCACAGTAAGGACTTTCAAGGAGACGTGCATGAAGTATGGGAATGTAAGGGCTTGCACACGCACAAACTGTCCCCGGGGGGCGACAAGGGACAACATGTTCAGCACTGCATTCTGGGTTGGTTGAGAATTTCAGCATTTGGACACCCAGCTTTAAAATCACACTTCTCTTTCGGTCTCTGTTTAACCCTCAGAGGGTGGTTCTCAGTCACTTCTTCCTGTTCTAGCAGAGTGGAGAGAGAGGACAAGGGCCTGTAACCAGGAAGGCACCATCTGTTGTTATCAAGTTCCAGCCCACAGTGGGCAGGGCTCGCCCCCTCTCGCCCCTGTAGGGTGCCCCAATTATGTCTCTGGAGACTGTGAGCCCTTTCAGGCTCCGTGCCTTCATGGGAGAAGGCTCAGAACCAGGGGCGCGCAGATCATCCACAATCAGGCAGAGGACAGACCGAATGAGGAAAGTTAACAGAAGCACCAGTGCTCCTTGGCACCGACTGCACATGGGGCGGGGTGGGGTGAGGGGGATGGAGAAGCTGCTGGAAGCAGACTTAGGGGCTCCTCCCAGGTTGCGTCTCTGTTGTTCGCAGGCCTTAGCCACACGCCAATCTGCGGGGCTGAGGCTGCACCCCTGGAGTCCACACTGCACTGCATCCATGGGGCATCAGAGCAGAGCTGCCTGTGTGCTGGAGTCACAGCCCCGGCTCACAGCTGCTCAGAGACACAGATGGTTCGTTTCCCGCCAGGGAGAGGCCCCATGGCACCACCAGCCAGACCAACTCCACAGACCCTGAATTCCCAGGGGAGGCTACTGACTGGTGGTGGGCGGTGACTGGTGAAGGGTGGTGACCAGTCTCAACGCTGCACTCACTTCCCTGCTACCCTGACCTGCTTCGCCGAGTACACATCTTGCCCGGGGCCTCTGAGGGCCTTGGGTTTGCCAGGGCCAAAGCCAACCGTGTCATGCGCCAGGGGAGGCTGGCAGTGCAAGGAGTAAGCCCGGCATCCAGATGCACCTTGCTGCTGACAGGAGAGGAGACTGCAGGGGCAAAGAGCTGTCCCGCCTGCAGGCGGAGGGAACGGAGTCAGCGAAACACAGCACCGTTGTTGGCTGGATGGGTTCTGCATACAGGGAGGCTTTCCAAGCGCTTAACTTGCAACTCACCTTTCCCTGAGTAGTAGAGCAAAGCAGTCCCGTGCCTCTGCTGGGGAACCGGCAGTCGAAGCCTTTCCTGTGGAGGATCAAGGCTGCCTCATCGGAATAGCCGCTGCCCACCTGCAAACGAGCAGAAAGCTGCAGCAGGTGTCCAAGGCAGGTGCACCCCATGGGCTCGCAGGAAGCAGCCCCAAACCAGGCCATCAGCAATGAGAGATCCGCTTCCTCCCAGTTCCCTGTCCCCTGCACCTGCTCACCAGCTCCAGGCCCTCCACCTCTCCCGCAGCCTGCTGAGCCAGGTGAGATTAAGTTCCAAGGTAACCGCATCCCCCAGAGTCCCTGAGGACTCACGTTTTCTTCTGTCCACACACAAATGGGTTCTTTGAAAAGTTCACAGTGCAAAAAAACCCTGCAAACCTAGGCAGTTTTTTTTTCATAATACACATTTTCTGTGAACTGTTTTTGAAGATTCTTTATACCATGTATTGTTTTGTCAGAGTTTCTTCAAACAGAGAATTTCATTTTTATTCCTTAACATACATATCACTTGAATAAAGTCAGGGGGAACTTCGAAAAAGTTCATGGAAAATGGAACTAAAAAGAATTTGGGTGCAAACACTTTTGAAATGTCCTTTGTCATAATACATTTTCCATGAACGTCCTGAAGGTCCCTCATATTACACCCGAACTTAGTCTTTCTCTGGTCACTGAAGGATGCACCATCCACCTTAAAACTGCAGTTTGCTTCTTCGCTGAACACCAACCTTGTTAACTGCATTAACAGTCTTAATCTCTAATGGATTGCTTATCTTTACATAAGCAACATTGAAATTGACCTCATTTTGCTTATCATTTGTGAGGTCACCTTCATTTATTAGCTAAGTTATCTTAATTATCTTAATTACAAAATTACCTTAATAAATTGTTTTTTCAAGTGGGAAATATGGATAATATAAATATATTCAATGTAGTATATAAATATAATATTATCATAGAAAATATGATAATAAGCAAAAAGAATGAAAAATCCTAGGAAAAACTGTGAAACCTAGAGTTACTCAAAGGTGAGGCATGTGTGGCTCGGTGCCGGCACTGTGATAATAAGGATTCCTCCTCCCTTCTGCAGTCCCAGAGAGGAACGGGCCCGGGAGGAGGGAAGAGGCTTGCGATGTCCAGATGCTGCCTAAGTCTCCAGTACCTGCACAGCAACACGCCGCGACGGTCGACAGCTGTCCCCACCTCAGACTCCTGGCTGGAACAACCTGTGTTATGCTGTTTCGTACTGGGGTTTTGCAATGGTGTTGCTACGATTTTGTTTGAAGGGAGAGGAAATGTCACTTGAGGAATCTGGAGTCATCCCACAGCCACATGGTACCCACAGCAGGTTTACGTGCAAGGACAAAGATTTCTAATGAAATTTCAATCAGTTCCACACCCCCTCCACATAGCACAAACAGTTCAGAAGAAAACCCTTCACTTTGTACACTGATTAAGATCCTCAGAACAGTAACAAGGAGCGTTCTGTGCCGCACCAACAGTGAACCTGGGAGTAGTCATCTACTTCTTTTCTGCAAGATGGACTGAGTGCCTCTGCACTTCCTCCACGGAGTCACGGTGCGGGAGCGGCCACTGAAAGCCTGCCACAGCCTGGCGGGGTGCAGGGTGACATGCAGGGTGACCTGCAGTTCAGACGCTACAGACCTGAGTGGGTCAGAGCCTGGGCCAGGAGTCAGACGCTCTGAGAGCTGGCTCCACACTCCGCAACTTCACAGCTCAACTTCACAGCTGCTGATTTCAGCAAAGCCAGGTTTTCTGTTTCCATGCAATGGAGATGAAGTGAAAGCAAACAGCATAATGAGGACTCGGCCCAGGGCCGGGCACAGGGGACACCCCTGCGTGTTATATTTGAGGATTTCTACCAGTGTCAGCCATCAAATCAGTGTGAGTGACTATTCTACCTTCACATTAAACAATACTCTCATTTAACTTCTTAGTCATAAATTTCCTTTATTGACATAGTAACTTTGTAGCTAAAGAATTGCTGGCCAGATGCCAAATTAGACTTCTAGAGTTTTATATCAAAATCATAATGAAGTCCTTCTTTGAATTCAAAGATCAGATGGCCTCTTAATTAGATTCTTTTAAAATCACTTGTCAGTATTAACCCGAAGCATTTGGCCAGCCATTTTAATTCATAGAGCCCTCCTTAAAAGCCACTTGCTAGCAGGCACAGCTAAAATATCCACAACACATTTGCTTGCGGAGTAATGACTTCTGACAGCTCCCGAGAAGCTGAGAGGGACACAAGTTGTGGGCCAGGAAACACCTTGGGAATTCCACAAGAGACGAGCACCAACACCACAAAAATAGAAATAAATGTTACAAACATCTATGTTCACTGAATAGAAAAGTTATACTTTCTGAAAACAAAACCAGTATCACTTTTGTAAGGACTGAAACAGCAATCTTGTCCAAGTTTTTTTTTTTTAAATCAAATATTCATGAAAATACCAGTTTTCAAGCAAAAATACCTGAGGCAAAGCAGCAGTTTCTTGGTTTCAAAGTCTGTCTAGACATTTTATTTCCAAGAAAACTGTTTTTCAAAGTAGGGAAACTGTGAATTTAACTTGAATATTCAAGCAGGAAAACAGATCCCTTCAAGCAGTCACACTGCACGCTCTGGGAGAACAAACAGATTTTTGAGGCGAGTGATTTTGCATTCATTCATTAATGCAGGAATAATGTGGGTGCCCCAGAAAGGGGAGGGTGCCAGGGGGTGAAATCACCAGTGTGAAGACTGTGCCAGGCCCTGAGACCCCACGTGAGGCTGCACCACTGCAGCAGGGCCGCGGCGTTCAAAAACCACACAGGGCAACAGCCCCACAGCACTGACTTCAGGGCATCCAACCAAAACCCCGCTCAGGGGCTAGGGCTGCCAGTGCAGAGTGTGTGTGTGCTGTGTGGTGGCGGGGGAGGCTCTGGCAAATGAAGCCATCAGATAAAGCTGGGCTCACAGCTCTATCATCAACCAGTTGGGTGACTCTGAGTCAAGGACTTAAGCTCTGCAAATTCCATGAGCTAGTCTGGACCCGTGGGATGCCTCCGAGGCTCCAGAGCCAGCCCTGGGGACAGCGACAGTCATTCCTAACACTTGCGCAGCACTTGGTGTATGCAGACCCCAGGCAGAACACTGTTCACTCATTTTACTTTGCAGCGACCTCTGAGATGGCTGTGGTGGCACACACACCTCTATTCGTATACTTAACTGTTTCAACGTGCAGGGAAGGCCCTATCCCAGCGCACCCTCTCTCGGACTGCAGCTGCAAGGACCACGAGTGACCTGCAAGGGTGAGTCCTGACCTCTTCCCTCCAGGGACATCTCTCCGTAGGTGCCCCATGACTCCTGAGGAGGCAGGAGAAAATGGACAGGATGTCCCCCAGGGTTTTCAGCCTGCCCCTCCCCTCTTTTTCCCACACAAGAGCCAGCCTATGGCTCCGAGAGTCTGCCACACTCGGGGGTGCCTCACAGCGCCACCATGCACTGGCTGTGTGAGTGCCCACGTCTAGGTCAGTTCTCTGCTCTTCTGTAAGACAGGATAAAAACACTGCCCATATCGTCTTCCTGGTGTTGTGAGAGCTGCAAGTCAGCACTGAACACAAAGTCCCTAGCATGTGGCCCTGGCACACAGACGATTTACAGGCAGGCAGACGGATGGACAGACAGCTCCCACCTGCTGGTTCGCCCCCTAAACGGCTGCAATGGCCAGGCCTAGCCGAGACCAAGGCTGCGTGCCAGCAACTCAACTTATGTCTCCCACATCACCACTGCCTCCCAGGATCTGCATTAGGGGTAGGCTGGAGTCAGGAGCCAGAGCCAGGGCACTTTGGTATGGGATGCAGGCACCTTCACTGCTAGGCTAACCACCTGCCACAGTTACGCTGTTTAAAAAAAAAAAAATCTGAGGAATTATTAACTCAGACATGTAAGTCAAAATGACATTAAGACTTACTTTGGCAATAAATGTCCACCTTCTCTAATTTATAAAAACCATGCTGACATTTTTACTTCCTTATTAGTAACCCTCACAACCGCTCATGGCAGAGTGAGCATGGATGAGAATCTACTTCCCAAGCGCTCACACAGCTTCCCACAAGCCAGACACGCTTCATAAATAGTATTGCCAGCCCTGAGAACATTCCAAAGGTGCAGACTACACTATCAATCGGCAGGATATGAACGAGGAAGTTAAGTGACTTGCTCTCTAAGCCACATGGTTATTAAGGGGAGGAGCCCCACCCAAACCCAGGTGATGGGACGCCAGGGTGGAGGCAACTCCACTCTCCTGTGGTCTGGCTATGCAGAGGTGCTCACTGATACTCATCAGCCAGGAGGGGAAAGATAAGGATTTTTAAATGTACTACAACTAAAGGAGACAACCTTTCTGATGACTTAAGGCAGAGATGAAACCATGACTTATCAAAACATGCATCAATTTTTTCTGAAGAAGGTTTGGAAACTAATTTCTGTCCATCCACCATCTAATTACTCCTTTTTATTTTTTTAAGATTTATTTATTTATTTTGAAAGTCAGAGTTACACAGAGAAAGACAGAGACAGAGAGATCTTCTACTTGCTGATTCACTCCCTATGTGGCAGAAACAGCTAACATTGGGCCAGGTCAAAGCCAGGAGCCAGGAGCTTCACTCAGGTCTCCCAAGTGGGTGTCAGGGCCCCAAGACACTTGGGCCATCTTCTACTGCTTTTCCCAATTAGTAGGGAGCTGGACTGGAGGTGGAGCAGCTGGGACAGGAACCAGTGCCCACACTGGATGCCAGCATTGCAGGTGGAAACTTTACCCATTTCGCCACAGCACCAAGCCCCTTTCTACCTACTCTTATTTGTTCATCTCATGTCAAATAAGATTTAAGGCCATTCTGGAAATTATGCGTGCACTTGACAGTGTCTCCTAAGGGAGAACAGGCAAATCCTCCTCCACCACAGTGGACGAGGACTTGAGATGGGAGAGTTGTGCCATTCCTGCATCATGCCTAAAGAAAACTCAACTCAAAGGTCGGCAGTCAGCAGACTTTTGCAAACTGTAACGTTAAGTCATACGTGCATGCATTGTTTTTCTGGTGAAAAAGAAGGGCTATAACTTTGGCCACATTCTCCAAGAGATCCTAAGATTTCTAAGGCACACAAGGATATTAAGATTCAGCTGAACATGTGCTGGGAAGATTACTCCAATCCACTCAGCTGCTCTGAGAACCCCTAACAATTCTCGTCTTGAGTGGGTTCTGGCAGCTGGAAAGGTTAGAAAACTGTACACTTTGCTGGAAGTCCAGAGACAGGAAGTAACCAGTAGCAATTCATTTTCTGGGGTGCTCATTAAAATGTCCCAATAATAGCTATCCTTTTTGATCAACAAGATAAGATGACAGACAGAAAGGGAAGGTTAATGGGTATTCTTAGGAACAACAAAGGAATTTTTCCCCCCACAATTTTCACCTTTCCAGAAGCTAGCAAGATCAATAAAGCACCAATCAATTCTTGTAAGAAAGGCAAAATAAAGTAAAAACCTGAAACTGATTTTTGTAAGAAAAGAAGTGGCAGCATAAACAACTGGGGAGAAAAAAATCTTATTAACTAAGTGGTACTGACATTAACCATTTGCAGAAAACAATTAGCTGTGAACCATGAGTCCTACATAGAATGAAAAAATCATGTTACATAAGAGAATACTTGAAAAAGTTTATGGAGGCAGGTGTTTAATCCAGCAGTTAGGACTTTGGTTAGGATGCCCAGTTTCCACATCAGAGTAACTGGGTTTGACTCTCGGCTCTGGCTCCGAGTTGAGCTACCTCCTAGTGCAGACCCTGGGAGGCTCTGAGAAGCTGGGTTCTTGCCACCAGTGTGGGAAAACTGACATGAGCTCCTGGCTTCAGGTCTCAGGCCATTCTGGGCACTTGGGGAATGAACCAATGGATGGGTACTCTGTGTTTCCAGCTCTATTTGCTTCATAAATAAATAAATAAATAATTATAAAGTTCATGAAAAATGGAATTAAAACTGAAGTTTATTTTGTTGTAAAAATTTTGAGGGGCTGGCATTGTGGCACAGTGGGTTAAGCCACTACTTGAGATGCTGCTACTTAAGATGCCAGCAATCCATATGGGTGCCAGTTCAAGTCCCTGCTGCTCTGCTAGGTAGCAAGTCAGAAATTTAGCCTACGTGTGTGTGAGACAGGCCTGAAGACCAGCACCCACTGAAGAAGCTCTAGAAGTCCAACATCTTGCACTTTGAAGTCCTGCCCAGACCCTGATAACCCCCCAGGTGGTCCCAGCCCTTCCCCAAGGAAAGCTCCCAGGAGAATTCTCTCTCAGCACCAAAGGGGTCACCTGATCACAGGGGGCAATAAAACCTTCTCAGATGCCCTAAGGGAAGCCCCCCTACTCTGCCTGGGTGCCAGCAAATCTGGGGAAGAACTGGCTAATTTTCACCCAACAACCCTTCTGCCAGGACTCCCCATCCTTTGTCCTGGAGGAGAGGGGGAGGTGGGTAAACAGACTCCCTTAAAAACCTAGGGAGTCCAAACGGACTGTGCGCCTCTTGGCTGAGCCACCCGCCTGGCCTGCCCAGGTGTACTCTCTCCACTCAACCATGTAGCCTCCCTCTCCCCCAACCCGAGAGACTGGGCGCTCTCTCTCTTTCTCTTCTGTCCTGATGGATGCCCTATCCCCAATAAAGTCTTATCACTTCACTCTGTCTCACGCCTGAATTCTTTCTTGCATGAAGACAAGAACCCCATGGCTTCCACGGCCTTTCCTCCCGTGACAGCTCCACTTTTGATGCAGCTCCCTACTAATGTACCTGGAAAGCAGCAGAAGATGGCCCAAGTGCTTGGGCCCCTGCCAACCATGAGGGAGACCCTGATGGGGTTTCCAGTCTGGCCCAACCCTTGGAGAGTAAACCAGTGGATGGAAAATCTCTGTCTCTCTAACTTGGCCAAATAAATAAATAAACCTTTAAATTTTTTTTTCAATCCCTACACATGTGGGATCTTCACAAAGTTCACAGAACACACATATTATGAAAAAAAGATACACAAATTTCAAAATCTTTTGCACTAAAATAAACTTATTTTTTAATTCCCCCTTTCCATGAATCTTGTGAAATACTCTCATATATGGAAATGAGAAAAAAAAAAAGTCTGAACACGAAAGCAACAAGAGTCATGTGGAAACAGGTAGAGCTGGAACTTCTCATACCACCCAGGCAAAACTGTTCCAGGAAGCCGTGAGGAAGGGCTCCGTCGGTTTCCCCTCTGTGCCACTGCTCCAGACTGAACCTGCAGCAGCAGCCCCCAGAACGTGACTCCCGATCTGTCCTTCCGTGAGACTCTCTCACCTCCTCCCTTCCCCTTCAATAACAAGCGCTTCCTGACAGCAGGGCCCCCGTCAGTGTGCCTGTAGTGCTCCTGTCCCGTCCTTTTAGACCTTTACAGAAGCCTGTCTGGGACATCTCCAGCTCTTCACAGCATTAAGGGAAGGGGGTGCACGAGAGATGAGGTCGCAGGCCAGGCCTACAGGCTGACGGTTCAGTTCCCGGTCACTGGCCACAGAGGGCTGGGCTGTAGCACACTGCGGGGCAGGACCGCCGGGCATGCCTGCTCCCCCTTCACCTCATTATAGATATGTGGCACATGTGCCTGTCCCACAAGCAGATGCAAAGCTGAAAAGTAAGCTCCGTCCATGGGAAAACCGAGACCCATCTACTGATATGAAGCAAGTCCTGGAAAACTGGACTTTGAGGAAGAGATTTAGGAACGCTCAGAAGTCAGCTTCTCTCTCTGAGGCCACACACAGCACTCCGGTGCCAGAGGTCTGGGCATGGCTCTGATGCTGCCAGTTACCACAGAGGCGGGGTGGGGACTGGCTTCAATCATTGAAATTCCAATGGAAATTCAAATTCCAATGAAATGGAAACTCCGTGTAGGGGTTTAAAAATTACTAATTTCTAGGCTCTCATCCCCAGACTGAAGAAGTGGGGTCTCAGAGACAGGGACATTTCACAAGCCTCTCTGGACTGGCGTCTCTAAGTGCTGGGCCACCCCAGGGGTTAGCACACCTCCACCGGCACCTCACTTCTCTCACTCTGCCTGCCTATGACCCCTTTTCCAACAAGGAATGGGGAGACCAACTGAGGGCTAGAACTAAGGGACCTTCAGACAGCAGCTGGGGGCCTGAGCAGACAGGGGCACCCCGCAACATATGGCTGAGAGAGGAGGCCAGCCAGGAGACACGTGCCCCATCACGCTGAGGTGGTCCTCAGAAAACACCATGGTGGCTGGAACAATGCTTCCTGAGATGCAGGCTGGCGCACCCTCTGGTCTTGCTGGGTACCTGATCTCTGTGATGACATTATCAACACAGAGGGGAAAATGAGCTGTGACCTCCCAGTGAACAACCCCAGTACCGCATGCAGGGACGGCCAGCATAGAAGAACAGGAATGTAATCCAAGACACTTAGGTCTTGCTTCTGGGTTTACTCACTGAGTTGTTTTCTTTCTTTTAGGAGAACCACGGAACGACAGCGGACACCTTTCAAGTCACAGTCTCTCTGAATCAATATCCTCATCCGCATCCTTTAATGATAATCTTTTATCAGAGCTTAGGGGACAGAGAGCAATTCTTTAAAGAAGGCATTTTGAATGGAGCGATCAATGCCCTAGGATTACTAGTGGACGTTTAAGCCACAGCTGGAAATATGTGCTAAGTGTCAAAGGCTGACACAGGAACTGGCACCAACTGATACGATGCCAAAAAGCCCCAGCTGCCAGGCTCTGGTATGTGCCAGCACAGTGGTTACGGGCCGGCAGGAACATTTGTTTTTCTTCTTCTTGGTCAAGTCTCTGTGTTGTTCAACTGCTCTCTCTTCCCTCTGCTAGAATCTCGATTTGCACCCAGGTTGGCATTTACTGGAGGTCATCAGGATACTGACGTATGTTTACAAAGCATTTCTGTTTTCAAAGGGCTCCGGATGTGACGCAGGTGTATCTGATCAGCTCCACTGTATACGTCAGCAGCTGCTCTGCCGCAGGCAGTGACAGTGGCACACCATGCACAGGTGAGAAGAGCAACGGCAAGCCAGGGCTCTGCACCGAGTGGCGGCCAGGCTGTGGAGGGCCTCGAGGTTCAAGGATCTAACCTATCTGGAGGGCAGCGGGGTTTGTAATCTGGGAAGGAATTAGGTTTTATTACAGGACGACAGGCGACAGTAGGAGGAACGTAAATAAGTTATTGCTAAAAAGCAGTGACATGGAAAATAATGTGGGCCCTGCAGTTCAGGGGTAAAACCCTATACTCACTGACTCTAGCCAGTTCAGGCTGTTTGTGGGAAACAAATACGTTTCCAACAACTATGAGGGAGGAGCTGTCTAGAAGAGAGGCTAAGGGACAGTGGTCTCATCCCCTTGGAGGCCCTTGCACTCCCCAGGATGCTAAAGTTCTCCACCGTGTGAGCCTGAAGGGAGAATCCAAGGCCCAGGGAGTTGGCTGCCCTCCAGTCTGTGTTTTCAGTCCCTCAAGTTCAAAGGAGTTACTGATCCTGGCTGTCCATCCCTGCTGCTCCGACCGAGAGACAAAAGGCACATCCCAGGTGGAAAACATCCACACCATCACTCGTGCAACAAACAGGTCCTGAGCACCTACTCCATGCAGGTGCTGCCCCCGGCAGGGGCACACAGCAATGGATAAAAAAGCCCAGCATCTGGGACTTGTGCTCTGCCACACCTCCTGCCGCAGGGCCTGCATACTTGCTCCATACTCTGCCCAGGGCGCTCCACTCCCCTGAAGTCTGTGGCCATCTCTCATTTCTGACCTCCTTCAGCCTTTCGCTCCACTGTCAACTTCTCTGCAGGGCCCTCTCCAATGACCAGCATCAAAATTGTACCTTTTCCAAATCGCTCTTCCCTCCTTTCTCCTAGTCCCCCACCCCCATAACACTCATTTCCACCACACATAGCACATGTCTCACTTCTTCATTCCGAATTTTTCTCCTCCCACTAGAATCTAAGCTTGAGAAGGCCAGGGCCTTTTGTCTGCTTTGTTCACAGTGGCACCCCTAGGACCTGCAGCAGGAATGAGGTACACGACATGTGCTGCAAGTTCACTTGAGATGAAACAAGCTTTGCCACACGCTGAGACAGCGCATGGACAGGTCTTTATGCACAGTCAGGCACAAGTGCCTTATACTGGACCTGAAGTTCGTACATCCCTGTACGTCCTAATTGTAAGCATCTATACTTGCTTTACTTGTTTTCTCTCCTGCCCTCTCCCTCCAACCCTTTCTTTCTTTCCTTTCCCTTGTTCTTTGTTAACTATTTCTTTCTTCTTGTGTTGTCTTTAAACACAAGCATCCTCCCTTTTACACACTTGGGCCGTGTACTCTGAGGTATTTCCCACAGATTCCATAACCACTTACTATTCCCAGCATCGACACATGCCAGTTCACATCAGCTCCACAGCATGATAAGAAGAATGCCAAATGCCTAATTTGTATTCTTTTCAAACGGTCTCACTGGCCTTAGAAATGGGCCTATGTGTAAACTGAAGCCCTCTAACTGAATTCTATTCCACACCCAATAACGCTTCACATGCTCTTTCTCCAACATTTCTCCTGGATGCTGCCTTCTCAGTAACAAGGTCTGTGTTGCAATGACCACCACAAGAAAGCTACAAATAGGTGGAGTCTCTCTTCAAAAATAATTAAGTCCTATGCTTTCTACTTCTCTAACTCCTGAGAAATGCTGGCCAACAGAGAGAAATGAATGGAAAAAGTTGACAGAGCTGATCTGAAGGCCGGGTCCTCCAACTACTCATTATATGACCTAAGGCCAGCATTTGCTTCCTTATTTGTAGAAATGTGGTATTTCCTGACCCGCTCACCACACAACTTTTCACAAAATCAAATAAATTAGTATGGGGATTTTCTCTAAACTACTGAGCATCCGTCAATTATGAAAGGCATAATGATTTTGGCTAACGGAGAAGTCCTTTTAAGGATTCCTTATGGCACAGGAAAGCTCACAGTATCCCTCCCCACCCCCACCCCACCCCCATAAACCAAGTGTACTCTAAGACACAACTTTGCACAGCTCTCTGTGGGTGAATACCTTGGCTTGAATCGTCCTCAGATTAACGAGGTGAATGTCACAGGGCAGAGATGACGCTAGCGGAGCGAATTCACCCAGCAGCTTGGAGGTGGGCGAGAACTTCTCTGTCATTGGAAAGACCGGATGATTCAGGAAAGAAGAAGTGAGATGGCTGAGGAGGGAGGGGTAACTGACAGGATTCTTCTCTTCTTCCTGTCGAGAAAAAGACAACAACACTGAAAGAGTCTGTACATTTGCAGATTTCACTGTAGTAGCCGGTGTACCTGACAAGGATTCCACATAAAAATGTGACTATTATGATGTTGGAGCATTTTATAAACAACAGCCTTCAAAAACACACAGGGCATCATCCAGCTCAGTTACAGGCAAGCCAAGGGAGTGAGTAAGTGGCTGCTTAACATATGTTTAAAATCTTCCTTCTCCTGATTTAACAGTAAGAATACTGAAAACATGTCCCGTAGATATCTTAGGACAAGGCAAAACTTTTTCTCAACCTACTACAAACTGTTCATGATACACATCATCAAATGCTATATCCCTTCTCTTTGAGTTTCACTCATCACATTCTCATGGTTTCGTTAACAGGTTTAATAAGACTATAACATACAAATACTGATGCAAAGCTTCCATGAATACTACCAAATGACAGGAGCTAAATATTACCCAATAATGGCATTTTTGAGAGTTCCATTTGATAATATAAGTAACTTGGCGCTGGTGCTGTGGTGTAGCGGGTAAAGCTGCTGCCTGCTGCATCGGCATACCATACAGGTGCCTGTTTGAGTCCTGGCTGCTCTACTTTCGATCCAGCTCCCTGCTAATGCACCTGGAAAGCAGTAGAAGATGGCCCAAGTACTTGGGCCCATGCACCGACATGGGAGACACAAGGAAGCTCCTGGTTCCTGGCTTCGGCCTGGCCCAGCCCCAGCCATTGTAGGTATTTGGGGAGTGAACCAGCAGATGGAAGATCCTTCTCTCTCTCTGTAACTCTGCCTTTCAAATAAATAAATAATTTGAAAAAACAAACAAACAAACAAATACCTCAGGCTGCATATCTAGACCACCTAACTGTTTTCATTTAAACTTGCTAAATTATTGCAACTTGCTTTATTATATTTTATTTTAAAACAGGAACAATTATAGATGCTACAGAATAGCTACCACATTTATATAGTATATGATTATTCAGTATAACTTTAAAATACTTTAGTCTTTGCTATGATGCATACGTATACATTTCCGTATGTTCAAACATCAAAAAAAAAGGGAAAAAAATCAGGACTAGGGACATACATATGCTCAATGACACAGAAATTAATTAAATCAATGCCCAAGTAGAACTTGACCAATAATGCCTAAGGAATAAGAACAGGCACATGAAGAATAGAAGAGAAAATAATTTATGTGGAAAGGTCCTTTGATCATTAGATACGTTTGAAGCAAATTTAATTTTGTATCTTTTTTTTCCCAAACAACTACTTCACTGATCTCTTCTGAGTATTTTGGTACTACAGGATTCCAACAAAAACCTGGGCTACTAATCTGTGTACAAAGACACGATTTATAGTGATAGGAAGCTTAAAATTCAGGATGCCAGATCAACACTGGTCAGAAGGAAGCTAACAAATAGTGACGAGCATCATGCAATAGCCAACAGAGGATGTCATTACAATTCAGACCGTGGAGAGCAAAAACGCTTTTGCAAAGGCAGCAGAGGGACCTTACAATACTAAAAGGTGGACCGAAAAATATTAGGTCTGCAAGAGTCCTTAAAAGATTATCTATTCTACATCTTTTTATAAGAGAAAGATTAAATTAAAGCATACAAAATAACTTTCTCCATCCACATTGAAACTTAATGCAGCTGGAGGATAACCTGAATAGAGAGGGAACATTTTCAACAAGACATTTTAAATATACTCCAAGATCAAAGGACTTCATAATCTAGGTCAGGACTGCTGACAAAATCAGTTTTGAGTAGAGAAAGATAAAAGACACTAACAGAAAGGAAAACACCTGTCTTATTGGATTCAGGAGGCAGCAGGTCCATTCTAGGTCAAGAAACATTCAGAACAAGCTCTCTGGTTTTGGGCTACACCCTTGGAGGAATTCCTAGCCACCGCAGTGGGTAGGCAGTACACTCCCTGAGTGATCGTCTACACTTTGGAAGCAATCATCCTCCAAACAAGACCAGTTCCCCGGATCCCTGGCGTGGCCCCCAGATCAACCACAGACTATCTCAGGCAGCCTTTAGAAAAGAAAACACAGGTTCTCATGTCCCAAGCCAAATCCACGGGGACCAGAATCCCCAGAAGTGGGCCGTACAAGGCTTCCCATACGAATCTCATGGGTGAGCTGTACTCTGCTCTGCAGACCTGTGCCGGAATGGACACCCGGAGAGCCTCCTGGTGTGCCAGGAAACACAGCTCCCTTTGGCATCAAAAGTAGGTGATTTGAAAACAAGACTCCCATTCAAAGATCCTTTGATGAAAGCCTCAAAGAAGGGAACAATGGCATGCGAATAAATACTGTGAGAATTAATGGACTGTGCAAGTCACTGTCTTTAGCGAGATAAGAAAGGGAGGTTTAGCAGGAAGTGCTGTGGTTCAGTGCCAGAAGTAACACTGCGGAGGCTGGCCAGCCGCAGGGTACACAGAGTGCAAAGTCTCACCCAGGGACCCATCTTCACACACTTTCTTATCATCCTCCTATTCACAGCAACAAGTGGCTCAACAAGATAGGTAACTGTTGAACTATCAATATTCTGATTAAACTCCTATTAACCCTAAACCTAACCCTAATCAATATTGTGATTAAACTCCTTTTTTAAGATTTTTTATTTATTTACTTGAGAAGCAGAATTACAGACAGTGAGAGGGAAAGACAGAAAGAAAGGTCTTCCTTCCGTAGGTTCACTCCCCGATGGTCACAATGGACGGAGCTGAGCCGATCCAAAGCCAGGAGCCAGGTGCTTCTTCCTGGTCTCCCATTCAGGTGTGGGGGCCCAAGCACTTGGGCCATCTTCTATTGCTTTCCCAGGTCACAGCAGAGAGCTGGGTTGGAAGAGGAGCAGCCGGGACTAGAACGAGCGCCCATATGGGATGCCAGTGCCACAGGCGGAGGATTAACCTACTGTGCCACAATTGGATTCCCAGCTTTGGGATAACAGTTTGGTCTCTTGTTGGTTAGGAAGATTCAAACTTCTGTTATAAGTCTAGCTTTCTCTCTGTAGCCCACCTTCCACGAGTTTCCGGCACAGTCTGACCCAAAGCACACATAGTTGAGACCTTCCTTGGTGGGTCCCAGCCTGTATTCTGTGAGCTGGAACCTTTTCCCAGGCTCCTTGGTGTCTTTTATTAAACTCACTTGAATGATCTGATCCTTAAACATCAAGGCTTTCACTTCATCTCATTACAACGTGATAAATTATGTAAGAGTATGAGATCTTTTTTTAGTCATCTTTGTTTATGCAGTTTAACCTGACACATGGTGAGAACTTAATAAATGTTTGTTGAAATAAAACTATTAATTAACAAGCAAATGCAATATAAATAAATGAGAGAGGAATACTGGAGAGAAGAGGGGTTGGGTAAAAAACACAAACAGGGAGATGGAGAGAAAAATCAAAGAAAAGCATCTAGCTCAGAGCTGAAGACTGGCAATCTGTGGGCCAAATTTATCTATAGACATGTTTTGGCAGGTTTGCGTGGTAGTAGAAACAAAAAAAACAAAAAAAACCCTTATTTTTCAGTTAGCTCCTTAAGATAATTTACCTAAAAATCAGGAAAAAACTCTAGAACTGGTTTTTGGTTTTTTACCCCAAATAACTGGAAATATGAGTCCCCTGGGCTGGCATTCCCACGTGGAAAGAGTGTGGTGTGGAGTCCCGGCTGCTGGTGGGATGCATGCCCTCAGCTTCACCACAGACCCTCTGCTGTCTGAGCGTAAGCACGCGCCCTTAAACTTGGCCAGTCTCCCTCATGCTACTACTCTCCTGAGCCCTGACTCTTTATCTAGCCTCTCCCAAAACATACAGAACTGGTATCCAGAGGTAAAACAGCCCAACTGCAACAGCTGAGCCCTTCTGAGGCTTCTAATGCCGAACTCAGTGGACCCTTGCCTGTACCTACCGGCAGCCACAAGGGGCAGGGAGTAAAAGTCACAGAATCTCACCCGAATGTAGCCAACGCCAACTATCCTGTTTTTGCTTATCATGGGGTATCAGTGGCGTGGATCATGGTCAACCTCATGCAGCCCCAGTGTATCGCCTTCTGTACCCCCACAGTGGTTATCACTCCAAGTCCTGTTCTCACCGCCTCTGCAGAATGCGCTAAGGACATGACTCCCACTGAGTCGGCCCAGGATTGCCTCCAGAGGCTCCGGCAGGCTGATGGCTTCCATGGAAATTCCTTCCCAGCCAGGGAGCATCGTCCCACTCCACGTTCTACCACCAGTGTCTTAGACATGAGAGTTTGAGTTGAAATTAAGAATACTGCTGAGCAAATTTATTTTTTATCAAATATCTTCTTAATTTCACTAGAAATAGATTTTGTCTTCTCTAATCCATTCGTTATTTAAAGGATGTTAGTGATTTAAGACTCAGACACTACAGTTCAGTAAAAGAAAAATGTGACCAACACAGCATTATAAAAACATTGGATTGAATTTATGGGGCTGGCATTGTGGTGCACTGGGTTAAACCACCACCTGTGAATGCCAGCATCCTATGCGAGCACCAGTAGAGTCGCAGCTGCTCCATTACTGATCTAGTTCCCTGCTAGCCCACCTGGGAAAGCAGCAGAAGATGGTTCAAAGACTTGTGCCCCTGCACAAGGATCTGGATGGAGTTTCTAGCTCCCGGCTTCAGCCTGGCCCAATTCCAGCAATTGTGGCCATCTGGGGAATGAATGAACAGGTGAAAGATCTGTCTTTGGGGCTAGCACTCTGGCATAGTAGGTAAGGCTGCTGCCTGCAGTGCTGGCATCCCATATGGGCTCTGGTTTGAGTCCCCCGGCTGCTCCACTTCCAATCCAACTCTCTGCTATGGCCTGGCAAAGCAGTAGAAGATGGCCCAAGTCGTTGGGTCTCTGCACCCATGTGGGAGACCTGGAAGAAGCTCCTGGCTCCTGGCTTCAGATCGGCACAGCTCTGGCTGTTGTGGCCATCTGGGGAATAAACCAGTGGATAGAATATCTCTCATTCTCTCTGCCTCTGCCTCTCTGTGACTCCGCTTTTCAAATAAATACTCTTTAAAAAAAAAAAAGAAATAAAAATATCTGTCTCTCCTTCCCTCTCTGTAACTCTGCTTTTCAAATAAATAAATATTTAAAATAAATTAAGTAAATACATTGGATTGAATTTAAATCAATTACTATACAAGGAATTTTGAATGGGAACAAATGTGAATTATTTAACTTCTAAGTGAAAGCTTTGTAATCTGACATGGAAATTTTTATTGCCATAGTTAACAGAAGTGTTGTAGTTCCATGTCAGTATATAGAGAAAAACATATAAACCAGCCACATTTGCAGGAGCAAGAAGAGACAGCAGCTGCCAACACTCTGACAATTGATTTTCCTGTGCAGTTTTAGTTCTTGAACGCTAAGCTATCTTCTCAGTAATTGACTTAAACTGTGAGTCTCATGAAATGGCATAAATCCTGACATCTAAAATATATATTAATTATTTTCTCTAAAAGATTCCAAATACCAGAAAAATTCTTGGCTTCAATTAGCTGTTGCCATTTCATTCAATCAACTACTAGTACTTCAAGTAGAGATCATCTGTCTCAGGCAAGGAGGCCCCGTGGGACACCTGCCATGAAGTAGAGGACGCCATGGGATCTAGCACGGGGAGAAGAACATGCATCTGTGATAATGCTGCAATCAGCAGACAGCAGCCCCGGGCGTTCGAACAACTCACTCAGTTACATATCTGCGTGTTCATTCATCAGACAAACCAGCAGACTCCAAAAATCACGGAAAAATGGAATTAAAGGTATGCTTATTTTGGTGCAAGAACTTTTGAAATCTATGCAGTTTTTTTAATAATATGCCTTTTTCACAAATTGCTTGCAGATCCTTTATACACATGGATCTCAATTTTTTTCACAGCTAAATAAACCCATCTTTTAGTTGCATTTTTCCATGAACCTTCTGATGTACTCCCCTACTTTGGACACTTTCATTGCTAGGAACAATCCCAGAAGGAGACAGAGAGAGAGAAAGAAGGGAGAGGGAGAGAAAGAAGGGAGAGGGGGAGGGGAGAGGGAAGGGGAGAGGGTGAGGGAGGGGGAGGGGAAGGGAGAGGGAGAGGGAGAGGGAGGGAGGGAGAGGCAGGCAGTCCCACTGTCATGGAGTCTCTGGTCCACAGGCGAGACACAGTGAACGGATAACCCCCCAGACATACAAAGGAGGGACGCAGTCAGAGGGAGCAGAGCTGAAGGGTGCATCAAGAAGCAGCTGATGGAGGAAGCTCTGATTTTGCCTGTTGCTGATAACACCCCAAACGGACAACCTGCAGAGTAAATGCAAGGGTGCTGTGGGGAAAAGGGCTTCGGGAGCACATGGGGCTGAAGGCAAACCTGCGGGCCCAGGGCTGAGCCCTGAGAGGCCTGTGGGATGCTCGGCAGGAAAGAGGGTGGCAGGCTCCACAGCAGGAAGGCCAAGCCAAGCAGCCTGGCTTTTATTCTGACAGTAATGGGAACACATCAGGGAGGGGACAAAGGGGTCAGAAAGATCAGCTTTGTTTTTGACAAACAAAAAACCCATAAACCTCGCTGCCTACTGGGATGAGAATAGATAATGCCAGGAAGAAGAGGGCAGGGTGGACACGTACAGGCCACAGCCAGGGAACACTTGGAGCCAGTCTGTATCAGCGTAGTGCATAAAGAAGTTGACAGAGGTGGGATATTGTGGTGACGAGACAGACAGCTACAGGCAAAAACTGCCCTGAGAAAGAGCTGGGGCTGCTGAGGCAGAAGCGCTGTCAGGCATGGCTCCTGGGTGTCTGGCTTGCACTGGATGGAGCGGGTGCTCATCAGCAAGAGGGGACCCTGGAAACGGTCCAGGTTCGGGGGAAGGGAGCTCATGACAGTCATCTGGGATGATCAAGCCTACAAAGGCTGGAGGAAGTGTAGGAAAGCAGGTGGGGAGCAGAGCCTGGAGATGCGGCGAGATGGAGGTGGGCACGCACACCTGCAGCCTCCATCAGCATGGTGGTGGTGACCACAAGCATGAGTAGACACGACTGCCGAGGGACAGCACAGAGAATGAGGAAAAGAGAGGCAGGCCTGAGGGCGCCCATATAAAGGGTGGGTGAAAAGCTACAGAGGGACAGAGAAAGAAGTGCCAGAGAGGCAGGTGGAAAACCAAAGAAGTAAGGCACCAGGGACCGACAGGAAGCCTTCTAAGAAGTGATGATGGCTGATGTTGATGCCGCCAAAAGGCAGAGGAGCATGATGACAGACACATGCAGCTGATCCAATGACCACAGCAGGAGCCCTGTGTACATGGAGGCTGAGAGCTGAGCCTGAGAAAGAAGTGAGAACATGAATTCATCTCAGACTTTGGCTCAGTCAGCGAGAGAGTGACGGCAGTGGCATAGGGGAAATGGGAATAGTGGTTCTGAGTTAGAGCTGTTTTCTGTTTGTGTTTCTTTAGGTTTATTTGTTTTTACTTATTTGAAAGAGAGACAGAGAGGGAGAGAAATCCACTAGGTTACTCCCCAAATGCCCACAACCCTAAGCTCAGCCACAACTCCATCTGGATCTCCCACAGAGATAGCAGGGACACAAGTACTTGAACCCTCCTCTGCTGCCCGCAGGGCACACATCTGATTGGAGGTGGAGGTGGGACCTAAGCCCAGGCACTGGGATATGGCAGGCGGTGTTCACAAGAGGCTGGACCCACTGCACCACAACGCCCACCCCTTGGTATTTTTAACAGAAGAAAACAAAATGCTTAAAAGCCCACAGAAAGGCCCTCCTTGGAAGTGCTGGCTATACGGGACAGGGCAGAGCAGACAGCGGATGGGGAGTAAACGTGTCCAGACAGGGCTGCCTGGGGCCCAAGCTGCAACAGGAGGTGGCAGACGTCCGTGACCTACGGCGGTCAGCGCTGTCCATTGGTGTTCCCACTACAGAGTGGGAGGTGAGGTCACTGGCTGAAAAGGGCAGGGAGAACTGGAAATGGTCAGTGCAGAGAGCACGTGGGTACAGAGAAAAGGGCCGCACCAGCCTGTGTGGGTGCGTGGGCAGGAATCTATGGAGAATGCGGAAGACCACTCAGCTGTCACCCAAGTGGGCACATGGAGAAGTCCAGCAGGGCTTCTGTCAGACAGTTAAACGCCGATGCTGGACTTCACTCTGAGAAATGAAAACTGAACATGGAAGACGGACAAGCAAATCCATTTTCAATGGAGGCGTCTAAGAATAGAGTAAGTACACTGAGGTCTGCGATAAAGTCTGCCAATCAAACATCATCTCCATAAGCATCTGATGGCTCTATTTGTTTTTAAACTCTTGCTTAGCCCTGTTTAGATTCTTACTTCTTTCAGAAGTATTTCTGAAAATTCACCCAAAATGATTTCTGGAAATAATTTTTTTACCCATATAATAAGCAAAAATGAAAAGGAAAATGACCTAAATGTACACCTAAAACAACACTTCTCCTTCCAGTTCTCTCTGTGACTGTGAACTATACAGACATCTCCACTCTGGAAAATTAGAAAAACAATTTAACAGAGGGAACGTCCTAATTTCCAATGTTGTGTGACTAACAACAACCTACATCAGAACACGCTAGTTACTGCAGCCTACCAGGTTAACATCAGTTCTTCTTTCTAGCAGTATTCGGAAGAGATTGGCGGTAATCTTGTTATCCCGGACGCCTTGCCCCAGGCCGCGATTATCGTCTTGCATGAGTCTTCGATCCATGATGACTTCAATCTGACCTAAGCAACACATGGAGAAATTAACCAGGTGATTCAATACAGACATTTATTTCGGGTCACTGAAGTGGGAAGCATGACGTCTTGCTTTAAACTTCCATACTCAAGGAGGTAAATCTATACCACCCAGGCTATCAGGGTTTCTTTCGATAGCTCTGACAGCCTCTACGAATTCAAAAACTAAGACAGCATTTCTACCTTCTCCTCATTAATGTTGAGCAGCATCTCATGTGAAATTCAAAGGGGACATATCAGATGAAAATTAATTTTTTTTTCAAAACAAATAATCTGAAGAGTAAATTAAGTTCTCCAAAACTTTCAGTGGCAGTACTTGGAATGTTACAATGCTATGTGTAAACTAAAAGACATTTCAAAATAAAAAGCTCCGTGCAAACCTGAATTTACAAAGATGTTTATGAGGTTTATTAGGAAATGCACATCACCCATGGTGTAATAATATATGTAGACACTGGACCTCAGAAAGATACGCGAGTAGGCCTTAGGTTCCTCAATAGGGGGCAATGCTGAAGGAGCCCAAGGACTGGAGACTGCCTCCTTGTACACCCTTCCTTCTCAGACACCGAGTTAGCAGCTCAGCACTGCCCTGACTCCTATGACTGAAAATGGTGTTCTCATCTGCCATTCAGTAATTCCACGTGCCCACTCGCTGACACTGTAAACTAGATTAGGTTATGACACTACAAAGTGAAAAAACGTTAAAAAAGGGCTCTTATACATATATTTAAGATAACACTAAGGACTCAAAAAGCTTAAGCTATGTAACTTTTAAAAATACACATATGTTCATCTGTAGCTACTACTGGACTAAATGGTCATTCTGTATAGAAGGGAAAACAGATAAGCTAAGTGGTTTTAACTATTCCATAGTCAACCCAACTCTATTTTCCTTCTTCTAAGTTTAAGCATTAAAATCACCACCCATGAACAGAACTCTCATTGCTCCCTCTGTATTTATGCACAAAGCATCTGAGAACGACTCCTGGGGCACAGTGCTTAGTGGCTCCCACACCCATGTGCAGCTCCTCACTAGGTTCCCAAATTAACATCAATCGCCTGGCAATTTCTAATTCTGCCTCCAAATCAGTGTCCAAACAACACGGGACTTGGAATTTCTTGGACTGTACTCAAATTTTTTCATTCAAATACTAAGTTATTTGGGGGTCTGTAGCAGGTGCTTGGTTTTTCAGGGTGTTTTCACAGGGAAGTGAGCTAATACTGTTGATCATCACTGCTTACGTCCTATTGCCAAGCGGCCGATGTAGAGCCCCACTCTGAGAATTTAAGAGACGGTGTAAGAATGGGTACCTCAACAGTCACAGGTGGCACAAAGATGTTTTGTTTTATCTACACAGTATTATTTCATGGATTGGACAACATCACAGAATATTCCAGACTTCTGGACTATCAAAAACTGAAAAATCCATCAACCGTGGTCCCCACCCATATGGAGACAAGTAAAGAGCACTATGGTGTGGCTGCACCACTTACTTTAGGGAGATGTCTGCCAGTCTGTTAAGTCCCAACATTCCCCTGCAGACCCCGGAAGTGAAGCCACAACCACTTTCATAACTGAACTGGTGTCTTTTCAGTGTGAGTTCAAATGACTTTGTGTCATGAAGGCACAAAGAAAAATAAGAAGCAGTAATTTCTGCATGTGTGGAAGGAGAGAAGAATGAATATGTCTAATACAAAGAATAGGTCTGTGTCAAAGGACACACCACGGTTTGTGCTCTTTATTATCTGCCTGGCTGGTTCAGTGGTTACCTTCAGCAGTTCTTAGTTTGTAGGAAGAAGAGTAATTGGTGGCATGCATGACAGCCAATTAAAAATCCGTATTATAAGGAATCAAAGTCCATCAGTATGAAGTCCTACAAAAGTAACCAGTATCTACTCTCTTTTGGAATCCTTAACACTGTGGCTCTCTTTATCCCTACACTTCTATCATCTCTGCTCCCTTTCCTCTTTGGAGAGGTAGAGAGGCAGAAAGAAAGAGGAAGATGCTTCAAAAAGTCCACGGAGAAATGGAATTAACGGGCATTTGGTGCTCGGGATACTCTCAGCCCATTATCAGAGTTCTTGGGTTTGTGTCCTGGCTCTGCTTCCAATTCCAGCTTCCTTCTAATGTGTACCATGCACACTAGCGACAGCTCAAGAAGCCAGGTCACTGCCACCCACACAGGAGACGCAGGTTGAGTTCTCAGCCCCTGTCTTTGGCCTGGCCCAGCACTGGCTGCTGCAGGCATTTGTGGAGATCTCTGACTTTCTCTCTCTGTGACTTTCAAATAAATAAATAAATAAATATAAATCTATTTCAGTCAAAGACTTTTTTTTTAAATTCAGGTATAGTTTTTTCATATTATATATTCTCCATTAACTTTCTGAAGATCCTTCATGTAACCTCCCATCTTTGCACACTTGAACAAATGATCTAAACTTTCTGAATCTCAGTTTCCATGTCCACAACGTCAGATAGATGATAGAACTCTCTGCAAACAATAGGCTAACAGGAGAAGGAAGTTATCTTTAACAGCATCAAGACGCGGAGTTCTAGGTCCCCTGTTCTTCATCTGAAAACAGGAAATTCATCATTATATGTTTCTCCTCCCCAAACCCCAAATTAGTTAACAGTCTGGTTCTTAAAAGAAAAAAAAAAAAAACTAGAAAGCAGAGAGGGAGGTTTTTACTGGAGAGGATAGATAATTCATACATTTAACTGACAGAAAGATTATGTACGGGGAACTGAAGCATTTCAGGGTAAGGAAAAATTTAAATAGCACCTACCACTGCTCAAACTGGAAACACCCAAGGACTGAGCAGAGAGCAGCGTCAGCCGATGTTTGGTGTCCTGGATGTAGGCCATGGTGGTCATGGGGTACACATTTGCTTGAAGAGGCAATTTGCTCATTGTCATTCTAGGTTGGATCTACAAAACCAAGAAATTCTCTTAAAAGAAAAAAGGGGTGATATTTACGTATGTACTGCAATTAGTACACTTAATCTTAGCCAAAAGGCCGAGAAGCGATGTACTGCAATTAGTATGAGGTTCAGAGGATTTTCCTTCTGAAGAGACAAAGATATAGCTTTGTCCAAGAAAAATTTAAAACTTCATAACATTTTTGAAGAAAAAAATCACGATGATCTCTGAAAACCATTTTTAAGTGGGAAAGGTAGAACTTGTCCAGATTGTAAAAATAGGCATTCCTATTTAAATCTGGAATAAAAATGCTCAACACAAGTCTTCTAGCTCTCTAGTATTTGCATAAAACAAATTATAAAGGTATTAAGTATTCATTTCTCATCTACCTCTAACATGCTGCTTTTGTAATGAATGCTAAGCATAATAGCTCTCTATCCCCTTTCAGGAAATATTTCTTGTTATTCTTGAATCAGTTTTAATAAATACCACAGAGCTCGTCACCAAATCCTCTAACATATTACATTTTAATCAAATGCATATATTTAAAAACCATGCAAAATTTCCTCTTGTTTAGTTTCGATGCAGATCATTCCAAACTCCAATTTTCATAGCCTAGTATCTGAGTACATAAAATATAACTTTATTTTTTGAGACAGCCAGTAGCCTAAGGCCAGTTGGGGTTACAGTGACTAACTCTACTCTGTTATTAAGGATTTTTATTCATACCACATTAAAATGCCACCTCCTCATTGGAAATTCTGACAACTTCACATGAAACTCAAGAACAGGAGAGGTACAAAGTTAATGTAATTGTTACTGCGTACTGAATGATCCTCAGTGGAAGGTACAGCCCTGAGGGTTTCACAGCTCTCGTCCTTACTCTTCTCAGCAACCCTTTCAGCCTACTAGTTGTATAGGGCTGACCCATGTCTCCACCCCCCTCCAGAAAATGCATGTCCACCCTCGTGCTGTGAGTAACAGGGTCTCTGCAGAAACGAGTGAGGTCATACTGCATGAGGGTGGGCCCTACCCCAATGACTGGAGTCCCTCTGAGGGGGGGAAGTCCGGCCACAGAGAGATACACGTGATGCCAGGGGCAGAGACTGGAGTGATGCACCTACAAACCAAGGAAGGCCAAGAATGTTCAGCAACACCAGAGGCTGGGAGGCGGCAAGGAAGGGTCTTTCCCCAGAGCCTTCGGAAGGAACGGGGCCCTGCTGACTCCTGGACTTTAGACACGCAGCCTCCAGAACTGCAGACGAGGACATCTGTGTTGCTTTAAGCTATTCAGTTTGTGGGAGTTTATATGGCAGCCCTAGGAAATTAATAGACTGGTGAAGAAACAACTGTAAACTGTTGGGGGGGGGGGGAAGCGACAGGGCACCTTGAAGGAATTCTCCCCTTCATCTTTTCAACCCCCATCTTCCCACCCCAATTACCTTGTATACTGAAATTTGAACAAAAGGCATTTAAAACTGCCACAGACACATTACTGTTATACTTGCACCATGTGTGGGGGCCTAGATTTCTAGTTCTCCACAAGCACTACTATTTTCAAAGCTTAAAAATGGCTTAAATCTTTTAAAAGAAGAAATATTTATAGATTTGAAAATATTTTCTTATTCAAATGTTTGATCTTAGACAAATGCATTTTTAGTTATTCATTTTTCCTGCTTGATAATTTCTGTGTACACCCACACATACAAATAAATGCTTCTTTTAGGATTTTAAGAAAAGACTTTCTTTTGTATACAAGGAAAACAAATCACCATAAAGTCAGGGTTTCATTTGAGAATCAAACGACTAGAGCAGACTTAACATGTTCACTGGGAATACATGCTGCAAGTTTTGTGTTTTGTTAGAGATTTAAATTTAACTTTAACTTTTGCAGGAAATCACAGAAGAGAAAATTATCGCAATTTTTTCCACTCTTTCCCAGTTGAAAATCAGACAAAGTAAAAGCATATGTTGTAAAATTATTTCTATCCATAGCCAGAAATTTCTACATGCTCCATACCCATAGTTTTAATGGTATCATTTTAAAGACATGTTATCATTGCACACATGCACTCAGAATGCAGAGATTCAGGTAACAAAGATATCAGATAACTGACAATTTGAAAAAATATTGCATGAATTGCCTTACTATTATTTAAAAATTTTTCATGAAAATTTTAATATATACCTGCCTACATTTGTAAACAGAAACTTTGTGTATACACAGGTGTATGTATACATGTACACACAGAAACACAAATGTGTCAATAAAAAGGAGTTTCCCTGAATTTAAAAGAGCCCATTATTAGATCACACATGTAAGTATATAAAAGAATAAACCAAATATGCATAGACCAATTCCTTTGGAGAGGGAAAGAGATAACCCATCAGTCCCTAATTAATTTTCCATTCTAGTAGATATGTTAATATATACATTTTTGCATTAAGTTATTTAACATGCATAATGGTCACCAAACCTCCCTTTGAATAAATAAATCCTTCTGAATAAATGTTCTAAAAAACGGTTTCTCAAATATTTTTCCTGAGGGGACCATGCTATGATGTAGTGGGTTAAGCCGCAGCCTACACAGCACTGGTATCCATATGGCCATTGGTTTAAGTCCCAGCTGCTCCACTTCTGGTCCAGCTCCCCGCTAATGCACCTGGGAAAGCAGTGGAGGATGACTCAAGTGCCTGGGCCCCTGCACCCACACGGGAGACTTGGATACAGTTCCTGGCTTCTGCCTGGCCCAGCCCTGGCCATTGCAGCCAATTGGGGAGTGAATCAGCAGATGGAACTCTCTAATTTACCTTTCAAATATAATAAAATAAATTTAAAAATATTTTTCCTTGGCTTCAGAAATCTGATTGAAAGAGAAAACTATAACTATCTACTAAAATTCAGTTTTATTTTAGAAATAATTTGTAACTTTAGGCACACTGTGTTCAAAGGACCCAAAATTAACTGGCCCACTATCATACATAAAAATTACATAGCAATAAAACCATTACTTAGACATTTTAAAGGAAAATTACCTGGTATCCATTTAGGTCAGTATAAAATTTATTTTGGCTATTTATTTCAGAAGAAATTCTCATTGCTATCTCACGGTTAAATGAATTTCGGATGTCCACAATATTGGAAACTTCCACAGACTGTCCTTCTATTCCTAAATTTAAAAGAATATGCATATTAATAGAAAGAAATAAATTGCCTGTCATTCTGGAAATAGTATAGAGAACTCCTTCTGAAGCTAAAAGCACTGTTAGCTACTTCCTGTCTTCACCACCTCTCATATACTAACTGGTGTTAACACTTTACACTTTCTCTTTTTTTAGCATCAGGTGGCAGACAGCATTTATTCAAGGGAACATTTCATTCATGAAAAGGATGAAGAGGTGAGGTAAACGGAAGCTGGCGCCCATTGTGTAAGTGGTTCTTGGATGACTTTCAGAGGGGACAGAGGACAGGAAATGAGCAAAGGTCAGCGCACTCCAGCTGGCCACCTCTCACCTGTGCCACTGGTTCCGGCAGAGCCTCTCCCCCACACCCCCGTCCATTTCTCTGCCTTGCTCTCCTCACACTAGAAACTATGAGTCAGTGAAATGTACACTCTGTTAGTACAAAAGGCAGTGCATTACTGCCCACAATCTATTTCTAGGAAAAGAGGCAGGATATCCAATGAACCTGATATTAATATATTAGTATTGCGGACTAGAAGCTGGAGAGCTCCCCCAAGTTAAATCAATTTTAATTGAATTTGGTATCTCTTAGGAGCCCTTGTTATGGAATGACCATTCTCTCTTTTGCTATACAAAGCAGAAAACCACTTGAGAACAATTTGATCAAACAATTTGTTGTTATTGTTGTTTGTTTCAAGTGTTTTACCACTGTCTATCATTTTAGACTAACTGTAATTTTAGTTCCTCAATGAAGCCTTGGGTCAATTTCAGAGATGGAGAGAGGGCTTGTGAAGAAATTCTACATTCCTGACACCAATCAAGTATATGGAGGAACTTCAAAAAGTTGATGGAAAATGGAATTAAAAGTTTACTTGTTGCTGCAAAAAGTCTTTTGAAAGTCACACATTTTAGAGGACTTTAACAAGTTCATGGAAAATATGGATTATGAAAAGCTGTATCTAGATTTCAAAATTTTTGTACTAAGATAAACATCTTTTAATTCTACCTTCCCATGAACTTTCTGAAGTATCTTCGTATAGCAGGTATTTTTATATAGGATAGGATATTTAGGATATCCTAAGCAAGAGAACTATTAGGAAAGTGGTCATAAGAAAGACTGGCCCTATTCTACTGCACAGAAGTGAAGCTTCCTGAACCTCCAGGATACCTGGAAACTTACCTATAGCTTTATTCTCATTAACCACATCTGCTTAATTGTCATGCACAATCTGACATCACGCTGACAGCCAGCATACTCTGTAAACAGAAAGGGCTAAGCAAGGAAAACAGCCAGGGCAAGGTGGAAGAAAGGAAGACCTTCTTCCCAGGAGCTACGAATCCCCAGAGCTTGTAGAAAGTGACAGTAGATGTTAAAGAAGTTTCAATATGTGGGGTTTGTGGAAAAGGATGCCAACAACAGCTAGTTTTGAGCACTACAGGTTTATGTGAAAAGTGCTTTGGAAATTGTAAAATATGAAAAATAACATGGTGATGAGTAATCCTAAATGGGTTGATTCCTCTATTAACAGAACTTTCAGAATGCTCCCAGAACTTCTTTGTAGGACATGCTGCTCGTCCAACTCAAACAACCTCAACTGGAACCGATTCCAGTTTCTTGCCATGTTTGTAAAACTATTATTAGTACAGTCTCTTTCTGTGGGGAATGAATGAAGATTGTCTTTTTCTTTTTAACAGCCATAGTCTAAACCACTACCCTCTGGCAGTCAAATCACAAACACACACATACACACACATACAATATTTTCCGGCATTATGGGAAGAACTCCCAAAGACACATTAAACTGATGACAGTACAGCAGTATCTTCTTCGAAATAGGAAATATGTTGCTCTAAATGCAAGCTTTCCTTTAAATATGCTTACATGAACTGGCATATTTTTGTGTACACAGAATTTAAAATATACACAGAATTTTAATGGACAAGTGTCTACTGATGACCCAGAGACATCCAATACACAAACTGTAGCACCGGGGATGACAAGATCCATGGAGCAACAGAGAGTTCAGTAGATGAGAAGTTAGTTCTAATTTACTGGTAACATCTGTAGGGTTTTAGCACTGTTTCATGTTTTCTTCTGTTTAGACTGGATATTCTCTCAGGGGTCAACAAAAAAACATGAAATGAAGTCTCAACAAAGGAGAAGATAATTCATTTCAATTCATGTATCTCCAGAAAAGAGTTACAAAGAACACGCTTCAAGGAAAAATTAATAATTTCACATCACCTCTGTCGCTCCCCCTCTTCGTGGAGGAACGACACAGGACCCTGCACTGTTCTTTTGTCTGTTCGGTCCTCCCCGGGTTTGCTGCTGGTTCTTCCAGGGTTGGCTACCGTCCCTTCCACCTCCATGGAAGGGCAGTTCCCCCTAGCCACTTTCCCCACTTCCGTGGGGGAGCGGCACACCGCCGGCCGGCTCTCTCAGGGGCTGCACAGGTGTTCCTCTTAGATGTTCCTGGTGCATGTTGTCTCTCTCCTCCTTTATAGTCCTCTTCACCAATCCCAACTCTGCTACCCACACGCCGAGTACGCTGCTCTCCTCCAATCAGGAGCATGTCCTGCAGTTTATTGGTTGAACTGGAGGCAGCTGTGTAGAAGCTGTTTCCTCCTCTCCCAGCGCCATATTGTGGGAGAGCAGATGCATAGAATAAGTCTTAATTCCAGTAACTTAGTCTAGTCCGAGTTGCTCCCAGTTGCTCCCCACAACCTCTAGTATAATAAGTTATTTCCATCGACAAAAATCTTTCTAGAGCTCAGTATTATACTCAGAATCTGTTATGGCAACAAATACTTAGGGATCTTTCAAAGAAGCCTTTATGCTCATTCACAGTTTGGCAAGACATTAAATTCTCTGCCAGGAGAGACTTTTTAAAAATAGGATCAAACTTAATATGCTTATTATGAACAAATAAAACTCTAGTGGTAATAAAAGCAAAGAGGTATCCCTGAGTTCTCAAAGAAAATGTTTTAAAGAACAGTAGATGCAAGACAGAAAAAGACTCTGCCAACTTTTCTTATTCTGTGTCCAGAATTCCCTACGGTGTGCTTTTCCCAGAGCAGCTCGCTGGAAGGAAGGGAGAACTTCCTGGAAAGCAGGACACACCAGGGACACCCAGCGAGCAGTCAGCAGGATCTCTGCAGTACGTGTCTGCACAAGTGGTACTTTTACCAGAGGGCTGCACCTGGGCATGCAGGCCCAGGGCTTTCTAAGCCCCTCTAGTTTTTCTTCAGTCCTGGGAGAGAAAATAGCTCTCTACAAGGTTAGTCCACTGGAAGGACAAAGGGGTGATGTGTTCCCGGGGTTTAAATAAAGGAAAGTGAGTGCTCTCTTGCTGCTAACACCTGCCACTGGAGAAAGGAGAACAGAGGCTGTTGCTTCTTATTTTAACACAGGCAATGCAAGGTAGAACAGAGCCAGTATGCAGGTTAAAAAGTTCTAACAGGGGCCGGCGTTGTGGCATAGTAGGTTAAGCCATCGCCTGCAATGCGTCAGTTGGAGTACAGGCGTCAGTTGGAGTCCTGGCTGCTCCACTTCCAATCCAGCTCCCTACTAACGTGCCTGGGAAAACAGCAGAAGATGGCCCAACTGCTTGGGCCCCTGCACCCCTGTGGGAGACCCGAGTGAAGCTCCTGGCTTTAGCCTGGCCCAACCCCAGCCTTTGAGGACACCTGTGGAGTAAATCAGTAGATGGAATCAGTGGATGGAAGATCTCTCCTCCTCTAACTCTGCCTTTCAAATAAATAAAATACATCTTAAAAAAAAAAAAGTCCTAATAAAGAGGCCAAAGAGAGTCTTGCACAAGTTTTCCCCATGCTGAGCTGTTCGGGCACCTGCTGTGATTCCGTGCTCACACCTGCAGTGGGGGTGCTGGTGATGTCTGCCTCCCCACAGCCTATTAGCTTCTCATGGACACAGGCCACCCAACACATCATCTTTGCACTCCAGTTCTCAGCAACACTCTGGGCAACTTAGGGTTGCCCAGAGTTAAGATGGGAAGGCTGGTCCATTATGCAGAAGTTAACTGACTTGGGAGGGAAACAGACTGGACGATGGATAAAGTTTCAACAGGTGAAGGGACTTGTATGTTGGGCAAATACATGCATGTCAGGACGGAAGCTCTCGAGGATGGGGACCAGGTCTCACTTAGCTTCACGCTCCAGCGTGGGGAAGGTGCACATACACGCCTGTTGAGGGAAAGGCGGCAACGAGGAGGGATGGCACAGGTTCAGCATGGACTCTACGTGCACTAACTCAGTAGTCCTGACCCAGGGCCCAGGATCACAAGGCTGGACGCACCCTCTCAACACTAGAGCATCACGGGCAGGCCACCTACTGGGGAACAATGACATTACTTTGGGAACAAGGTCTGGGACAAGCCTTGCAGTGCCTCGTTAAGTAGAAAGATGATTTCCAGATTTTTTCTTTTAAGGAAGTAGGACACTGAACTGGGATACTTAATTGTGTGAAGCAAAATTAAGGGACAAAGCTTGCCACACCTGAATCTCTTCATAACTACCCCCAGGGCCGGTGCTGTGGCATAGTGAGTGGGTAAAGCTGCCACCATCAGTGTCTGCATCCCATATGGGCACAAGTTCGAGTCCCCACTGCTCCACTTCCAATCCAGCTCTCTGCTATGGCCTGGGAAAGCAGTAGAAGATGGCCCAAAATTCCTGGCTCCTGGCTTTGGATCGGCACAGCTCTGGCCATTGCAGCCAACTGAGGAGTGAACCAATGGATGGAAGACCTCTTTCTCTCTCTGCCTCACCTTCTCTTTCTGTATAACTCTGCCTTTTAAATAAACAACAAACAAAACAAAACAACTACCCCCACTCTTGAAATGGTAGACTCTTGAGTGGGTGTTTTGACGAAGTGGGTTAGGCCGCTCCTTGGGACATCTGCAACCCATACGATTGCCTAGTTCAAGCCTCAGCTACTCCACTTCCTGCCTTCCTGGGAGGCAGGAGATGATGGCCCAACGATGTGGGTTCCTGCCACCCACATGTGAGAACTGAACAGAGTTCCAGGCTACTGGCTTTGGCCTGGCCCAGCCTTGGCTGTTGTGGGCATTTGGGAAGTGAAACAGTGAATGGAACACCTCTCTCTCACTCCCTTCTCTCCTCTCTTTTCTGTCATTGTGCTTTTCAAATTAATTAATTCATTGACTGAATAGAAAAACAGCACATTCACTTTAGAAGCCAAGAGAACACCACAAAGGAAATAATAAACATTAATGATACGTGCTCGCTGCCCCTGGTGCACAGGAGAGTGATGGGGAGCATACTCAATGTATGCCAGTGCTTAAGAGGAAGCATGGGAAAGACGCTAGACGTCTATCACCAGGGAAATAGATCAATAAGGCCAGAAACAATCATGCTGTATGGCAAACAAAAAGAATGAGGTGGCTATCTGTCCTGGCACAGGAAGAGTGGATGAGCTTACTGTAGCACTTGTACCATTTGAGAAACACTGAAAACAGACACAAACACAATGCCATCCGGCTCTACAGGCAGAGCGGCATGTACTCGTGCTGGGTCTTTATTCCCTCTCCCAAGGAGAGGATGGACAGATGCAGATTCCAGAAGACTTTACCTTCCATTTGAAATATGTGGAATTATTGTTTAAAAAATAACATTAGGCATTTTTTCAAGGAAGAACTGAAGATGTCAGGAAGAAACAAAACCATGTAGGTCACCAACAGGAGGCTTGAGGCTGGTGGGATCTGAGTCACTTGAAATGATGCAGTTCCCCTCAGAGCCTCCCCCGATTGAGTAACCAGCTCTGTTCACTGCGGCATTTGTGGAATGAAGCAGTGGATGGAAGATCTCTCTCCTTTCTCTCTCTCTGTAACTCTTTCAAATAAATAAAAAAATCTTCAAAAAAAAAAAAAAGGAGACTTAATTTATCATGAGGTCCTATTGATTTCTGGGTCTGAAAAGATTCATGTTAATTGTTTCTTTTTAACATCTGCTTTCATGAAAATAAACTATAGTAAATTTCATTCCAATTCTCAAATTTAAGAAAATGATGAAACAATATTTTGTTCTATTCACTAAACACTAAATGACTGCTATTCTTATTGATCATAATATGAATTGGATAGTAGTTTGCATGTTTTACACTTCTGATTTCAATGAACTCTCACAATGTCAAAAAAAACCAAATGTATAATAGGAAAGGTACAGTCTTATGATGATATAAATTACAAATTTTGGATAAAACTTAGGCCAATTAAGAATGGTATACTTAAAAGAAGCTTAATAGCTAAAAAATCCACAACGATACTGGAAAGCAGTCTGACGTTTTTAAAAAATAAACATTGGTTTTATGAAACAAACAGGTATTTCTTGGAAGCTCTATTTTGGAGGGAACGTGACACCACATCAGCAGTTTCAAGCTCAGAGTTGATAATTACCATAAACAAAGTCTGACTACAGCACTCTCCTGGCAGGTGAACATTAGCTTACAGCTCTGGAGTTTCCTTGGTACCTTCTCCAGGAGTCAATGTTGGGCTGGCATGGGAGAGGGGAGAGAACTCAGTGATAGTCATGCTGTCTAACACACCCTCAGCTGCACTGTCAGCCTGATATCTACTTCCTGTTCTCCCAAACACCCTGTTTTGCAAGGTGTCTTCAGGTCTGAAGCAGATCAGCCATGAGGGTGTGTCTAATTATTCCTTTCCTATCACTCTTTCACTACTTAATTACACACACACACAAACACACACACACGCATGCACAGGCACAGGTAGCTGAGCTCTCATCCACCCTTAGCTCTAAACAAAGACAATTTAAAGTACTGGTGTCTGATGGGATGTCAATGACCAAACAACAAATACTCTTGCAAAACCCATGATTTCCAGTTGTTTGCTTTCTGACTATTAAGAATATAATAGTGAGCTGGGAGCATCTAACTCATAAGGAGTTGAAAGTGTTGAAAGTAATTTCTATAACAAAACTCCTTCTATTAACAGCCAGTTATTTATGTGAACATTATTCCTTTGCATTGACATTTACAAAAGCAAAAACTAAGAACAGAAGTAATGCCGAAACATTTCTCATTCTAACAAGAACTAATGTTTACCAATAGATATATTAGCTGTTAGGGATTTTTAAAAAGTACAATTCGTCGAGAGAATTATTTGCATTAAATTTACAAAATAAATTACCAAAATGGTAATGTTTATGGTGTTCTAACCAAATTTACATTATTACTAAAATATTTATAACTCACTGAGAAGAAATTTAATGATTATGGGCTTAGGATGATAGAACTTTATATGAGGAGAAATCAAAAATTAGTGGAAATGGAATTAAACGATATACTTTGATGCAAAAATTTTGAAATCCATGCATAAGAGGGGTCCTTAAAAAGTTTGTGGAAAATGTGTATTATGAAAAAAAATGCATGGGTTTCAAAATATTGTACTAGAATAAACTTTAATTCCATTTTCCACGAACTTTTGCCTTTCACTCATACATAAATGCACACATCAGTACCCAACTGATTTTTGTTTCAGAAAAGTAGTGAAGATTTAAACAAGACTCTCAAGCATAAAAACATTACATCAAGATGCAATTCTGTGGCAAGGAGAGAGGCAGAATGGAAGTGTGAGTACAAGAAGACAACAATGCCGAGAAATGTCTGACTGTAAAATGCATGCATGATTTGGAATCGATTTGCTACCCATGGATATGCTTATTTTTAAATGTCACTATTGACATTATGCCAAAAATAACATCTTTTGCCATTACTTACATGTATAATGTAAAAGTAGATATTAACTTAAAATTACAAAGAGACACACAGAGACCTGCACATTTTTCCAGGGACCAGCGAGTCTGGTCTAACCAAAACCACTTCATGCTGCTGGATATACTTTTCTTCCTCCTTTCTGCCCACTCAACTGACATTTGTTCAAGACCCTGCACTTCGACAACACACTTCCTTTATGGAACAGTCCCTATTTCCTCCAACCTTCAGTGATTCTTTCTTTCTTTCATGATACTTATATCTAACTTACATACTCCTCCTCGTAAGGCAGACCTGACCCTGTATGCCAGGCTTCATTACATTACCTCAGTCATTGGAGTCCCAACATCCCTGGAAGGCAACTCTAGTACTGTCACAACTTCAGGATGAAGAACACAGGGCCACATAAGTCGTAGCCTGCAACAAGTCAGACCAGTAAACAGTGCAGCTGGGTCTGGGGTTGGGAATGAAATGCAGACAAGCTACCTGTGGACTGTGAACTCTGAGCCATTGGATTTTCTCCAGGTTCCCCACCTCCCCATCTCGGTGCCCTTCATCTGCATTCACACACATTTGTAGGGGGTGATCCCCGCCCCGCCAAGAAGGAGCTGTGCCTTCAATGTTCCAACTGCTGTCAAACAGTCCTCAAGATAACCTCTGAGATCTAAAGCTGTGTACGAAGAATGTGCTGATTGTCCCTTAAAATAACCTCTGTAATGCCTGTAGGGAATAATCAGGTTCCACACAGAGCGACTTATTTCAGTTTTTAAAAGTTCCAATTAACAAGGAAAAAAAAACCCTTAGCAGTCAATTGCATACTATGATATTCCAGAAATGTTTTAATTACCTAAGTCTGCCTAGCCATAACTTACTTAATGCTTTTTACTCTTAAATCAAACTAAATACGGAACGTAGTCCTGAAGAAAAAAATGAGATTGATTGCAAACCATTTAAAAATCCTCATGAATCTTTTTATAGAAATGAAAACAACTTCAGTGAAGCTCTGAGATCTTGTTGACGAGTGAGACGGACCCCAGGGGAGGAAGCCCCAGATTCAAGTGTCCTCAGGAGAGGAATCTAGAAGTTGATAGTCAAGTACAAGAGACCTGATGTGCTGCTAGGCTTTGCGATGACTCTTTGAAGGTTATACCCAACTGATCATCCAGTCTTTTTACAGATTAAGAAATCGAGTCCCAAAGAAATTAAAGGACAAACTCAAGGTCACTCTAATTTGCTTAAAGGTAAAAGTACCAATTTGGATTTCTAATTCCCAGTGTGATGCCTTCACATGTTCAATTAGATGAAGCTCATTTGGACCTTCTTAAAAGTCAGTGGTCATGTAATAAATCCATTTAGGTTTATCTACTCAAAACTGCTCAAAGAAAAACTAAGCAACTTTCTCTTTGATTCCTAAATATGTCCATGCAAGCGAATTACTCAGTCACTTCAGTCAGAGGAAAATCTTTCCTCCCATACTTTTTGATGGCAGTTCATTACACTTGACCTCCAGGCTACTTGCTTTCTTTTAGCAAGATCCATTACATACAGCACTTTTATAATATGTCAATGGAAAATGGAAAGCAAGGTAAAAGCTGTGCATTTAAGGTATTTTTCCGAAGGGTTGAAACATGGTCTACACACACACTCACTCACCCAGGAGAACACAGTCCTGAGGGAGAAGCACTTGAAGGTACAGGATCTATTACAGCAGATCTGGGATCTGAATCTTGTACCAGTGAAAATGTATAAGACAAGTCAATAACCCTAGCAACGTAATTCTTCAAAGTGGCTGCTGATGTCAGAAAACTAGGGCATGGAAGTCCAATAATTACATTGCTGAAGACAAATGAAGTCACAGCTAGTGATGGCATTTACCCATCACTGTGTGACTCCAACACATACACTTTCTGTGAAGGTGCAGTATCAAATGTAACACAAGTGTGTATAGGGATCATGCTTCTATCATGTTCAATCTGCTAATCCAAGGTTAATGAAAAGTGTTAAAGCAGCCTGTTTTGCAATGTCTCAATCTAATGAAAGATGATTATGTTATAAGAAAAATTAGCTCTCACCCCCCCAACTAACCCCCTAGAGAAAATGCTATTTTCTGCAAACTACCTTTAAGAAATCATAAAATAGTTCCAAAAGGGCATTTCATTAAATTCTAAGTGCTATAAAATGGATTTCTTATTTAACCTGACATAAGACAAAGAATTGTATTTTATTAGAAATCTCTGAAATTGCTCTGATGTTGTAGAGCTTTCAAAGCTAGTGAGCATATTTCCTCTAATTTAATATTTCTGGAAACCTTTTGAATGATGCCTGAATGATAATGAAAAGAAAAACACAGTATTTTTGCTTTAATAGCTCAACTGATGTAACAGAGAGAGCGAGCTTTTCAACTGCACTTCTAATCATTTCCAGAATATGGAGAAGACACAAATACAGAAGCCAAGGTGAAAAACAAACTCAAACAAAAAGTAGGATTGAACTGATGCCTCTCAACTCAGTGCCTTACAAAACCAGTAATTACCAAACAATTTATCTAATTATGGAACTGCTAATGGGTATCTGTTCTCGATTTTGTTTTCTCCAGAAGCTTAATTTGGGCAATAGTTACTTTAGGGAGAAAAGGGTCAAAGAGCAAGTAAAATAGATATTGAGGGCTATAAGCACATCAGGTTTGCAATGTTTTACATTTCTGAAAAATATTTCAAAACACTGAATTTGAAAATGTTAATATAAATATTCAAAAGACAATCTGTTATTCACTCATTTTGTTTTGAGAGATAACCTTTTCTACAGTTAATTTATAGACCACATTAAATGTACTACGATTATATTATATAATCATTAAATAGTAATGGTCTCCCTCTACCAGCCTCCACATCTTTCTGTATCAGAAAACTGATACTAACAACAAACAGGCTCTACTCAGAAATGCTCTCCACTAACTGCTTCAGGTCAATTTACAAAAGAAATCGGCATATATATGCAAAAATAGTAAGCTACATTCAAGAATATTTTTGTCATTTTTAAGAAACACTTACTACAAGTGAATCTACAAAAGCAGGGAAGTGGCTGAAATTTTCTTTGCACCTAAGATAAAAAATCACATTTTTTTCTATGCATTTTGATCTGTCACCTTGTTGCCTAGTTTTCAGGAAGCTGAAGCATAAAATGTTAAAGAGCTTTCAACTATTTCTTAGTACAGATGCCCTGGCACTACACAACCAAACCCCTGATGACTGATTACCCTTCCAGGGAATTTGAATGACTGGAGCTGAGCACCCTAAAGATTTGACTGGGGATTTCCCTACAAATCTCATGTGCCAGGAGCCATGCAACCTGAGTCTTCATGCAATGATGTGTCAAAGAAAATGACAGAGGGAGGTGGTCACAGAAATCACTGAAAAAAACCTTGGGTCTCCACAATTAGGATGGCATTCTTCAGGAGGGGGATATGCTGAAAGGGGATTAAGTACAAGTACAAGCATGGGACAGTTCAGAGTTTGGAAGAAAGTCAGTCAGAGGATGCTAGCATTTCCATCCTCCAACAAGCACTTTCAAGCTGGAAAAAAAAGTACCCAGACTAAAGAGAAAACAGATTCATGTGTGCTTCAGGTTTTATGTGTTGGTTTCCAGTTCAATCCAGGCAATACAGTAGCTCTTCCAGAGAAGCACTCTAAGTTAAGCTTGCATTTCACTTAATTTAGTGACCTATCATTTCCCACAAACTTCTAAAGCTTTCTGCTTTCAAGCTCTAAAAAAATATTAGGGTGGAAAAACTTCAACATTAAGTCTACTCTCCCCACAGAGAAATCCAAAGCACTCTGAGGTCTGGATATTTTTTTTATTATTATTATGGTTACACTCTTAGGGCCCTATTCAGAAAAATCTGTTTCTTCACTAATTAAATTTCATTTTAAAAACACTTCCATTACTGAGAGATCAGATTTCTGGAGACTTCAAGCACTAGCACAATATTATGTTTTGGTGTTTTAAGACATTTCTATAGCAATAAATTGCAGGCCTTGAATACTGTGAAAACTGGTAGGGATGCTAGAAGGGCCAAGACTGGTAGTTTGGTGATAAAAGATGCACCCATACTTAATGTATACTAAGCTGATCTTCTGTATATTAAGATAATCGAAAATGAATCTTGATGTGAATGGAAGGGGAGAGGGAGTGGGAAAGGGGAGGGTTGTGGGTGGGAGGGACGGTATGGGGGGAAAGCCATTGTAATCCATAAGTCGTACTTTGGAAATTTATATGCATTAAATAAAAGTTTAAAAAAAAAAAAAAAAGATGCACCTGCTTGACAGGCAATATGCCTATTCAGCCTCTGCATAAGAACATCAAGGCAGAAAAGAGAAGTTAGAAAAGAAATGCATAGGAAGAGAAAATAGATGCGGACCACATTGAGAGTTAGAGAAATGCCAAAGGCAACAGAGAGACAAGCACTGCCACTCTGGAAGGCCAGGAGCTGGTCAAATCTCAAAGGCTCTTGCTCCCACACTAAAGGCTAGGTTGTGGAGGGCACTGTGGTACAACACGTTAAGCTACCACCTGTGATACCAACATCCCACATAAGTGCAGATACCAGTTCCAGCCGCTCCACTTCTGATCCAGCTCTCTGCTAATGCACCTGGGAGAACAGCAGAAGATAGGCCCCTGCACCCATGTAGGTGATCTGGATAGAGTTCCAGGATCCTGGTTTTGGCCTGGCCCTGCCAGGTTGTTGCAGCCATTTGGGGAGTGATGGAAGATCTCTCTTCTCTCTCTCTAACTCTGCCTCTCAAATAAATAAAATAAATGTTAGAAAAAGAAAGATTATTAGTTGACATGGTGAGGAGAGGGAGATATGGGGACAAAGGAGAGGCAGAGGCAAAAGGACAAGCACTCAGTCCCCGTGAAAGCAGCTTGCTGGGTAAGTACACAGGCAGGCCAGAGGCTATTCACTTCCAAACCAACCACTCACACACGGGGGTGACCTGAGGGATGGCCACCAGCAGCAGAGGCGACCCACCTGCTTTACATACACAGCTCTCCAGCCCTGCAAAACCCAGTGAACACTCAGGAGATGCGGTGCCACTGACAGGCAGGATGAAGTCACAGCAGAGGCAATGAAGCAAACATACGTGATTGAGACTGGAATTGCAGGATTAGTTGTTTCGGCATTTACCCTGGGACACGATTGGCCTAGCACAACTGAGAGAAAGCCCCAGGCCTAATGATATGGGTCTGTGCCAAAGAGTATGCCATGTCACACTCAACAAATAACTTTTCCATTAAAATACAACTGTCTGGGGGACAGTACTATGGCGTAGCAGGTAAGGCCGCCACCTGCAGTGCCAGTATCCCATATAGGTGCCAGTTTGAGTCCCAGCTGCCCCACTTCCAATCCAGCTGTGGCCTGGGTGGGCGGTGGAAGACGGCCCAGGTCCTTGGGCCCCTGTGCCTGCATGGGAGACCTAGAGGAAGCTCCTGGTTCCTGGCTTCAGATTGGTGCAGCTCTGGCCCTTGTGGCCAGTTGGGGAGTAAACCAGAGATGGAAGACTTCTCTCTCTCTCCTTCTCTCTCTTTAACTCTTTCAAATAAATAAATAAATCTTTAAAAAAAAATACAATTGTCTGTATGAGAGCACAGTGAATGTCCTGGTTATTCAGAATAAACTTGGGGTTGGATAAGCACGCTGTTCTAAAAAACAGTAGATTCCGACCGAATCATACCACATAATTGGGCAAGTGTGAGTGTTTGTGAACTTCAGTCCCACACAGAGCCCATGCAGATTAGCTTCAGTGCCCAGGGTTAAGTTTCTAAGAGGATAAAAAGCCTATTTCCCATAACTTTGGTTAATAATGCTGCTGCTCATAAAAGCAATAAACAATTGCCTGACTTTATTCTTTACTGGATAAAGAGCTATACACAAATACTAATTAAGAACATTTTTCCTTTTATATTCCAGTGAAAATGTGTAATACATTCTATAATTCAGTGAGGCAGGTTGTTTGTGTGTGTGTGTGTTTCACTGCTAGTCTGCTGTCTTCTAACTAAAATTTACATGACATAATCTCCATTTTTAAAAATCAATCAAAAATACTCTACTGCTTTTCAGTCTTACAAATAAAGTTTCTAGTTAATAAGCTTGTGAATAACACAAACAGTAAGAATGAGAAGATACACAGAAGAATAGAACAACTTATGTAAGGAGTGGAAGGATTTACCATTTTTAATTATCAAAGGGTAAATATTATACTGTAGATCATACTGCAAACATGCTACCAAGTTTAGACAGATCTCGTCTTCAAAAGTCAACCTCCAATTTATTAAAAACATAAGCACGAATTCAAGAATGAGGATACATGTGTCTCACAACTGCATTTGTGTTTCCTTACCCTGTATGTGGTAGAGCCGGACTCGATGGGTAACATGGTCAAAAAAGCAAGACACTTCTGAATACATCCTTCCACGTGTCACTGTCACAAAGGGTGGTTTTTCGTAAACATAAGGCTGAGGAGGAAATGACATTTTTAAGAAAAATATTTTGGCTTCCAAACTTTGCTAAGAAATGTTTATTAGAGCTTCCAGAATAGCAAAAAGTACTACCTGATATTTGCAATGTTAAATGAAAAACAAACCTTCCAAGTTATCGGAATGTGTACTTGTCATAAAAATTGAGTATAAGGCTTTTTATTATTGAAATCATTGCTGAAATAGAAAATAAAAATGTTTACAACTTGATTGGCCAAGATGATCTATAAACACTTCTCCCAGCTATAAAAATTTCTAATTAGAATCCTTCTGTGTTGTTCATATAGTCATTTATTAGAAACAGTAAGTGTTCTAGAGCAGTGGCATTTTCCAGGCACGCATTTAATGTAACTATGACCGTCAAATCTTCAGGGACCAGGACAGGTGGGATGGAGGGCTACAGAGTGTCCTGAAGGCAAATGGGAAGTGATTACAACAGTTTCATCACAGTTTACTAAGCTATAAAACTTGCCACTAGAAAGAAGTGGCTGAGTGTAATGCACAATTAAAAAAAAAAAAAAAAGGAAACCTGTTGAAGTGAAAGGGACACTATGAGAAACAGTGACTTGATCAGCCCTTGTCCTGACTGTTGATGTACAATTTAATATTTTATCCCTTTTAGTATTTTTTTTTTGTTCTAGTTAATACTATTGGTTGAACTCTGTAATAAACACACAATTATTCTTAGGTGTTTAAATAACTGAAAAGTGATCTCTGTTAAATATAAGAGTGGGAATAAGAGAGGGAAGAGATGTACAATTTGGGACATGCTCAATCAGACATGCCCCAAATGGTGCAATTAGAAATGTGCCAGGGGATTCCAATACAATCCCATCAAGATTGCATGTACCAATGCCATCTCACTAGTCCAAGTGATCAATTTCAGTTCACAATTGATCACACTGATAGGTCTAAGAGTCAAAGGGATCACACAAACAAGACTAGTGTCTGCTAATACTGATAGAATTAAGGAGAGAATGATCCAACATGGGAAGCAGGATACACTCATAGAATGGCAGATGTCCTAAACAGCACTCTGGCCTCAGAATCAGTCCTTAAGGCATTCGGATATGGTTGAAGAGCCCATGAGAGTATTTTAGGCATGGAAAGCCAAGACACTCTGGAAAAAAAAATAAGAGAACCTAAATGAAAGATCTCTGTGAGTGAGATCCCAGTGGGAAGAATGGGCCATCCAAGAAGGAGGTACCTTTCTCTGAAAGGAGGAGAGAACTTCCACTTTGACTATGACCTTGTCTAAATATGATCGAAGCTGGCAAACTCAAAAGGCTTCCATAGCCTTGGAAACGCATGACTAGAGCCTAGGGAGATTTCTGACACCATACAAGAGTGTCAAATTGTTAAGTCAACAACAGGAGTCACTGTGTACTTACTCCTCATGTGAGATCTCTGTCCTTAATGTATTGTCCAATGTGAAGTAATGCTACAACTAGTACTGAAACAGTATTTTACACTTTATGTTCTATGTGGGTGCAAACTGATGAAATCTTTACTTAATATATGCTAAATTGATCTTCTGTATATAAAGATAATAGAAAATGAATCTTGATGTGAATGGAATGGGAGAGGGAGTGGGAGATGGGAGGGTTGCGGGTGGGAGGGAAGTTATGGGGGGGGGGAGCCATTGTAATCCATAAAATATACTTTGGAAATTTACATTTACTAAATAAAAGTTTAAAAAAAACTACATGAAAAACACTAGTTTAGTTTTCACTGGCTAGAATCTAAATTCCAGAAAATATGGGAATAGAGCACATATCTTATGAGATATGGTAATAAATTTAAAGCATTTATAAAGAATTATATTTCTAGTATTAGATACCTTAGCTCAACAATAGCATAAGGAGCTAGGCTTGCAATGTGAACTACTTATGCAGTAAACACATTTCAGAATGGTCTAATAGTATTCCAAATTTAACCCTCTGCTGGAGAAAAATATTCTGAAGTTCATAAAATGCTTAATAGTTATACTGAGTTCTTCTACCTAACTATTGCATGGCTATCGGGTCACGGAGAGAGATGAGAACCTAGGGTGATGATTTCTGAGATCCTGCCTTTTTCTGGTTCAAAGGTGCTGTAAAAAGGCTCATGGAAAATGGAATTACAAGATAAATTAATTTTGGTGCCAAAAATTTGTAAAATTCATGCAAATGAAGGATCTTCAAACACATCATGGAAAATGCTAGTTATGAAGAAACTATACATGGATTTCAAATTTTTCTAAATCCAAACTTATCTGAATTCCATTTTTCCAGTTTTTGAAGCATTCTCCACACTCTTTTCTTTATATGCTTTTATTTTCTTGATGTAAATATATAAGAATCCTCTCTATCTGTCTGACATCAGGGCTACACAGATATGAAATAGTTTTAAATAAATCAACTATTACTTATCCATAACATTCCCAAAGCAAAAGTATAAGGGCAGTCAGTCAATACAAATTGCCTGTGAAATGATAAAAGCTGGTAAGTGAGAAAACATAGAAGATCCAAGGCCATGTTGGGATACCTGCTAGGAGCTGAAGTTTAGCCATCATTGATTTTATAAAACACAAACAACCAAAAGAAAAAAAAAAAAAGAGTCCTAACTGTGGCCTATACAATGTTCTAAAATATTTAACAATTGACTCTGGTTAATCGTAGGATAAAAGTAAGTTTTTTTAGGAGACAAATCCCTAATAAAATAAGGAGAATATTTAACTGCTCGTGAGTTGAGCAAAGTCTGGAGAGATACAAAAACAAAGAAAAAGACTTTTTAAAAAAAGGTATACAAAACTGACTACACAAAAATTAAAAGCTATTTACAAAAGAAATCTTAAATAAATAAATAAAGTAAATATCATTAACAAGAATGACACACCAAGTGAAAATTGTGGAACATGCAAGATGAGGATTAACTTTACCATGGATATGAATCTTGATGTGAATGGAAGGGGAGAGGGAGTGGGAAAGGGGAGGGTAGTGGGTGGGAGGGACGGTATGTGGGGGAAGCCATTGTAATCCATAAATCGTACTTTGGAAATTTATATTCATTAAATAAAAGTTAAAAAAAAAGAACAAAAAAAAAGTACTTAAAAATACAAAGAACACTGATAGAAACATAGTCAACAGGCATAAATAAAAAATTCACATATGAAAAAAATGCACAAAAAAATCAAAGTCACTGTAACCAAAATAGTATTACTGAAAAACATTTTTCTGTTAACTACCTTTACAAGCAAAACTTTTTTAAGAAAGCTTTTATTTAATGACCAGAAGTTTCATAGGTACAGCTCTAGGAATATAGCAGTTCTTCTCCCAATACCCACCTTCCCACCCCTACTCCCATCCCACCTCCTACTCCCTCTCCCATCCCATTCTTCATTAAGATTAATTTTGAATTAATTTTATATACAGAAGACCAACTCTATACTAAGTAAAGATTTCAACAATTTGCACCCACACACACACACACAAAGTATAAAGTACTGTTTGAAAACAAGTTTTAGAGTTAATTCTCATAGCTTCATCTACTTATAAAAACAACTTTTTTAAAGGTCATTTTCAGGAAATGATCAGAATTACATAGAAAGAATGCTACAAAGAAGCTTACTACAATGTTATAGTGGTAAAGAATTGGGAGAAAGTTCATATACAACATCAGAAAATTCTGAAATAGTGTGTATTAAAATTAAGTGTTCATGAAACATGCCATCAGGTTATATGCATCATTTTAAATGAAAAATAATCACGTATGTGCATTAAGGCAAAACTTGACAATGGGGGGAATTTGGATATGCATAAAATAGAAGACAATAAAAACAGTTGTAGATCAGAATGCTAGCAATAGTTTTTCATGGGATTGCGGATTAGTTGGTAAATTTTGCTTTCTTCAGAGTTTTCTGTATTTTCAAGAAGTGATAGAGTTCACATATACCATCCTTACAGTCAAAGATCAGAAAAATTAGTTTTGAAAGGTAACAAGGAGACAATGTCTCGTGGACAGGCTATTTTCCCCAGCTGGCTAGTTCCTCTGTGTGTAAACGTGGTGCTGCACGGGTACAACGGCACTCCAAGCTTACACCCTATCAGGCATCTTTCCATGGAGCAACCTAACTGAATTCCAACTCTGACAAGTTAATGGTTCATCTAACTTTCAACAACAAACTGGTAAGTGCTGACAAGGATAAATAAATATTGCAGCCAAAAGCTGACCTACTCCTATCAGAACAGATGGTAAAACAAGGAGACACACATATTTTTCCCTCGGGAGTCTCGGAGTAAGTTTCCCACTGTCACTGCCTCAGCACCACATACCTTGGCACTGCCATCAGGCAAGAAGAGGTAGGCACCACTTTTGTCTCTTTTATTTGTAGTTCCATACCATGAAAACTGCAGAGTTATGTCATGGTGTTTGCCATCTTCTTTGGTTACCATTTTCTAAAGATAAAGAAAAAATAACTTTACAGCAACACACTACTAACAGATGTTCTACATCAATAAAAAAAAATTCTTCGGGTTAGGTTGAAAACTGCTAATTTAAGCTGCTAATATCCATAGCTCTTGAACACCCAAAATTTTATACTTAGCTTTAGGTTTTAAAACTTTCACACTAGGAACAAAATCAGAACACTTCATTGAGAACAAGCAGAAATAAACAAAGCTCTCTACAGCTGTGCTTCTCAACCGTTCTGTGGAGGGAACAGAATTGTTTTTTAGTCCCAATACGCATGGATCAGTATTTTTGTAAGCTACAGTAGAAGTGAATTAAAATTTAAAATCCAAAATTAAAATTAAACCTATATGCCAAATACATTCTCATATTTCTTATTGTTAGATTCAACAGGTATTTTATTCAGTCAAGTTGCTTTCAGAGTTTCCACAAACATTTCTGAACAGTCACAACTTCTGTCTTTAACTCATGGAGCAGTGCCAAGCCACAGAGCAGAACTACCCAAAGTCTGGCACCAGCTCCAGACAACACACACCTGTGAATAGCAAGTGGCTACTGAGGGAACATCCAGTTCCAGCCGTTTCCCCAAAAGATTTGGTCCAGCCCTACTTAAGATTTTTTTCCCCTTGGCACAGGTAATCTGCACATCATAAAAAAAGTGGTAAGACTACGAATTTCAGAACAACCCACGATGTGCCTTCAGGGGGTCAGCGCTAGCAGGTTAGGCGACGGCTTACAATGCCAGCATCCTGTACTGGGGGACCAGTTTGAGTTCTGGCTACTTTGTTTGTGATCCAGCTTCTTGCTAACGTGCCAGGGAAAGCAGCAGCTGATGGTTCAAACGCTTGGGACCCTGCCATTCATGTGAGAGACTTGGAAGGTATTCCAGGCTCCTGACTGTAGCTGTTCTGGCCATTTGAGAAGTGAACCAGTGAATGGAAGACCTCGTGTGTATGTGTGTGTGTGTCTGTCTGTCTGTCTTTCCCCCTCTCTGTGCCACTCTGCCTTTCAAGTAAATAAATCTTAAAAAAGTAAAATCATACCTTCATAAGCCCAGATTGATCAAACCAAAGTGTAAGGAAGGAGTTCTCTATAGTTATAGCTTCTTTGGCATCTATTGCATTCTTCATGCTGAAAATTCCATTATCTTTTGCTTCACCATTATACAGGGTGTACTCAGCTAAATGGGAATTTGAATTTCCTGATTCCAAAATCTTATACACTTTCAGTCCCAGTGGTGGTATATGTACTACAAAAGAAATCTTTAAGAGAGAGAGGAGAGACTTTGTTAAAGAGCAATCTTATCCACTGAAAGGCAAAGCATGTACACTATTGGTTAAATCAACAAACTACCGTGTTTTTGAAAAAGAGGGAATAATGCTATCCTGCGAATGTTTTGATGCTGAATGGGCAGAGGATCCACATCTCAGTTGATACACACAACCTAATAACCTCAAGCTGGTAGGCCTATCAAACACACTGACGTTTTCTTCCATGAAAGGAAGGGCTTACTGTAAGCAATCGTTTTTCCTAGTTACTATAAATGCCGTGCAGTGTATTTCAGTATGCTGGAAAATGGTACAAGTAAACACACTTGCTCAGCCAGTGCCAACCATCAAATGCATGAAGCTTAGCAGACACTGAGCAAGGCCTGGGGGATGCACACAGGTCTACACATGACCCCGCCTTCCAGGAGCTGTTCCACCTCTAGAGGGGATGCTTCCTGCGAAGTCTGACTGAAGCCTCTCTCATATTTTCTTCTAGCTAAAGAATCATGCACAGATAAGAACAGTCAGTATGGCTTTTGACAGCAGAAGCCATTCCCTTTTAGGGTTCCCCATTGATAACTATGACTCCAGAAGTACAGCATATTCTACACTCCACACTGTAAAACTTGGACTTTTCTAGTGATATGGTTTAATGTTGCTTATGCTAAGAAGCTTTTATACACACAAAATCAATTACTTGATCCCCGACTTTCCATAAAGCACCTTAATTATTTTGCAATGTCTCTTGTCCGTGATGTATTCTATCGCCTTTTCAATTTGAAAAGCTGAAACCACCCCAAATTATTAACGGTGGTACTTATCTCAATTTCACCAGGCATCATTATCATTAAACTGAGTTAGATTAAAAAAGCAAAAATTTTTAAGTAGTGACTTCATTTTTTAGAATAAAATTTATATGTACATATATATATTTACAAAGACATAAAACATATTTACTAACATTCTAATAATAACATATACCTATTGACAAAGATATTAATATTCTGAAAACAGGATCTATGAGTTATTGGGAAAATGGAACTAAACCTAAGCTGTACACAAAAATTTTCAAACTGAAGCATAATTTTTTCATTATAGACACTTTTTAAGAATTGTCTGAAAGCCCCCATATACATGAATTTTGAATTTCTTTTACACCTGAATATTCTATTTCCCACAAACTTTTTGAAGTATCTTCCTATTTCCCTTCAGTGTCACTGAACTGGCCAGTTCAATGCGCTGGCATTTATAGTTCACCACTTCACACAGGCCGGCGCAGTAGCACAATGGGTCAGCTTGTCACGGGGCCCTAATGCAGACATGAACCATGCTTTTGACAGTGCCTCTTCAGGTTCTATCACCACTACATACCTCATAGGCTGTCTGTGAAACAGTCCTTTCCGCATCCCACACGGCACTGACTTGGACTTCCAAAGTTTCTCCAGAAGCAGACAGCACCTGCACCGTGGGGGAACTCACATGGATGGAGACCATTGTGCTTCGGCCATGCTCTAAAGGATTATAGACCACAAGGTGCCTGCAAAAACAGCAGCTTCACTATCAGGGTCTCACAATATTTCTACTTCTTTCACATGCTTCATAGGCAGTCTTTAGGCAACACGCAGAGAATTTAAAGGGACACTGTGGTAGAACCCTTGGGAAAACAGACAATCCCTTTAAAACAAACACCACACAAAGAGTAATGACTCAAAAGCACTTTCTATAGATTGAAATGGTTTACAAATGGAAGATGTTAATAGATATGTAACAAAGATTTTTCCATATCCTAAAGAATGACTTACACAAATATAGTTTTATTCATATGTCTACAAGAATCATCTCTATATAAACTAATACCTTGATTCCTGCCTAAGCTTGCTGAATAAGAAATTCATAATTTCTTTGTGATTAATCACAATTAAGAATTTGACATTCACTGTAGGCAACTAACAGAGCAACCTGTATGGCCATACATGGAAAATCATATAACTCGCATATATATTTTATATACAGAGGCCCTATTTCTCAAGAAATCAGTTCTGGAAAGCAAGTTACATGAAGTGAATCTACTTACAATGGGGGCCAAAAAAATCTTTTTTGCTTTTTTTAATTTGAGAGGTGAGGGAGAGGGGTAAAGAGAGAGAAAGTTCCCTATCTATGAGTCATTTCCCAGATGCCTGCAATGGAAAGGGCTGGGCAGAGGCCAAAGCTGGTAGCTGGGAAATCAATCCAGGCCACCCATGGCTGGCAGGGACCCAACTACTTGAGATACCACCTGCTGCCTCCCAAGGTCTGCAATAGCAGGATGCTGGAATCAGAAGCAAAGCTGAGAACTCAGGTACTTTGACAGGCCATGTGGAAGTCCTAGCCAAATGCCTGTCCCAGGGCCAAAACTGTATAATAAATAATGGCAAAAAAAAAAAAGTCATTGAAGACTAAGGTCAAGAAAGAAAAATCCAAACTACTAGAAAGAGTTTAGGCAATATTTGGAACTACTTCTGACAGAATTTTTCCAATATTTTATATTAGCACATTATGATTTCCTTCATATAACATTTAATTTTTACAGGATGGTTTCAAACATAACTATATTTGTATAAAATATTGAAAGACTTCCTCATTTTTCCTAAGGTCTTCCCCTAATTCTCTGAAATTCAAGTAATTTTCACTGAAAGCACTCAACATTCCTAATTTTCTCATCAGCACACCTCTGCCAAATCCTCACAGCTCCCTAGCTTTGCCTATGAGTGGAAACATTCTAGATCATCCCATGACAGACTTCATGAACGCCTTTGCAAGATTTGCGACTTTATTTGGCATTTGCATCATATTATCTTCAAATAAATCAAAGAACACTTCAAAAAGGATAATAAAACTCACTGGTTTACTAGCTAATAGTTCCATGATCTGAATTTTTTTTTTTTCCTATTCAAATCTGTAACTGCAAGAGCAAAGAACCAGAGAGCCAGATAACACCCACCTCCCCCCACCCCCCCCCCCAGTAGTTAGGAATGGTAGAAGCAAGCTGGCAGGTGTTTACTGTCATGCATCAGAAAGCCTGTCATTGTTCTCTCATGTTGTGTGTGTGCCCTATGTATTTTTGTTGTCAATGTGTTACCAATCACTCATGAAGAAATGGTATGAATACCTACAGTCACCAAAAACTAAAGCAAAGACAACAGGAAAAAACAAAGGAGTTGGGGGAGAGGATACAGCACGAAATATGTGAAACATCTGACTTCTTGTTGTTTATCAGGAAAGAGTTATGTTACAGTGTAAACAATATTTTGAAATGTCAAAGGTCACAACATGAACACAAGAATGTCTCTGATTCCTGTTGGGCTTATCACAGTATACATAAGGTTAAAAGCCCTAACTTGCATGGTTTATCTTCACTGGGGCTCCACATGCATACAAAAAAGAGGGACAGATGGCCAGTGCCGCAGCTCATTTGGCTAATCCTCCGCCTGTGGCGCCAGCACCCTGGGTTCTAGTCCTGGCTGGGGCGCCGGATTCTGCCCCAGTTGCTCCTCTTCCATTCCAGCTCTCTGTTGAGGCCCAGGAAGGCAGTGGAGGATGGCCCAAGTGCTTGGGTCCTGCACCCTCATGAGAGACAAGGAGGAAGCACCTGGCTCCTGACTTTGGATCGGCACAGCGCACCAGCCGCAGCGGCCATTTGGGGGGTGAACCAACGGAAGACCTTTCTCTCTCTCTCTCACTAAATCTGCCTACCCCCCCAACCCCCCACAAAAAAAAGGACAGATGATGAAGCCGTGCAGGCACAAGCATGTTTTACAAAGAGCACTAAAACTTCCCAGCATTAGCTAAGACCCCACTGTAACCACGGAGGCAATTCTCAGGAGCATGGAGGTGATGCTCCCTCGGGAAGTCTGCTCAACAGACGCCGGTCTGAGGGATCTGTCAGCTCATCTGCACTCTGTAAGGCATCAGTGCTTACATCTACTGGGCTGAGTGTTCTGCCATCACAAACACTCGTGGACAACCACAACTGCCAGGGGTCACTTACCAGCAGGGCAGTACTGAATGCTAAGACACCCTGGGGAGAAGAGCGTTGAAGGTCATTGTCTGCACCAAAGATGGTCAAACCAGAACCCCAGAAATGAGTGCTTTAGCACAGATACTCCCAGCCATTTTTGGAGCTAGGTAATGAAAAACTCTGGACAACCACAGCCTAAAGACAGGTCAGCGCTCTCATTCTGCAGAAGGCCTGAAGCACAGCTGGGAGCCTATGGCAAGTCGAGGCCTAGATTGCCTGCCGGCATGTTTTCACAGAATCCAGCGCACAGAACTGGCCCGGACAGCCGTGTTAAGACCACGTAATGTGCACCCAAGCAGTAAATTAGGTAATAAGCATTCAGAACACTGACTCCTTCCCAAGGGAAGAAAAAAATGATTCACTTACAGCAAATAATAATTTTAACTATACATTTGGTTTTGTACCATATTCAATCACTTTTTATAGTAAGCTGTGAACTCATTTCTGTTTTGTTTCATGTTAGTAGCTAATTAGTATTTGACCATAACGATGTTTCTACTGTACTAAATGATTATGTAATTATCATGACAAGAATCTATTCAAAAACTAAATGTGTAGAGTATAAAATGAGTATAATGCAGCGCTAAGAAAATAATTTAACATAATGAGAGATTCACAGCATGTTCTTCAAGTGCTTCACAGCACAAATTTATCTGACACACATACAAATACTATCTATGTGCATTTTCAGTACAGCACCGAGAAAGCATGACCATAAATCAATGATAATCCACTAGAATATCGTCACAAACTAAACAATCACTGCGACTGCCATGTTTAGTAGGCAACCCTTTGTTATACCGCCAACAGCCCCAAACATTCAGGCCTCTTAAGGACTTTAGCTGTGAGTGAAGCAAGAAATTTCAGTATCACATTATAGTGTCATATTTGCTCACTGAAAGTAAACTATATTTGACCCATACTAACAACAACAACAAAAGAATAATATTTGTATCTTGAAAACAAGGAAGGGTAATTTTAACTTTGCCTTGGGAATAACTGTACAGAAGCTCAAAACGCTTTTTTCTTTTCTAACATATTTCTCTCTCTCTCTCTCACACACACACACACACACACACACACACAACACTACACTAGCATCAGCTTCTTACCCATCCTCTGTCACCAAGCTTCCTCCAGTCTCCTGGTTCTCAGTGTGACACCAGCCCCCATGACATGGGGTTACAGGCGATTCCCTGAATTCTCTCTAAACAAAGAACAACTCTCACCTCAAGAAGAAATGGCACCCAAGAGTTACTTGCCAAATTAGGAAGCAGAAGACAAGCTACTTTTGGCTGGGAGAAGAAGGGACGGAGAAAAACAAAAGGGCACCTGTCAAATTCATGTCACACTGCGAATCTCATTACAAACTGAAATTTCACCACACACATGGCTCCATCCTTGAAGACTTTATTGAGGATGAGCATTTTCAAAATTCCTTTGTGTTCTCACAGAAATATTTCACATGAAGAAAGACAACAGTGGCAACTGATGAGTCTTCCCTTCTGGCAAATCTAATCAGCATCCACTAACATGGGAATGATGCACTGGCTTCCTTCTGGGACAGTATGAAGGATAGAGTAGGACTATGCCCCATGGTCAACCGGCTCTTGGAATTACCGTTCAGAGTGCCTGCTGTGTGTGCCCAGGCCAGTACAACCAGGCACAGTCCTCCTCCATCTTTCCCACTTGGCTGGCCTCAGCAGCAGCAGCCACGTTGCCAAGATTCAGCCAGCTGGGGAGGGCCACACCAGGGCTTAGGACTCAGCCTCACTTGGGAGCCATCTCCTGTCCCTCACAGGCCAAGGCCACACACCAAAGGGTCGTGTAGACAGTCAGGGTTTCCTATGGAAACCTTTGTTCTCAAGTCCTGTCCTCAGAGATGTGAGGGCCACAGAGTCTCCCCCTCAGGAAGCTCGGGATGAACACAGGCTATTTACATCTCACATATATCGTATCTGTGAAGGAAAATCTGCAAGTGGGAAAAGAGAAGATCTTGCGATATATGATAGGGAGTCCGAGGACCTCATGGCACGCGGCAGGCAAAAACAGTATTTGAGGAAACATCTTACAAACACTACAAATGGGTAGAGACAACAAAAATGAAAAATATTTTTAAATTGTAAGTACAGTTTAAAACCAGTTAAGCTGGACCAGTGTTGTGGCAAAGCGGGCTGAATCATGGCCCAGCCTGCAATGCTGGCATCCAAGGTGCTAGACCCAGAGCTGCCCCATTTTTGAACCAGCTCCCTGCTAATGTGACTAGAAAAACAGCAGAGGATGGCCCAAGGACTTGGGCCCCTGCCACTCACGTATGTGGGAAACCTGGCTGGAGTTCCAGGCTTCTGGCTTCAGTCTGGCCTGGCCTTGGCTGCTACAGCCATCTGGGGAGTGAACCAGCAGATGGAAGACTTTCTCCCTCCCTCCTTCCATCTCCCCCTCTTTGTATCTCAACCTTTCAAATAATTTTTTAAAAAATCTTAAAAGAAAAAAAAAACAAAACAGCTAAGCAAACACCAGAAAGTTATATGGAAAATAACTGTGACTTCATGTACCTAGCAGAAAACAATGTGTGAGTAACAGGTGATGGATGGAGGACTTTATGATTTTATCAGAACATTTTCATTTTGATTATTCTGAGCCCCTTCCCCCATCAAATGCAAAATGGGTCATTAAATCCTTTGTAAAGTTGGGGACATGACAGAGCCAAGGTCACAGAGAGGATGAAGAACAAGGCACGAGCCAAGGAGTACTCTGATCCTTTTGACTTTTACTTACTTATTTTCATTTTACTTTAAAGGCAGAGAGACAGAGACAGATAATATCTTCCATCTGTTGGTTCACTCTCCAAATGCCTGTAACAACTAGCGCTGGGTCAGGCGTAAGGCAGGAGCAGAGAACTCAATCTGGGTTTCCCATACAGATGGCAGGGACCCAAGGTATTTGAACCGCTCAGTGTTGCCTTCCAAGGTAGGCAGGAGCAGGAAGCTGGAAATGGAATCAGAGATGGGACCAAAACCCAGACACTGATATGGGATGGGGGCATCCGAGGTGGTGTCTTAACTGCTATGCCAAATACAGCCCTGGTTTGAGTTTTAAGGCCAGCACATGAAAAAATCCATTACAAATAAGAATATGTTCATCTTCTCTAAGTAATCTCATCAGGAAACAACGCACAGAAGAGTACAAAGTTTCACACAGAAGCTGAATACAGACACATACAAATTTGCATGTTAATAAAAATTACAATTTCTAGATCTGAAATTGACATTATTTCATCTTGTTTTCCAAGTTTATGAAGTAATGTTTATCATAGTGTCAGGAAAAAAACTTATGACATTAAAAACAAAGAGTCTTTTTTAAGATACATCAGATGTTCAAAATCACAGCTCTGCGACTCACTCAAGTCAACCAGTCAAGCTCAAATCACCCCGCATGCCATAGAGAGTCTAAGCTACCTCATTTCCTCAAGACTTGTCTGTACAATCATCAGAGCCAATCACTATTAGTGCTAAGGGACATTAAGCTTAGAAAAACCCCTAACTAAGGCCAGATGCAAAGTAGAATGTCAGTATAATCCCTCTCCTCCCTTTCCTTACAGGGTGCTCACAGACCTGACCAAGGGCCCGGCCTGTCATCACACCATGCAGTAGAAGAACTTGGGTGGTGAGATGTCCTAAGCTCCCCCTGAACCCCAACCTTTTTCTTTTTGGCATGTTAAGGCACATATAAATCTAAATAAAAGAAATGAGCACAATCATACCTGCGGTAACAATGGTATCTTGAAACAGAGTTCTGTTAACATAGCAGCTGGGAGGTAGAGTGGGAGATAAATCCATCAGCACAGAGAATACTCAGAGTAACCAAGTGTCTATGGTTAAATTTAAAAACAACAAAAACGAGAGAAGAAACTGCCTGGTGTGTGTTGTGGTTTAAACTCCATCAGTGTGAATACATAGTCTCTATATAGTCTGGGAGGGAAAGTGGCAGAAACAAACTGCTAGGTTCACTGTAACAGGGTAAGCGATGAGACCAAGGCACACAGTGTACCCCGTGACATGCACACACAAAGGGCCAGTTAGAACAGGAGACCAACCAAAACAAAAAATTAATTATCTATAAAATGAATGTCTATATAGAAAATGTTACCAGAGGACATAAGAATGAATAGACACATCATTCTATGTGAGAAAACTAAAACAATGCAAAGAACAACCCAACTCATCCCAAGTTAATCAACAAACTTTATGTAATGCTAACATCAGAATGATATACCAACACTGATTCCAGATGAATTTGAAAATTTAAAAAACAAAATTAACAGGAAGAATAAATATACTATTTGTGGTGCAAAAAGGCTTTCTAACCATAACAGAAAGATCCAAGTAAGTAAAAGCTTGACAAAAACCTAAAACTTTTTATGTTAAAAAGTAAGATTAAAGAATGTCAACTTAGGAAACACATAAAGTGCTTCTACAGATCAACACAAATATAAACACTCAAAAAGAAAAAAATAACTATTTAAAAAATCAAGTTGAAGTTGAAAATAAATGATGCTTCCACTTTGAGAAGAGACGAGCAGTTGATGACAGACAGGAGCTCTCACTTCTACCAGCCAACTAGAAAGGGCAGATGAAAGAGAGTAACCGTTTGCTGCAGGGCAACAGAGCGCTGCTGAGGGGGAGGAAAGCACTTCAGAGAAGTGAGCAGCCTCTGCAGCCATTTTCACCCAGGGCCATGTCAGTTCTCAGCAGGGAGATGCTCAGAGTTGCAAGCAAAGCTGATACAAAGCCTGCAGGAAATCACAGGGGGCAAAGAGGCCAACAGATCAGTTGGTGGGGACTAGGGGGGCCTCAGGTACACAGCTGGGTTTTCTCATTAGGACATGTGCCAACCACCGGGCTGCACAGAAAGGGAAGCTTCAAACCTAAACAGAAAGCTTCTGCAAAGCAGAGCACAGACATCTCAGGATATTCCAGAACCCACCAGGGAGTACGGCCTACAGAATATACCAGGTATTAGCTGAAAACTTAGAAGTCTAGATGAACACGAGGCTGAGAGACAATCTCTTGTCTCAATTTAGCATAGACCTTGATTGGAGTATTATATTCTAGAAGAAGGAGTTTCCTGTAGCCTCTAGAAATTTTGTACAAAACGTCTAGCACCCAATATAAAATCACAAGGCACCTCAAAAGACAGAGCCACGTGACCAAACACCAAGCAGAAAAAGACAAAAGAACCAGAGTCACAGACAACCCAAACTCTGAAGTTAGCTGAAGACTTTAAAATGCACAATGAACAATTTTTTCAAGGAAGGGAGAAACATGAAAGAAAGAAATAAAAGGGCAGAGCATTTAACCACAGAAATTAATATATTATGACATAATCAAGTGAAATGCTAAAAGGATGAACATTTGAAATGAACAGCTCTACAGATGTGTTTAATAATAAAGTACTCTAGCAGAAGAGGTGTCAGTAAGAAATATCCAAGCTGAAACAGTCAAAAGAGGACTGGCAATACAGACAGAGCGTGAGGGACATGGGAGACTCAGAAAAAAGACCTAATGAGTGAAAGAGAATGTGTATCAATAAGTAAGAAAGAATACAGCACAACAGCAATACCTGAATAGCTAAACATTTTCCAAAACAAATTAAAGAAATCAGCCCCCACATACCATAAACTCTGGAACCCCAGAGGAAAACAGGCCATGCTACAGCAGGTGAAGTTCGTTCATTGCCATCTCCTACAAAAGGAAAATTCTTAGAAGCAGGCAGTGAAAATGAGGCTATGCTGTCCCAGGAGTTACAGCCAGACCATCAGCTGATGGATCTTCAGAAATGACGGATGCCAGGAGACATCAAGATGACATACTTAAAGTGGTAAGAAAACAAAAAGCAGGAATTGCTGCCAAACTAGACATCATGCCCAGCAAAAATTTCTTTGGAACATGATTAAACATGGCTTTGGACAAACAAAAACTGAGAGTACTGGTTACAAAAAGAATTTTATTAGAAGAAATACTGTGTTCCTCAAGGAGAAGGAAAACCATGTCTAACACAATCATGGAATTGCAGGAAAACTGGAGACCACAAAGCGGGGATTAAAAATGTGAGAAAATACAATGAGCATCAACTACAAAAACAACACGAAAGTACACTTTAATTAGACTATACAAAGCTATCTTTGCTTTTCTACAGTAAAGAGAAAAAGAATAGTAAAATCACATATAGCCAACAAGTTAGAATGAAAAGATGTAATTCAGGTGGAGCATCTGTAACCTGAAAATTCAAAATCTGAAACTTCTGAAAAGAGACATGACAACACATATGAAACCAGCTCAGAAGATTCCAAGTCACGGTCACAACACAGGCACACTAAAAACATCACATATAATTACTTTCTGGCTAGCTGGATAAGGTATAAATGAAATATAAATGACTGTCGTGTTTAACTTCAGGTCCCAACCTCGAGATATCTCATCATATACATGTAAATATTCCAAAATCTGAAACACTGCTAGCTCCAATTATTTTCCGATAAGAGATTCTCAATCTGTGTGAAAAAAGAACTCAATCTAAAAAAGCTAAGAAATGAGAGAAAAAGGACTTGAAGATTTACCAAAATACAGATATCAGCTAAACTACTGAAGCATTGTATTTATTAATCAATGTAATAATTAAAGGAGAGAGTATGTTAACAAAGTATAGTTATAGGTTACAGTATTAGTAGTCATTAAACAGCCAATAAATATTTGTGAAGAATTTTTAATTTTTTTACATAAAAACTATGCATATCTTCCATTATATTTTTAAAATTTGTTTAAATTAATTTTAAATATTTGAAAGGTAGAGAAACAGAGAGCTCCCATCTCAAATGCCTCCAACAGCTAAGGCCAAGCCAGGTTAAAGTCAGGAGCTGAGAAATTAACACAGATATCCCACATGGGCAACAGAGACCCAGCCACTTGAGCCATCATCTGCTGCCTCCCAGGGTGTGCATCAGCAGGAAGCTGGAATGAGGAGTGAAGCCAGGATTCAAATTCAGGCACTCCAATGAGGGTGAGGGTGGTCCAACAGACATCTTAACTACTGTGCCAAACACCACCACTAGAACTTTTTTTAAATACAAGAAAATGTTTGTTATACTATTAAATACATAAGAATAATTTAGAATATACCCAAAGAATTCTCAATAAATTATAAAAATATATAAAACCCAGGGCCAGCACTGTAACATAACAAGTTTGGCCATCACCTGCAATGCCAGCATCGCACGTGGCTGCCAGTTTGAGTTCCAGATGCTCTACTTCCAATCCAGCTCTCTGCTATGGCGTGGGAAAGCAGTGGAGGTTGGCCCACATCCTTGTGCCCCTGCACCCCTGAAGCTCTTGGCTCCTGTCTCCTGACTTTGAATGGGCTCAGCTCAGGCCGTTGCAGCCATATAGGCAGTGAACCAACAGATGGAAGATACCCACCCACCCTGCTACTACTTTATGTATTTCTAAATAAATAAATCTTAAAAAAGAAGAAGAAGAAAGCTCTCTAATCGACACAAGAAACAGAACGTTATTTTCAGACATGGAGGTCATCAAATACCACCAGAATCTACACAGTAAAAGGCACCTCAAAAATGTTACTGCATGAAGCTAGAAAGACAGATCTCAACTCAGAGAGGAACTTGGAGTTAATCTGCTATGCCCATAAAGTGACAAGGAGTGATTGAAGTTTTAACAAGGTCAAATTCTCATGTCTAATACCTGACTCTAGTTACCCCGTTTAAGAAGGATTTAAGGAGTGAAGGTTCCAAGCAGGAATACTAAAGTAGAAGGCGTCAACAGCCCAGGCAGGAAGCTGAAGAACTGTCCAAGAAGTGGCAGAATTACAAAAAGAAGAAATTTGTGAAAAACACAGGCTGTCTTATCAGTAGGACATTTTTTTTTTTTTTGATTCCTTGGAGAAGGCTGGGTAGTAAAACAGGAGGAAAAGTCCACAATTATCATCCATTAGATGCAGTGGTGCCATTTACCGAGAGTGAACACCGAATGGCTAAAGGTGATAAATCCAGGTTTAGCCTTCTTGAAGTCTAACGTCAGGATGTACCTGAGGACCACCCACACAGATGGATCCTGAGTCTCGTCAACTGCTCTTCTGCACCTCAGAACATATTTTTTCACTGGAAATATTAAAAGCAGATTTCCAGGTATGGTAAGCAGTAGAGTGGTCTTGCAAGATGTTGTGATCCTCAAAACCCATGAATGTTCCGAGGACTTTGCAGATGTGACTACATGGAGGATGTGGGGATTAAGACATTGTCCCAAGTTAGCTAGGTGGGTCCAACGTAATCACAAGAGTCCTTCTAGGAGGGATGCAGGAAGAGTGTACAGAGAGGAAGGTCAGGGACAACAGAAGGAGGTTGAACTATCTGAGGGAGTGGCCAGAGGCCAAGGCATGTTGGAGGCTTCTAGCAAGAGCACAAAGAAAAGAAATAGATTCTCGCTCAAAGCCTGCAGAAGGAACCAGCTCTACCAACACTCTGCTTGCCCCATGGAAAATGACTGCGCATTTCTGATTTCCAGGATGTAAGGTAATAAATTTGTGTTATTTTTAAATTTATTATCAAGTTTGCTGATAATTTCTAAAAACACAAACAGAAAACTAATATACCAGGATGCACTACTATTGCTGAAAAAGGAGATGAAGCTCCACTTACACATCACAAAACAAAAGGCATTTACCACAAAACACAGGCGAAAAGAAGCTTGAATCATCAAGCAAACTTGAAAAGGCAAAGAGCAGCAAGAAGAGCTGGCATCCTTATAATGGGCCTTAAGCTGCGCCTGAAGGAAAGGTGCCCAACCCCTTCTTGTTCTTGCCTCTCCCTGCAAAAGCCCCCTCCTACTTCTCAAGCACTGGCCATAGGGCCTAACGCAGCCCAGCTCCCCAGTCCCAGCACAGTGCCCACTGCTAACATGGAGGAGAAAGCACACAAGAAAAAAACAAAACCTATGCTACCTAAAGAGCAAATGACTGACAGTCCTTTACACTGGCCAAGGTGATTATTCTTAATGTCTTTAAATTCTATTTTTTTTTTAAATCTTTGAGTTCTGTAGGCTGGACCACATTCACAGGAGACATGCACACATGTGAGATGATTCACACAGTTCCATGTCCGCCACATCTAACCTACTCCTATGAAACAGGAGTAGGAGGCAAACACTGAACTTTGACCGCCAAATATTGAAATCTAGATGTGCAAGAGGAAAAACTAAAAATGGTTGCTGGAAGCCTCCAGTTAGCTTAGTAACAAATATGGACTGATCTCAGAGAAAAAAACTACTCAGCATTCAAGCACAAAACATCCTTTTCAGCAATGACAACTGGGATTTTCCTTGAACACAGGAAGTTACTTTACCTGAATTACCTAATAGGTGAACTTTTTTTTAAAGCTCTTATATATTTAACTCGCTCAAATATCCTCACATATTTCTACGACTGTATCACATCCACAATGTCTTACTTGAAAACACACTTCAAATCTTGTTATGGCTTGGAATTCCAGGTTACGAGACACCACAGGCAGTCTGCAGAGGCCTTCACTGTCAAACACACTAATTCTATCGCAGAGAAACTCTGCTTTCTGCATATTTTTTATTCTACATATAGGAGAAATAACTTTCTTAAAATTCCTGGACAAAATACCCGTGACTCTCATCATCCCATGGATAGTTGCTGTCCAAGGACAAGATTTGAAAGGGCAGGTCAACAGGTGTACCACACATGTGAGCAAATGCAAAGACGAAGCTGCCCTTTGGGAAGCAGTTAACATGACAGCAGAGCCCAAGACCACTGCTGTTCAACTAAGTGGTTTCTGCAAATACCCAACAATTACATAAAACATCACTATGGAAAGTTCTTACTTCAGATGATGCTATTAAGTAAATATTCCAGACAGCTGTATGTCAGAAAATACTACTTGGGTAGAGAAGTGTGTTTGTTCAGATTACTAACAGACAAAACAAAATTGTACTAAAGTCAATCTGACTTAGGTGGTAGAAGGATGTTTTTCAGACGATATGGTAACAGTAACAACAGCTGGCACTTCAGCAGCCTTTGAAACCACACATATAACTTGTGCTTTATTGGACTTAACTGCTTTCAGCTTTACACCCACCCTACAAAGTCCTACAATCATACCCTTTTTACAGATGTGGCGAGTGGCTCCGTGTCCTTCTCACGGCGCTGTGGGCATTGAAGTGGTCGAGAAAGACGCATCTCCCTCAGTCGGGCTCCGAGGTGGGGAGGCCGAGGAGGGGCTGCTGCCGCCCTGCTCTTGGGCAAGGCACTCGAGGGGCACGTGGCACAGACACAGATGCCACTGCCCAGCTGCTGAGATGACAACACGGGCAGCTCCCTCAGCAAGCTGTCCAGTTGTGTTCTAAGAGGCGGTGAGAGGAGATGTGCCACACAACAGCTCTTGGTTTTGCAACTGTGGTGACATTCTAGAAGACAGTTTCTTTACCATTTGTTCCAGTTGGTTCCTGGCCATACTTGGTTATTTTCCAAAGTTGAGCTTCCTACACAAAAACTTTCTTTCCTAGTGTTTACCCAAATGATTGCTTCATAAATGATTTATGCTTTAACAAACAAGAAATGCAAATGCCACCTGGATGTGACCTTAGGGATCACCTATTTGGACCCCACATCCCCCAAGAGATACAGAAGATAAAACTGAAGTTTCAAGACTAGGAAACTGCTAGTGACAGAGGTGAGACTAGAATCCATGTCGTGACTCTGGGTGCAGGTCTCCCTTCACAAGACTGATGATGAGACTTGCCTGAAGCTCAACGACCCAGAAATAAGTGTAGTAATATCACTGTCATACAACAGGTGGGCACACCCAAGCTGGAGCACTACCTGTCAAAGGCACAAATACAAATTGCAGGGCTCTGCTACAATGCAAAACCCCTACCTAGAGCCATAAATGTAAACATGTACTGTTACAACTTTTATTAACAAAACCTTACAACTGTTTTCAGTACAAAACAGAAAATAGTTAAGACAAAAGGATACCCTTCCCTTTATAAGCATACTAAAACTCTTGATATGAAAGCAATGAAAAAAAAAAGACACAAAAATTGCACACAATTTGGCTGACCCCAGGAGTCTTATCACCAATTAAGTTGTTTTCACTCTGAGTTTTGCCTAAAACAAAATACCATCTGTTTCACCTAAAACGTTAAGATGTTCTATTTTCTTGTCAATTCAGAAATCACATTTGTAGCCATTTTCTGATATGGGTGACTGCATAAGGAATGATGTTCAATCAAAATGTAATTTTCATCTACTGGAAGAAAATCTCATTTCTCCAATGAATAAAATGCTGTAACTTTGGAAGAACACATATTACACAAACAAGCTGATTTTTGCAAATAAAAAAGACCTTAGAAGTTAACACAGTAAAATAAGGTTGCTGTGTTGTTAAAGACAGAAATGGAAAATGTTTCATTTCACTTTGCATACCTTTGTTGACAAATGAAATCTATCTTGGGTGAGATTTTAAGGTGAGCAGAGGAGAAAATAACTTTTTATTGGTGTCACATCTCTTCCTATTAGTCAGCCCTAGTGTAAATAGTAATAATATGAAAGCAACAAAAACACAAACCACTCTATTTTGAAAACACTTGTAGAAAACATATTGGTCCTGGGCAAGACTCCTTACTCTACCATCCAATGAATGGAATAAAGAGGCTGTGAAACACTAGGGAAAACATCACTCACAGCAAATGCAGACAAAATGTCACGAGAAAAAAGAACACCTTTCCCAGGAAAACACACATGTCAACAGCCTATCTACAACACTCTGTGTTTACTTTAAGTACTTACAATAAATCTGAGACCCAGGTAGGTCGATCTTTGAAAGGTAGCCTAATTTCTTTCTTTCTTTTTTTTTTTTTTTAAATTTATTTATTTACTTGAAAGTCAGTGTTACACACAGAGAGAAGGAGAGACAGAGAGAAAGAGAACGAGAGAGAGAGACAGAGGGAGAGGTCTTTCATCCACTGGTTCACTCCCCAGATGGCTGTAACGGCCGGAGCTGCGCCGATCCGAAGCCAGGAGCCCAGAGCTTCTTTCAGGTCTCGCACGTGAGTGCAGGGGCTCAAGGACTTGGGCCATCCTCCACTGCTTTCCCAGGCCATAGCAGAGAGCTGGATGGGAAGTGGAGCAGCCGGGTCCCAAACTGGTGCCCATATGGGATGCCAGCACTGCAGGCAGTGGCTTTACCCACTATGCCACAGTACTGGCCCCAGGTAGCCCAATTTCACACATAATTGTCTTTTAAAATTGCCTAGAAATAAAATACCGCTACTCTCAAGTAAGGATGAAGTAAATCAGTCCAAAAGGCTCTATCTAATTTGTCTTTTACCACAAAGATATGAGGGGTTCTGAAGTCCAAGAGGCTTGAAGCCCTCCCTGACCTTCTGAGGATCAGGAAACCTCACCAACGTCCTTTTCCTGATTCTGCTGGTAGCTCACGCTTTATTCATCTGCATTTAGAAAGGAAAAACATCTGGTTCAGAAGAATGGAAGGCTCTAAAACATGCCACATCATTCCAGTCTATGCTCTGAACTGCTTTGGGCTAACTGGCTTCATGTTAGCTATTCCAGAAGACATGAAAGACTCCGGGGGAAACCCAAAGAAGGCAGAAACTGGACAGAGAACTAAATTTGCAAGAAACTGGAAAAAAAAAAAAAAAACTAAAGGACTCTCTTTCTCTCCTGTCATAATAGATCACCCCTTACTTCAATGTGAATAGCTTCAAAAAGCACTCCTAGTCCAAATATCTAATTTGCTTTCACACATTCAGAGTGCATCATACAACTTCAACAATGAGTGAGAAAACTCTGGTACTGCAGCAATAAGAGAACAGAATCATTCAAATTTTTCATTATCTGGCAGACACACCAAAACTAATGCCAGCTATTCTTTGATACCAGCTCTTTTCCTGTTTTTCTTGGGTTCTACCAAGTTATAAATTTCTAAACATCTTAACTAGAAATTATTATAATCCTATCTGGAGTATAGTCCCCATGCTAATTCTGCCTACCTACTGTAAGGTGTCAAAACACCTCATCTTAATTCTACATAGACAGGCACCTGGTTTTTCCTCCCCAGCTTCTGTACTTCCCTGATCACGGTCCTTCATGCGGCACTCTGATTCCAGCCAACAAGCCACACAACTAAAATATACTTTGTAAACTTCATTCAGTGGATAAAATTCTGACAACAATAAACCAGATCCACAGTTAGTAAGGAAGTTTGATTTAAAATACACACAATAAAAGGGCAATTAAAACATTGACTAACCAGGCAATTTAGCAGGTGTTCCCTAACTACTTTGCCATTGCTTTTCAAGAAATAAAACTAAAACCATCATTTTAAAAGCAATGTTTAATTGCTGCCGCAAATAAAACCTAAAATAATTTTGTACCTAGAAACAAAATCACAGTAGATGAATTATAGGGACCTAGGAAGGAAGCTTGTTTTAAAGTCCATAGAAAATTGATAAAGAGGATGACCTGAGACACTATGCACTGAGCACCAAGGAGGTAGACCCCACACTATACATCACTTTAAAAATCAATATGTGGGGTCAGTATTGTGGTATAGTGGGTAAAGCTGCAGCCTGTAATTCCGGCATCCCCTATGGGTACCGATTCAAGACCCAGCTGCTGCACCTCCAATTCAGCTCCCTACTAATAACCTAGGAAAGCAGTAGAAGATGGTCCAAGTGTTTGGCCCCTGCCGTTCATGTAAAAGGTCTGGAAGAAGCTCTGCACTCTTGGCTTCTGTCTGGACTAGTCCTGCCTGTTGCAGCCATTTTGGGAATGAACTAGTAAACCAGCAGATGGAAGATCTCTCTTTCTCTCTGACATTCAAAAGAATAAGTAAATCTTTAAAATAAGTAAGTAAGTGTCTGAGACTGACAGTACCTAGGACAAACACTTTCTTCAAACTTCTAAAAGACAGTAAAAATAAAAATGTACATGTACTTGATAATACAATTATACTGTTTAAAGCAACTTATCATACATTTTAATCAAGCCTGATGCAAGAATTATACATTGTATTATTTCATGAGGTACAGGAATGGAATATGAAATTTTTTTAAAAATGAATTCTGCTTGAGAAAGCTAACAGTACATCTGAGAAAGTAGAATGCTCAGTAGATGCAAGGGAAACTTTTCTAAAGATTTATTTATTTGAAAGGCAGACTTAGAGAGAAGGAGACAGAGAGACAGAGAACCTCCATCCACCAGTTCAGCTTCAAAGGCCACAACAACCAGGGCTGGGCCAGGACAAAGCCGGGAGCTGGGAGGATCATCTAGGATCTCCAATATGGATGGCAGGGGCCCAAGCACTTGGGCTGTCTTCCCCTGCTTTCCCGGGTACCTTAGCAGGGAGTTGGATTGGAAGTACAACATCAGGACTCGAACCAGTGCCCATATGAGAAGATGGTGGGGGCTTAACCCACTGTAGTACAATTAGGTCCCAAGGGAAGGACTCTTAAAAGGGGGGGGGGGGAGAGCAACCACCTGCAAACCTTTGTGATTAGAGAATGGGTGCAGAGTAGGGAATCAGCAGATGGCAACTAGCAAACATTTCTTTCTTTGCTATTTTTTTTTTTAAGATTGATTGATTTATTTGAAAGTCAGAGTTACACAAGGAGAGAAGGAGAGGCAGAGAGAGAGGGAGGTCTTCCATCTGCTGGTTCACTCCCCAATTGGCCGCAATGGCCAGAGCTTTACCGATCCGAAGCCAGGAGTCAGGCGCTTCCTCCGGGTCTTCCCACGTGGGTGCAGGGACCCAAGAACTTGGGCTATCTTTCACTGCTTTCCCAGGCCATAGCAGAGAGCTGGATTGGACGTGGAGCAGCCAGATCTTAAAATGGTGTCCATATGGGATGCTGGCACCGCAGGCTGCAGCTTTACCTGCTACGCCACAGCACCAGCCCACTTTTTTTTTTGTTTTGTTTTAAAGATTTATTTATTTGACAGGCAGAGGCAGCTTTATCTGTTACGCACAACACTGGACCCGCAAAAGTTTCTTGAGAGAGAGATTTTCCAACAGACTTTGAAAGTGATGGAAATCAGAAAAGAAATACAACCAGACCCCCAAGTGTGGATGTAGTTACAATTCAATGCATTCAGAAGAGCCACAGTGGTTTAGGCTGCACTGTGACTTTCTCAGAGAACTTGATAATTAGTTTAAGCAACTTCATAATTCTCCTCAATCATTACTCTACAGATCTATGATCTCCAATCTGTGAAATACAAGTTCTCAAAAACCCAAAGACAATCCATTTGGACACAAGTGGGCACAGCTGGTATGTATGTCCAAAATGGTGCCTGCCCTCTCTCGGACAGTTACAGGAATCAGTGCCACGTGGTCAGGGAGATAGAAACATGCCCCTCTTTTTATCCCTCTAGGTTAGCAGGCACACTGTCCCGCACAGGCCTCCAAGCCTGACTCACTCCAGGCTCTTCCTGCAGCTTTATTGCCAGTGGCTTGGGCTGCTGCAGCCTGGTATCGTCTCACTCCAAAGATGGTGCTGAGGCTCTCGGATGCTGGGGTCCTGAGTTATGTGCATCTACATCCTCCACGTAGTCCACAGTGTCCCTCTAATTTGCGTGGAGTTTCCTCTGCCAATTTTCTCCCTAACTCTTTCCTGAGAATGCTCTCTCTCCACTTTTTTTTTTTTTTTTTTTTTTTTAACTATCTGCTCCTGGACTAGAGCAGTAAGTTCCATTCCCATTCTGCCATCTTGAATACTGCAATTATGTGTCTTGTATGATGTTTTTCTACCTGACTAGTCCTCAGAACAAGGTTTGCAGAAGTTCTAGTGCCTACGATGGATTGAGTCAGCACACACCTGCCCTTATAGTGCCCAGAGCAGAATTCCTATCTGTGCGGAAGGGCAGGGGAGAGGAGCTGGAGAGTGGAACACATGACATCTGCCCTCTGAGCTAGGCAATGGGCCTTAGGAGTCCATGCTGCTAGTAGCCATCATTACAACCATTGCCACCTCCTTTAGTGACAGAAACCCTATATCCTTCAGGATGGTGACAGTCCCAGCATAAAAATAAATAAATAGCAACAACAAAATGGTGATTCCCTTGCTAGGGGTCACCCCGTGCTACAGTTCTCGCCCAAGAAATATAATGAGAACTCTGGTAAGTGGAGACTCAGAGAAAGTAACATTATCCTTGGTCCTAATAAAAGACAGGCGATTCAACTGGCAAGACTTTGATTCACTGTTCTTCCCTTTCTGAATGAAACATGGATGCGATGAGTAGAGAAGGACGCACCATCGTGAGTCCAGGATAATGACAGACACAGGCTGGAGGTGGAAGAGCTTGAGCAATAGGAGCCTGGACCTTTGGTGGCACCAGGAACACACAGCAAGTCCTAGACTGCCTACCTTGAAACTTGTCCATAGAATACAAACCACTTTCTTATGACTGCAATACAAAAGGACAGTCTATACACCTAAGAAGCAATACTGGGTAAGAAAGGAACGCTAACATGTGTTCACATATGTAAACCTGAGATGCACATCCCTGGCCACAGGCTCCCGACCTCTCCATCCGAACATTTCTGCAGCACAGATTCTCCCCAAGGCAATTTCCAGTTGAAATGCTCCCGGCCCACACTACGGGGGCACTTTCTGCAAACTTCGCTGGGTGCCCTGTTAGAATGAGGGAAGGGTCCAGCCCACACCATCTAAGGGCTTCTAGTGAGGCTCTTCTGAGAGCTGTAGTGCACAGTGCAGGCATGATGATGTGAAAGACCATTCAAGGTCTTTCACTGCAGACACGAATGCCATGTTGCAGAGTCTGGAGTTTATCTCAGAGCAATGGAAAAAAGAAGGTTGGAGCATGGCAGTTACAACACATTGCTGACATGCGTTGAGCAGCTGTGCAGTGCTAGGTCCTGTACTGTGAAGTTCATGCACACAGCTTTGCTGAATCCCTTCAACAACACACAAGTAAGAGGCAGAGACACAGATCGCAAGGTTGCTGCATCCTCCAGGGGCATCAGAGCAGCCTGAAGCATGGTAGTGGCTCTGTGGATGGAAAGAAGTAGATGGGTTTAAGGTGCGTTTAATGAACATAATGAAAAGGCCTAGGATGTATGGATACAAGTCAAAAGTACCTGAGAAAAGACAGAAGATGATCAGGGTAATCCTGAGATTTATTATCCAAACCAATAACACCTTTGAGAGTGAAAGGGGTCACTCATGACAAACTGTGAGCACGTATCACTCAGGTTGAAGACCCTGGGATCACACGACAGGTTCCAGCGGTAGAAGAGGAGTTCTGTTTCAAAGAGGCTGAGCTGGAGACACTGGTCACCTATCCAAATGGGGCTATCCACCCAGAGTGTAGGCATGTGGATCTAAAACTCAGGGCATTTTTTCTAAGGAGATCAAGGGTAATTAGCAAGTTCGTTGAAAATGGAATTAAAAGATGTTCAGTTGATAGCATAGAGCCTTGAAATCCAGGCATAGTTCTTTCAGAAAATGCCATTTTCCATGAACTTATTGAAGACTCCTTGCACACATTTGAGAAGTTAACAGCACACTGATAGTAAATGAAGGCAATGGAGTAGGAACTATCACTCTCACCAGAAGGTTCTCTTTTTAATCTCCCCAAAGCAAAACAATCACGTAGTTGTGTTGCTTAAAGCTACCCTTGGTCTTTCTGAATTCAGTACTGATTAAAGTCCCTCTCTCATCTGGAGTTTGTTTACTGGACAAATATTTGCTGAGCACTTCGAGTGTGCCAGGTGTTTGCCATGGACTCAAAGCAAGCAGTTCCATGCCCACATGGAGCTGATATTTTAGCAAGGGAGATGGACAGCAAGGAAGAATGAAATAACCAGTTAGTAACAGCACAGAGGACGTGAACAGGAGGCAGTGATGGTGAAAGGACTGAGTGATAAGAAGCCCACAGGCATAGGTCCAGCCTGATTGCAAATTCCCAAAGGCTGTGGCCCACGGGGCTTTCTAGCAGCTGTTGCTCTGAATACAAATGAAGGGCTTCTTTCCTCAACAAAGAGCACCTGGTGTTCTTCTGGCTCATTCCACCACCAACACCAGTTTCCTGGATCAAGCATTTCCCCAGGCCAGTGGTCTGCTGTCAGGCCCTACTTGATCCTGAATACTTTCTTCTGACTGATTCAGTCTCCAAAATGCCTGTGAAGCACAGACACTCACTCTACCATGAAACAGCAAACATGCATTACGTTCTCATCACTGATTCAGGAACAAAGGATTTAACTGGACTCAGGACCACTAATTGGAGGTCCGTGACAATTTCTGCACAACCACACCCATGATAAATCATCTGCTTCAAGCTTCAGTTTCTCTAGAGTAGAACAAGAACTTAAAAGAGTATTAAACAATCAATGCAGATTGTTCCAACATGCTTACGATTTCTTTCTAAACCTTTTGTAATCATCTCACCAATATGTAACAGTGACTCACTTTTGTTATTTCCAAAGCTCTCAACTTCACACAAAGGAATCATTTACATAATTTGTCAGTTTCATTAAAAATTATCAAACTATGAGAGAAAGCATAACAAGAACTGGCTTAGGAATTAAAAACTGATTCAAAACACTCACTCAAAAGAAAAACTGCAGACAGAGAGGGGACGGGCCTGCTAGGGAGCAGCTTGTCTGCCTCAAGGACATGGTGCCATGAGCAGAGCAGAGGAAAGGAGACGAGCAGTTCCTCCAGTTGGCCAATTAATTGGTTTGCTTAGTAGACTTCAGGCGGGGGGAAGAAAATAACAGTACCACCACCTATCTTCTCAGCCTCAAAACACAGAAAAGTCCCGCTTTTATGTCTACTTTTTCAGTTGATTTTGTCCCAGAATTTTAAAAACTGAGGGTAGGCATTATGAAAAGGAAAAAGGAACTGTTTTTCACACTTTGTTCTTGAGCTCTGCATGCTGCTTTCATTTCTGGTTATCACTGATCAGCAAGTAATTGCATTTTTTAGTCCAATTCCATCAGCATGGTAGTTTGTAGACTACAGGCTGACTGTCAAATCAAAGTCCCGGAGTTCTTGTGATTGTTCATCTCTTCTATGTTTTCATGGGAGGTTTATAAGGAGATTGAGAGACTGGGGCCCAGCCATCATGTGAACTGCAATTGTCAGCTTTTTTAAAAAATAGGTGTTATTTCATCTAAGTCAATGTGGGGTTGAAGTAGTATTTCAGGAGTGAATAGTTATCGTTCCTGATGTCATAAGGTAAACACAAATGCTAAGGGCAGGGAGAACACTGTGTGGAAGGTGAAGCCTTTCCTCTTGATTTCCTCCCCAAAGGCCTTTGTGTTTTCTTGAAAAATCAGGCAAATTGCAAGCCTGTGAAAGACCAATTCAGAATGGCAAACTTCAGGTAGGATTACTTTGTGTTGCTACACAGCTATGACTGCTACAGAACTAACACCAAACACTAGTCAGTGTAAAGAAGTTTTAATGTAATATTAACTAATGTATCATGTTGCCTGGCTTCTGGTTCTGTAAGAAACTCGATTATTCAAATAATGCACTATATTCTGTTCAGTCTTTTGGGTAAAGCAGGTTATCTAAGAACAGCCCAGCAGATTACACAGGATGAAACATGTGTCTAAATTATTACAGAACTGGTCATCCACATCTTAAAGAAGTCAAAGCTAACAAATCATAATACAAATGGAATCTAAGGTGAAGGTACACAAACACCCTTTCCAAGCAATTTACACTTAAACAGGAAAGCATATCACAGCAGAGCTGATGAATCCATCCAATGCAGATTCAGAAGTGCACTGTGCTATTCATGCCCACACAGACCCAAACTAGAGCAAAAAGCTCAGATCTATGTTTTAGGAGTCTCCAGTACCATCTGTTAGCAATTCTCCCATCAAAAGAAGAGCTCTAAAGCAACTTACAGCGTAAGGCTATTTCAGCTGTTCTCAGAACAGAACCCATGGAGGGTGCAGGGTGTCAAGTCCTAGTGAATTCATGTAATCCAGGCGTGCCTAAATTCCCTCGGGACAATTTAAAAATGCAGCCTACCACTTTTGCTACAAACACTTCTATCAAATCTATATGATAATAAAGCTGCCAAGATGTGCAGGTTAGAATTTGTTTTTACTAGAAATTTCATTGCCAAACAATAAAAATAAAATTGTGAGCTTCGTTGCTTCATTTGAAATTTATGTTCAAATAATTGCTGAGATATACAGGCATTCTTACTTGATATGGAGACATACTGAAGACATGATACAAATGAAAAAGTCATTTAAAGCCTTGAATCCCGTTACACTAATAGATGACTGTAATAGATGACTATTGCTATTAAAAATATAAAATGTGGAATCAGGCAAATGCTCAATGTCAAAAATAAAAAATGAAAAGTCTTGTGAAAACCAATCTAATATGGTCAACTTATTCAGCTACTGGAGAGTATTTACTTGTACCTACTCATCCTGAAGAACCCCTAAAAATGCAATCTCAATGACATTTGTTCTGTAAGAATGCAATGATGCTGAAATACAGCTTAAAATTTTTCATGTCTCACAGCATAAAACTCTAAAATCTCAAATGAGCCTTTATACAAAATTCAAAGCTCTACTAGACAGGTAACCATTTATTTTCATTTGTAGTAGTATGTATTTTATTTAGGAAGCACTCTGGCATTGCACCTCCAAATACCAGAAATACTATCTAGGGAGAATATATTCTAGGATATCAAATTTTTTTTTTAAAGATTTATTTATTGGTTCACTCCCCAAATGGCAGTAAATGCCAGCACTGGGCCAGGCCAAAGCTGTGAGCCAGGAGCCCCATCTGGGTCTCCCAAGTGGGTGGCAGGGGCCCAAACACCTGGGCCATCTTCTACTGCTTTCCCAGGCCATTAGCAGGGAGCATGACAAGAAGAGCATCCAGGACACAAACTGGTGCCTCTATTGGAAGCTGACAATGGAGATGGTGGATTCACCCACTATGCCACAATGCTGGCCCTCAGAATATCACATTTTTACACAGAACATGAGACATGCTCTATGCATATCTGGTGCTTGCAGCTTAACATTCCCTCCAATTTAATTGTGTTTTAATAAATCTTTATATTGAATTCTTACTATGCTGACTATAATGCCACAGGCATGGTGGGAGAAGTAAGTAAAATAAGTACTTTCTATCCTCAAGGAGTTCACAATGTAGTGGTATTAACTTCAAACAATGATATTGGCAAAATAAGCCAGCATCACATGTCAGCCAGTGAGCTATGTTGAACTTGATTTACATTTAAATGCTGGGCCAATGTTATAATCTGCTGCTTCCTACACATACTTTCACATTAGGAAATGGAAAAAAATTCTTAGCCCCTTGAATACTGGCTGAACTTAGTGACTTGCTTCACTAATAGAATGTAATGGAAATGACCTTCTAGAACTTTCTTTGAATGCCAGGTACCAAGAAGTCTCCCAGTTCCCATTCAGAAAACTCCCAAGAATCTCATTCTTGAGACTATCATTCTTAAGGTGTGTCCTTGTGGAAACAGTTACCCTAGGTAGAGAAGACCAAGTCACATAGGAAGGCCACGTGTGAGCACAGCAGTCGACAGTCCCAGCTGAACATCAGCAGGCAGCAGTTAAGACCAGCAATGTGAGGAAGCCTTCTGGGATGTGCAGCATAGTCAAGCCTTTGGCGAAACCCGGTCCCAATCTCCAGTGATTGCAATGGTATGAGACCCCCGGGTAATCAGCAGTTCTACAGAACCAGGGCAGAGATAATACACTGTCTTTAAGACACTAGGTTAGAGGTAGTTTATTATGCAGTAGACTAGTGAAACATGTAACTCTCCAGTCAGACTTTTCTCCACAGGCAGGAGAAACTCCCTGAAGAATGGTGAGATGAGAACCACTCAGCAAGCACAGGGCATGAGGGAAAGGCGTGCCTGTTCTGGAATTAAGTCCTTCCTCTATTTTGATAATTTAAAGTCACTCAACACTGTTCATGGTTTCTTTTCAAGTTAATTTCTTTTTTGGATGAGAGTGAGGGGGATCATAAATAGCTTGCTAAGAATTAAAAGCATTTATAGGTAAATTTTAATTTCAATACATTCCTCAGAAACTAAAGAAGTCTACTGTGGTTTGAACGTGTGCCCCAAAGCTCATGTGCTTAAGACTTACTTCTCAATGCAAAGGTGTTCAGAGGGAGGGGCTTTAAGGGGTGACTGGGTCATGGGTGCCTTATAACTGTAACTAAATTACAACAAGAGGTTGTCATCAGATCCAATCATGGACTTTCCAGCCTGCAAAGGTGTGAGCCAAATAGATTTCAGTTCATTGTCAATTATCCATTCTGTGGTATATTCCATTACAAGTAGCACAAAATGGTCTAAGATAAAGTTTCTACTTGAAAATTGAATGATCATATTTACAGAGTTTATCTCAAAACAAGTTTGATTATACACATGATAGCATTTCAAATTATCCACCTTAAACAGAAAGTTCCTTTACAAACTGTCAAACCATGTGGCTTCCTTGCCTGTGCCTTGGCAAATCTACTCTTGTCCTGCTTAACCCATATACTACTGAAGCAAGACAAGTCTCTTAATCCATGGCCTACTGAAGCAAGACTGAATTCTCTTTGCCTGCCTGGCTTTTACCTTGTGTAAGGTCTTAATCGAGTTTCTTTACAATCTGTTTCCTTATGAAATTATGAATATAAAACAAACAGAAATATCTTATGTTTAAAGACTACTTAAGGATGATAATTTATGACTTGTTCAAGATGCTCCAAATTTAACTCTTAATTGCACCTATCTACCAAAAAACCATGAATTCACACAATAGGTAGCTCACTGTGCTGCTCATTATTTAAGCTGTGGATTAAGGTCACAGCCATTTTACACACTTACCTGCCTAAGCGTTCTTTTAAGACACCCATTGCCTAATCACCCCCCACACAACTTTACTACCACAGAAACTGTCTATGGGTGCTTCACATACTGAAAAGACAAAGATTTTTTTCCCATGCCCTCAAGAAACAATTTTCACCCTCCCAGAGAGGATCTGTAATGTAGATTAGTAATTTGTTACTCAAATAGAAATTTTGTTTATAACTGAAAAAAAGATAAGCCCTAGATTCATGCAGAAAGAGAAAAGCCAATAACCACACTTCTAAAACTTCCAATTTACAGGCTGAGAAGTCCAATTATCTAACTTTCAGTACCTGCTAAAGAGAACCATCAAATTTTTCATTTTAAAGGCCACTATCATTCCTCCATTCCTCACTGATTACACTGAGAGATCAGTAATGAAGATCATTTGTGACCAACAAGTGAAATGTAGATTTCAAAAGCAAAAATGAAAAGTAGTTCTATTCAGGAAGCTAGCTGGCAAGCACAAAACGGTTACTAAATATTTTTTAAAAAGAACTGGACAATGAGAAGTATTTGCAATTTACCTAATTATGGAATAGTAGCGATAACATTTGACAGATAAGTACTATAAAGAAGTGAAAGATAAAGAACACTATTTCAACATAAACTGTTTAAAAAAGAAACATCAAAAAGCAATAATTTTATCAACAGCTTTAAAAAACTCCCCTTAAGTTTATCTGTAATTAAAACTCAATAATTAAGCCCAAACACATTTTCCTCCTCTATTATTACACTCAATTTCTTAACATTTTTCTTCTGACATTAGTAAGGCTACACTACCAACCATTGCTACCTAAAGCTGGGACAGCAGAAGGGAGAGAGAAACCAGAGACAGTGTCTCTTCTCCCATCCCTTATGGCCCAGCCCTTGCCTCGTACACTGGCTAACACACTGTATTAACGGAGCATAAGGGGGCGAGCGGAGGGCGAGAGGGAAGGTTGGGGCAAGAATTCCTAATAGCAAGCTTTCATTGCTGTTATGACCAGAAAAATCAAAGATCTTCGCCCACCAAATATAGAAGGGAAAAGAAAGTTAATAAGATGATTTGCAGACACAGTTTACAAGGGACAAAATATTTAAATAACAGGCATATAACCTCCAAAATGTACCAAAATATTTCTTTGACCTACACTTAACCAAAATCTCAACTTTACTAAAGAGCATACACTTTTTCCCCAATATTTCCATTTCATTTATTTTGTAATAGTTCTAATAAAATATATACTTAGTTAAAATCATGAATTACTCTTTAACTTTTATTTAATAAATATAAATTTCCAAAGTACAGCTTTTGGATTACAGAGGCTTTTTCCACCCCATAACTTCCCTCCCACCCGCAACCCTCCCATCTCCCACTCCCTCTCCCATTCCATTTACATCTAGATTCATTTTCAATTATCTTTATATACAGAAGATCAATTTAGTATATATTAAGTAAAGATTTCAACAGTTTGCACCCACACAGAAACACAAAGTGCTTTTTGAGTACTAGTTATAGCATTAATTCACATTGGACAACACATTAAGGACAGAGATCCTACATGGGGAGTAAGTGCACAGTGACTCCTGCTGTTGACTTAACAACTGACACTCTTGTTTATGGCGTCAGTAATCACCCAAGCCTCTCGTCATGCGTTGCCAAAGCTATGGAAGCCTTTTGAGTTCGCCAACTCCAATCTTATTTAGACAAGGTCATAGTCAAAGTGGAAGTTCTCTCCTCCTTTCAGAGAAAGGTACCTCCTTTGATGGCCCTGTTCTTTCCACTGGGATCTCACTTGCAGAGATCTTTCATTTAGTTTTGTTGTTGTTGTTGTTGTTGTTTTGTTTTTTTAATTCCAGAGTGTCTTGGCTTTCCATGCCTGAAATACTCTCATGGGTTCTTCAGCCAGATCCGCATGCCTAAGGGCTGATTCTGAGGCCAGAGTGCTGTTTAGGACATCTGCCATTCTATAAGTCTGCTGTGTATCCCACTTCCCATGTTGGATCATTCTCTCCTTTGTAATTCTATCAGTTAGTATTAGCAGACACTAGTCTTGTTTGTGTGATCCCTTTGAATCTTAATCCTATCATTATGATCAACTGTGAACTGAAACTGATCACTTGGACTAGTGAGATGGCATTGGTACATGCCACTTTGAGGGGATTGAATTGGAATCTCTTGGCATGTTTCTAACTCTACCATTTGGGGCAAGTCCGATTGAGCATGTCCCAAATTGCACATCTCCTCCCTCTCTTATTCCGACTCATATTTAACAGAGATCACTTTTCAGTTAAATTTAAATACCTAAGAATAATCGTGTGTTAATTACAGAGTTCAACCAATGGTATTAAGTAGATTAAAAAAATACTAAAAGGGATAAAGTATTAAGTTGTTCATCAACAGGACAAGAGCTGATCAAGTCACTGTTTCTCATAGTTTAAAACCATTCTTTTTTACATTTTTTATTTAATTGAGAGGCAGAGAGAAAGATAACTCTCATATGCTGGGTCACTTTTCAAAATCCTTTAACAATTATGCTGGGACTGAGCAAAAGGCAGGAACCAGGAATGCAATGCAGTCTCCAACACTGTTGGCAAGAACCCAAATAGCTGATCGATCCACTGTCACTGCCTCCCAGGGTCTGCATGCACAAGAAGCTACAGTCAGCAGCCAGGAACTTAACCCAGGCATACTAACGTGGGACAATGGCATCGAAACTGGAATCATAATGGGCATCTTATCTGTAACATTAAACTCTGGCTGCTAAAAACTACTCTTCTACCTCACAGTTTTTAAGAGGCAAAACGACAGCAAACAATCATATTACAAAAATACACAGTGTGTCTGGGTCCATTGGGTAATGATTGCTTGACATTTGGCCATCAGAATCAGACACCCTGAGGCAAGTGTTGTGGCACAGCAGATTAAGCCCAGCTCGCAACTCCTGCACCCCATATCAAAGTGCTGGTTCCAGTTTTGGCTGTTCCAGTTCTGACCCAGCTAACTGCCAATGCACTTAGGAAAGCAGTGGATAATGTTTCAAGTGCTTGGGTCCTTGCCACTGTTGTGGGAGACCTCCTGGCTCTTAGCCTTGGCCTAACCCAGCTTAGGTGTTGAGGGCATCTGGGGGGTGAACTAGCTGATAGAAGATCTCTGTCTTTTCCTCTCTTTCTGTCACTCTTTCAACTAACTAAATAAATCTTTAAAAAAAAAAAAACCAGAAACTTTGATGGTTCAAGTATTATCAATAAAATCATGAAATACTTCTTTATAAATCAGAAGTAACCACCAATTAAATATTTTAAGTCAATAAACACCTTTCCCATTTCCTTCAGTATAAACCATTAGAGCTGAAGCAAGCTGGTCTTATAAGCAAAATGACAGTTATCTAGTGGACAATCTACAGCAGAAACTAGACCTTACAATCTGCGTCAAGCTCCTCCTATCACTTAAAAAGTAGGAACAGTGATTGATGAGAATCAGGTAACTAAATGAAAGGTTAACCAAGAAAGGATATAATTTAAAACTAATCTATACTGCAAAGGGGATTTTTTTATTATAATGGCATATTTACCATCCCATATCTTATATCTCTGAGGAATGTTTAATTGTTATGAAAGTTTACTCAGGCCATCAATGTACTAAGAACTATGTTAGGTATTAGCACTGAACATATCACAATCTTGGAAGAAAGCCTATTTTTCAGAAGTTGTTTAAATTAATATGCTAATTACATGAACTACTGCCTCAAGATATATGCTGATTAAAGACCAAAACCATGAAACCCAAAAATGCCATAAAATTGAAACATACTGATGAGAAATTATGAATTTACCTTGGTTCTGCACTCAGCTTTATTATGTTTTTTCGTGGCAGAGAATCTTGTGACTTTTGTTTCAATTCCTATAAAAAATGAACATTTTAATATTTTAGTTTTAAAGCTTAATTTTCAAAATTAGTTTTTTAATAGCATTTTTCAAAAATCTTATAAAGGACACAATAACAACATGAAAATCCTCTTTCCAGTTACAGAAAATCCACCAAAATTCAAAACAAATAATCCCTGAGTGTGTGTGTGTGTGTGTGTGTGTGTGTGTATGTGCATGTGCGTGTGTGTGTCTGTGGACTGAGACCTCAAGTACAATATACATTACTGTACTGGAGCTTGAGTAATGAGTAGTTCCATTTAGAGGCCAAATAAATCAGAGTTCTAGAGGCAGTTCTGCAAAATGTTTCACCACTTTATTTTTGCATCATGTGTTTCACAGCCATAAGCTTCGTGTGTCCATTTTTTACTTTAATATGAAAATGTCTAATCAAAAGCATCAGTATATGAAAATACTGAAGTTATGGTGGTATGCAGAAATTCATACTATATATAAAATTTCAAACACATTACTCATAACAGGTCATAATGGTAAACATTATTTCAAAACATGTATTTTGCCAAGAGGAAGTATAAAGAGGGTTCCAACCGGCCATTTTCTTAACTGTTCTTCCTTGTTACAGAATAGTGCTCTCTACTTTTAACTCTCCCTGTTTTACTGCAGCTTCTCATCCTTACTGAAGAAGGCAAGGCAGATGTTACCACCCCATTTTACAGATAAATGGATGAGGGGCCCACAAATGGTAAATAATTTTCTCAAGTGTCATGCATTGAGGTCCAGGGCTGAGGCTAACAGCCAGTTTCCTATTTCCTTAATCATGCCTATTTCATCACACTCCACAAGAGTCCATGAACTCATTCCGGAACCAGAAGACCATTCAAATCCAAGTTTAGCAAGAACAGACTAAGGACTGACAAAAACTCAAAAACCTGTGGAGTTTCTAAGTAAAGCCAAGTAGACTATCTATAATCCCTAGTTGCCTTACAATAGCATCTCAATAGTGTTTTTATATATTTTACAACCTTGACAAAAGTTCATTACTTTACTCTTCATGCTTAGCCGCATGTCAGCACAAAATATATATCAAAATCAAATACGTACTTACAGGAAAGAAGAATACTCAAGTTAGTTATATGAAGTGAAAAAAGTTCTTTCAAATACAAAATATGATTGTATTTCACTGTATTCATTAAGTTTCTTACCCACTTTCCCAATCCAAGAACAAAAAAAATCACACATTTTATGAAGAATACAAGGAGACCAACTAACCATCTCTAAGAAGGTATCTGAAGAATAGGATTCATATGTGTGTTTGTCCTTGAGAATAAGAAGAAATGCAGAATTTCCAATGACCTTCTCCAAAAGCATCAATGAATGAAAGAGTCTACAAACCAAAAATTACATTAGTCTGAGAATAATTTAAAAAATATGAAGATAAAATTTTTAGTTTCCTTAATAATAATGGCCCAACCACCAGTGCCTTCATCTTGAATTCACAAAGTGATATCTACTCTGCCTAACAAACTAGTTCCTTTTTTTCTGAGAAATAAGTACTTAGAAAAAATGGTTAATCAGTAGATATAATTGATAAAGATTCATTCAAAATAGAAAACTTTCTGAACACACCTGAAACATAAACTTACACTGCTTATACTTCCTATAAATATCAAACCAAATAACAAGAAAATCCAGATATGATCATACCAATAATTTAAGGAATTCTGTAAAAAAAAAACAATGGTATGCTACTTTATGTAGCAAAAACCTTACGGCTTAAAAGAACAATAAAAGAAAACATGAGATTAACTCTCAGTTCACAAAATAATTCATTTAGTAAAAAAACCATTCTTCGGGGTTGGCACTGCGGCGCAGCAGGTTAAAGCCCTGGCTTGCAGCACTGGCATGCCATACAGGACCGGTTTGAGTCCCTCCGCTCCACTCTGATCCAGCTCCCTGCTAATGTGCCTGGGAAAGCAGTGGAGGATGCTCCAAGTCCTTGGGCCATTGCACCTACGTGGGAGACCTGGAAGAAGCTCCTGGCTCCCAGCTTTGGTTTGGCTCAACTCTGGTCATTGTGGCCATTTGGGGAGTGAACCAGCAGATAGAAGACCTATCTCTCTCTCTCTGCTTCTACCTCTCTCTGTAACTCTGTTTTCAAATAAATAACTTTATGTTAATTTAAAAAAAATTCCCCAAGAATTAAGAGACATTTTGCTGATTTTAGCTTCATGTTCTTGCTCAAAAGAACTAGAAAGAAGGTTTTGCACAGATTTGAATGAAGAAATTGGTTTCATCCTTGTTACTTTTCTCAGTCACTGAAATTACAAACTGAACTATATTCACACTACGTTTTCATGCCTGAAGAACCAATTAATGTTTAAGAATCTATTGATTTGGGATCAATTCTGGAAAATAATCTCAGTATATCAGCAGCTACTGCTGAAGCATTACATACTGGAAAAGAACTTCCTTGAGGGCTTTTTTCTTCCTATTCAATGTACCTAAAACAGAGTTCCAGAAAGAAATAAAAACAAAAAACAGCCTGTATCATGCTAAACTGACACCTTGTGATTTGACTGTTGTCTCTAGCCCTCTCTCTGCCCCTGTGGAACAGCAGTCTATCTACCTATTACTGCAGAGCTCTGCAGAGGGGCACTGAGCCTGTGATTAACAAGTAAACTGAAAGAATGTTATTACAAAAAATTAAAAGAAAAAAAGGAAAGGAAGGAAGGGAAGAAAGTATCAATGTAGTCTTGGATTCATTATCTATGAAATTTGTTCTCTATGTTAATAAACAGAAAAAGTAACAATAATCTTTAAAAAGAAAAAAAAAAAAAGAAAGCACAAATTAATTCAATCACAGTTCTCTAAGGCTTTATACACCAGACTTCTTTAGGAAGACCCAAAGGAACATGTAGAGAAGACTTGCTAATCATGCTTAAATCGACCATCAGAGTGAGTTTACAATGTTTTTATCATTTTCCACAATATTGGAATGAACTTTGAATCTATGCCTTATGGACATTTTATTGTCACCCAACAACAAAATTCTATGACGAATAAGAAATAAGATGTATGAGACCAATATCAATGTTACTAATTAAATATATTTATACAGTAAACTTAGGACTTAAGTATTTTAAAATTTTCTGGGTTTGAATTCATGCCATCATTTAAATTTCCTGATATAAGCAAATGTTTTCCGAAATCCCAATAAACATTCTCAACAGATTAAAAGACCGTATTAATGAATAGTTTAGTTATGAAAATGATTGTTTCTGTTATTTTCATGATTATTCCTCTTATGTAGTTTGAATCTACAGAACAAAAATCATAATCTCCATTAGCTAAAACTGTCTACGTATTACAGTGTATTAAAGAGTCTTAATTAAATGCAGTGAAAGCCAGGAATCAATGTTGGTGTCTCAAAGGCACACATACAGCCTGCTAATGAGATAAGCAATAAAAACTATAGCAAGGCCTTCTCCAAATGCCTTCTCAGGATGGATCAAGCTGTTTTCTTTAAAATAAAACATGGCAAATAAATTTGGAGAACACTATGAAAGACATTCAACATGTTTCAACATCTCATCATTATGTAATTTCTCAGAGCCTAATTTCCTACCATATACTCATCCTACTAACAGGAAACACAGTTTGGGAAAAATCATGTAGGCATCATGGCCATTCTAGGAGATGTGACCACATCCATCAACTAACAGGTTTATCGAAATGTGAGGACCCTCACACCCACCCTTTGGTCCATTTTTTTCCTAACCTACCTTAATTTTTTCCTAACCTACCTTAATTCAGCAGAGTTCTAAAACGTTTCCCTAACTGATCTATTTCCCACTTCTTCTTCCCTTCTACATCAGCTCCATGAAGTACTTTTAAACTGAACACCCATGACAAACACTGCCTCAGTCTAATTCATATTTTTTGTGCCATGATTAGAATTAACCTCCAAACCTGTCATGATGTATTCTTTCTCTCTAGCTTGTAATTTTATAAACATTCAATCACGCTCTGTGGAGAGCGTGACTCTCAGCCACACGAGGCTGAAAGGGAAAAAGCCGGGAGGACCTGCATCCCCTACAACACCGTGGAGCCATCGCACCTGAACTGGTCATCTGTAAACTTCCCATGAAATAAATAAGCAGGACAGGATCCACTGTGTCTCGGGTTGCAGTCAAATGTAATCCCTAACACATATGCTTGTTCTAGGGACGTTGCTGCCAACATCTAAATGAATACCAGTCAACAGGCCAAGTATGAGAAAACATGTGGCAGTAGCCGCATCTTTGTTTGTAATTCTCTAACTCGTGTTTTGAAATTTCCTCCTCAAAATGTCGTGCGAATGCCTTGATAATTGTTTATGACTTTTCAATGAAGTGCGAAGTGCTCACAAAGCAAATTTACAAATGTCAAGTACAATTTGAGAATTATTGTCTCTTTTTCCCTCTAAAATGCCATTCTGTAAGGGGTTGTTTTTATAGGCTAAAAGCAATATAAAACATATGGAGGAATTGTTGACAGACCTTCTATAAAAGTCATGAGACAAAAATGTTCTGTAGCTAAAGCTCCATGATCTGACCTCCACTCAAATCTCTCTCAGTCTGGCAGCCAATGACAGCAAGCAGGTGGGAGAGGAAGATGGTTTTCCATGCCCCCTGAGGAGGTCTGCTCTGGTCTGATTCTAAGTGGTCTCACTTTAAAAAAATATCTCTCAATAAGCCACGAAGGCAGGAGCAGGTGAAAAGAAACAGATTAACTTTACTTTAAAAAATGATTTCTAGGGGAGAAGGACCCACATCACTGTCACCTAGTGAGTGTTTTCCAGTGTTTTCCACTGTAAGCCCGGCTCCACCCCAGGAGATTGACATCAAAAACGTCTGCTATAAGGAAATCGAGAAGATGTTCAAGAAACTACCTTGAATAAATGTTTTAAGGACTCAAGTCAACTAATAAAACTTTAGGAAAAGTCTTTTCTCCCCATAGAAAACCATACAGAATATTATATACTTAAAATGTAATAACACAATATAATTAGCAATATTAGTTGTGGGTCAATTTTTTAAATGTTGATTTTATGTGCTAAGTATACTTTTTCATATACAGGAGTATTTATAATGGGGATACACTTTTTAAAAGTATTTTTAAAAGTTTTTTTAAAAAACAATTTAATGATTTTAAAATATTATCAAAGCAAACCATTGTTGATAAGGAAAAAAAAGTCTGAAAAATAACAATTTAGGGGCCAGCACTGTGGCATAATAGGCTAAGTCTCCACCTACAGTGCTGGCATCCCATATAGGTGCCAGGTCCTGCCCCCGCTGCTCCTCTTCTAATACAGCTCTCTGTTTATGGTCTGGGAAAGCAGCGGAAGATGGCCCAAGTGCTTGGACCCTTGCACCCACGTGGGAGACAGAAGAAGCTTCTGGTTCCTGGCTCCTGGCTTCAGATAGGCCCAGCTCCAGCTGCTGCGGCCATTTGGGGAGTGAATCAGCAAATGGAAGACCTTTCTTTCTGTTTCTCCCTCTCCGTCTATAACTCTGCTTCTCAAATAAATAAATAAAATCTTTAAAAAAATAGTTTAAAATACAATAAAACAGTAGTCAAACCTCCTTTCTCAAAGTGGGAATCTTCTCCACATGGATCCTAACGGTAGTCCTCTGACAAGAGGGCACAGAATTCACTGTCTCCAGGGGTAAGCTTTTTCATCCCTGGGAAGAGGGGCTTACAGTCTTCTGCTCTTCTGGATGTTTCTAATTCTTTAATATGGAAATGAGCGCACTTTTCCCTCACTCAGCTGACAGCCCCACAAGGAGCTGAGGTGGCTTCCACAGTAATGCCCAGACCACCACCTCTCATTCCGACTTCCTTCCTAGCTATTCTTTCCTGTTTATTCTTTTCTGTCAATGTCACTCTAAAAAGAAAAAGGAAATATCCAAGAACAACTGGATCTGAGATAGCATGAGATAAAAATTATTTAACAAATAACTTGACAAAATTATTTAACGAAAGCTTCTTTATCTCCATGGATCTTAACTGTGATTTATTTGATGTCAACATCCTTGGTCACGAAGATAACCCCAATTAACCACATTGGATGTGGGAGAAAACAGGAGCGGCTTCATAATAAAGTTTTACCACTGCATTAGCAGTAATGCACTGCAATAAAAACGCGGGGCAGGTTAGGACTCTGCCACAAGATTTCCTGCAAATGCTGGTAATTACTAATGCTTTGCTACAGTAATACTTAAAAGGAACACCATTATTAATGTGGGCTCGATACGCACTGACAACTTCATCAACAGATACAAAAATCTCCTGACTCTGAATTTTCAAAGGCTTGTTTAAAGATTACTTTTCTCTCACTGCATTACCTGGTACCATAATCCACAACCACCCAGTCTTTTGCAGTTCCTGTGATAGCATCATGATGTTGAAACAGTCCCAGGTTCCTTCTGGCTTCTGTCAGTGACGTGTAATGTGGTGATGAAAGAAATTTCTTTATCTTGTATTTCTGAGCTTGCTTCAGGGCGAAATGGTAAAGAATTTCAGCAGCCCTAGGTGCATAAAACAACCATTAATTTTTATTTCAAAACATTGTAGTTGATAATTTAAAATACATGGCTGATATTTTTAATTATGTTAATACATTTCAATATAATTTATGAAAAAGATACTAATAATAAACATTTCTACAAAAGCACAAAGGTACCCAATTCAACATTATTTAAATTCTCAATCATCAAAGAACATCATGTCTACACTGATGTCAAGGATTCTTTTTCTAGATGATCCTGGAAAGAAGCCAGCACCTGTTGGCAGCAAGACTGGTTTATTTATGTATAACACAGTGAAAAATATTTGAAAGCAGCAGCAAGAAGAGGCTAAACGTCTCTTCTCTCCAAGAGCAACACAGCCATGTACCGAGCACATCACCAGAAAGGCATTCCCTCTCACACCTGCACGTTAAGAGTAGGGAAATGCATGCTGATCTGAGTGTGGCGTGCAAAGGAGAGGCAGAAGTTGATGCCCACGACTGGGACAAAAACAACAGTTAGCTTCAGTTTTGAATGACAACGTACAACAAATATAACTGAAGAATGTAAAAAAAAAAAAAAAGAAAAACTGAAGAATGTAAACTGAAAAATGATAAACTGGATAACAGCTGGTCTAAGAATAGCTTGTGGGGAAGATTATGGAGTCAATGATCTTTATCTTTTAGTTATTTTTTTCAATCAGAGGACATAATTCAAGACAAGTTCCTAAAAAGGATCTTTAAAAGTAGACAAGGGGGTGGGGTTGGGCAGCAAGGAAGGGTAAGCTGCCATTTGGAACATCCACATCCCATATCAGAGTCCCAGGGTTCAAGTCCTGGTTCCACTTCTGGTTCAATTTTCTGCTAAAGCTCACCCTAGGAGGCAGCAGGTGATGGTTCAAGAACTTTGGGTCCTTGCCCCTGCATGGTAGACCCAGATGGTGTTCCAGGCTTGGCCTGGACCAGCCTTGGATGTTGCAAGCATTTGAGAAGGGAACCACAGGATGGAAGTTATCTTTCTCTATCACTCTTTCAAATAAATGCAAAATAAAAAATGTTTAAAAAAAAAAAACAAAACGGGGTGGGGAGGGGAAGAGCAGGGATTGGAGATATAGGAGTTCCATGCTTGGTACACTGGTTACAACGCCCACACCCATGTTAGAGAGCCTGGATTCGAATCTGTGCTCAATTTTTAAATCCAGGAGGCCGGAGCTGTGGCACAGGTTAAAACCCCAACCTGCAGTGCCAGCATCCCATATGGGTGCCAGTTGGAGTCCTGGTTGCTCCACTTCCAATCCAGCTCCCTGCTAATATGCCTGGGAAAGCAGCAGAAGATGGCCCAAGTCCTTGGGCCTCTGCACCTGCGTGGGAGAGCCAGAAGCAGCTCCTGGCTCTTAGCTTTGGATCATCTGGGGAGTGAACCAGCAGAGGAAGACTCCTCTCTTCTCTCTCTGAAACTCTTTCAAATACATCAAATAAATCTTTAAAAAAAAATGTAAATCCAGGTTCTTGCCTATGCATACCCTGGAAGGGAGGAGGTAATGGTTCAAGCACCTGGATCCCTACCACTCACATTCATGTGGAGTCCCCTGGCTGTTGCAGGCATTTGGGGAATGAATCAGTAGAAGGAAGACTCCTCTCTCTGCCTTTCAGATAAAGTAAAAATAATTTTTATAGACGTCATGGCTCAGTGGAAGAAATTATATATAAAAGATTCTATATGCCAAACATGTTAAGAACAATAACAAAGAAATGAATCAAGATTCAGGAAAAAAGAAATATTGGAAGTAGGTATTTATGTTGTTAAGAAACAAAAAGAATTTCCCTAAATTGTTGAAATAATTAAAAGATAGTAAATAATTAAAAGATAGTAAATAATCTCCACTTTTAAACTCTAATCCTTTCAAAAATCATGGCAAAGAATCACTAAGATCAAACTAAATAAATTATGCATGTATGTTCATATTATTTCCATGGCAAATATTTCTGGTTTTAAAAAGAGTGCTTATACATTTATACATATCCCAAATGGTTAAAAAGTAGACTTTAAAAATATTTCTCTTCTTGGGGCCGTTGCTGTGGCACAGCAGATTAAAGCTCTGGCCTGAAGCGCTGGCATCCCATATGGGCAATGGTTCTAATCTCTGCTGCTCTTCCGCCCATCCAGCTCTCTGCTATGGCCTGGGAAAGCAGTAGAAGATGGCCCAAGTCCTTGGGCCCCTGCACCCACATCGGTGACCCAGAAAAAGCTCCTGGTTCCTGGCTTCAGATCGGCGCAGCTCCAGCCGTTGTGGCCATCTGGGGAGTGAACCAGCAGATGGAAGACCTCTCTCTCTGTCTCTACCTCTCTCTGTAACTCTTTCAAATAAATAAATCTTTAAAAAAAATTTCTCTTCTTTATTCACATTTTACAAATGAGCATGGAGATGAAATATTACTATTACCAGGCAATAAACTCATTTCCAAGTAAATTAATACATTTAGAAATCTACAACTACTTTACAGTTTTTGCTTTGTTTCTGAAGCAGAATTTTCAAAATATGTATCTAGCAGTAACCAACACGCCTTAAATATGTTTAAAAAACTAAGATTGCGGAGCCAGCACCATGGTTCACTTGGTTAATCCTCTGCCTTGCAGTGCCGACATCCCATATGGGCACCAGGTTCTAGTCCCAGTTGCTCCTCTTACAGTCCAGCTCTCTGCTGTGGCCCGGGAGGGCAGTGGAGGATGGCCCAAGTGCTTGGGCGCCCACACCCGCGTGGGAGACCACCAGGAGGAAGCACCTGGCTCCTGGCTTTGGATCGGCACAGCGCTGGCTGTAGTGGCCATTTGAGGAGTGAACCAACAGGAAGAAGACTTTTCTCTCTGTCTCTCTCTCTCTCACTGTCTATAACTCTACCTGTCAAAAAAAAAAAAAAAAGATTGGGCCAATGTTTGCAACTCCATGACATTTAAAAATCCCTTATTCAGGGGTCTAGAAGAATCTCCACATTACTTAGTATTTTATTTTTTCATAAAAATTTCAGAATAACATAACAAATTACTAAGATTCTATTGGGCAAGCATTGTAAATCTCTGTATTATGTAAATAGCACTTGACTAGAAATGTAAGATATATTTCTCCCAAATAGTCAGAAGCTAGGCTTTTGAAATAACGCCAGCAACAGCAGAGCAGTAACAGTAACAAGAACAAACACTACTAAACTAAAGTACATGATTTTTAATACCAAGCCCTTCTAAAAAGTACTGGGCATCCAATAGCATCTAAATAAAGTTTGATACGATCTAACTCTTTTATTTAACCCCGAGATTCAACCTGAAAATGAATTATCCCACCAGGCCTGACAGTGAGAAAGCCTCTGCAGCCCTTGGGGTACCTTACAAAGAACAATCAGACTCTGTTCGTGAGAACCATGCTCCCCAATATGGCAGCACTAGTCACATGTGCCACCAATACTTACTTCAACTATAGTTAGAAGAGATTAAGAATTCAGTTCCTCACTAACACTGATCACATGTCAAACGCCAAGCACTCACACCTGGCTAATGGCTCCCACACGGGACTGTGGCAGAAACAGAAATGACCGCTGCAGAGACTTCTAACGCATCATAATTGAGAGTTCCACAGAATACTGCTGGCTTGGTGTTTTATGTTTTCTATGGACCTTTCCATGCCCACCAATATCAGTTTACTTTTTTCAACCAGTTCTCATTTTTTCCAAATTTGTTCTCCTAAGCAGAAAAGCATACCTATACAAATGTGTTTCAAAAGAAACAAGAACTGATACAGCCTGAAAAGTTCTCCCAGGTATGAAACACAGGTGTGTGCACCTTGAGGCCCACATGCGGGCCGCTGTGCGGGCCGCTGTCAGCTGCCACTCGCTTGTATTTTGCTCACCTATGTTTGCAATAATCCAGCCTGCCAGATTCCCGGTCTGCAGAAAGACACACAGGATGCTGCCACTGAATATTTATACGGTGTGCAAATAATGTAGGCAAATTAATGAGAAAAATACAAAACACACAATTCAACTCCTAGAAAATCTAATTAGATAAACTGCTTTTCCTCCCAGAACAAAAATCCATGTAATAATTTAATTGTACTTTGGAGACATATTTCTAGATGGCATGAAAATTTTATAATTACATTAAGCCCATCATAACACTACACAAAAGATGTATATTATGCAAAACTCTCCAGAAAGCCTAAAATAGCATAAAAGAAACGTATAAATAAATGTAGCTATCTAAAGGTGAAAGTACCGTAAATGGGATTCCATGACTCTATCCAGCCATTTGTAAAAGGGTCTAGATGTAAAGTAGCCACTCCAGTAATGATCGTCCCGGTCAGCGTAGGTGAAAAAGTCTCCACTTACAACAGGGAACAATGATTGGCCATTCTTACTCTCAGTTGTATCTGCTTTATCCAGTGCATCAAAATAATCTGATAAAGTTCCAAACTGTATCTAGTAAAGAAAAAACAAGGTTATATTTCAATAATTCATTTCTACCTTACAATTTATCACTTCTTACACTGAAAGTTGAAGTAAATAATAAAAATCTTTGATGTGCTTCCAGATGTCAGCAGGTTGAGACACCGCTGGCCATGCAGGTGGAGGCCAGCTACTCTACTTCCAATTCAGCTCCCTGCCAATACGCCTAGGAAGGGAACTGAGGACGGCTCAAGTATGTGAGGCCCTGCCACCCATTTGGGAGACCCAGATGGAATTCCTGACTTCTGGATTCATTCTGGCCCTGTCTCAGCCGTTGCTACTATTTGCAGCAATGAAACAACTGATGGAAGATCTCTCACTCTCACTCCCAGTCTCCTTCTCCCACTACCTTTCATATAAATCAATAAATCAATCTTAAAAAAAAAAAATGTGTTTCCAAGTTAAATGAACCAAGAGCTCAGATTTAACAAAAATCAAAGCAGGAGGGGAAATACTTCAGTGACTTTCTTTTACTTGCATCAAGTCTAAATTAAATTTAAGAGAATACTTGTACCTCTAGAAAACCAGGAGAGCAGCTACTTAGATGTATGCATTTGTGGATATATCTTTACATATCTTGAAATTCTGGAGTGTGCAAGGACCTGAGCATGGAGTAATTCAAAGAGGAGAACAGAGCAAAAATAAAAGACATACATTTTGGGTGCAATATTCTAGACGTCTAGAAGTCTCGCTAGTACCTCTGCATGACTCCTATCCCACCAGCTTGCGGGCTTTCAAGGGAGAAGAGGGACTTTGAGAATGGCAGGTCACTGAAAAATGGACTTACTCTACCTGCAGGTAACATTGTGTAGAAGTAAAATACACAGCGATAAAAATTACAAGGCTGACTATTCAAATAGGTCTTTCTGACTAATCATTTAAAATGCCAATGTATAAATCCACTTTTATGAGACCAAACTATTCTACAAGTCAAAAGACACAACATTATAGCAGATCTTATAAAAATGTATGAAATGGAACTCTTGTTAAAAATAATTCTCGATTCAATTATTGTCAATAGCCATTGTCTATATTCCCGCTAAACTACAGTCTTTTTGCTTATTACTTGTTAACGTACTTGTTGAAGCCTTACTACTGTAATATAAATTTAAAATATGTTATGTCAAAAACTAAAAAAAAAAGAACAGAAAGGAAGAGAGGAGGAGGAGGGGAGGGAGGGAGAGAAAGGGAGGAAGGGACTATTATTGTGTTCTTAGAATTGTATCTACAAATCACATTGAACCTGTTAAAAACCAATTAAAAATTTAAAAAAATTAAAAATAAATAAAATAAATGGATAACTCAAAAGGGACTGTATTCTGTATTCCTTTTAATAGTGAGATGCTGACTATTTTGTGTTTCTGCCGTACATAGGCAGACACAGACGTGGTAGTCACTTTGATTCACTGGCATGAGTTTAAATTCTGTCTCTACCACTTATCCCACACAAGGTTTTGGGTATATTACATAATGTCTCCTGTTACAGTTAATAGAGTTCTAAGTATGAAGTTTAGATCAGGACAAGCAAGTAATGGTGTATATTTTAGAAATTATTTTGCCACTGCAAAAACAAATATGGACTGGAAGCATTACAACACTGATACTAATAAGTAAAATACAAGCAACCATAATCTAATTGTGTTACAATGAATTTTATTCAGCAACCAAGGTATTTTTAAATCATTACTTTATTAAAGATAATCAATTTACAATTATATAATCTATTTATCTGCTATTTTTTCTCATTTTTATTCATTTGTCAGGGAAAGAGACAGAGCAGAGCTCTCATCCACTGGTTCACTGCCCAGAAGCCTGCAAATGACTAGTGCTAGAGAGAGGTCAGAACCAGAAACTGAGAACACAATTCAAGTTTCCCATATGGGTGGCCAATACCGCTATCTCCCATATTCTCACACTTGTGGGAAGAAGTTATAATCAGGAGACACAGCCAGGAATCAAACCCAGGTACTCTGATGTGGGATGCACGCTAAACACCTGTTCCATCATACTGTTATCTTGGCTTTACCAGACACAGCATGATCTTCTGCAAGTCAATCTATTTGTGCCTCTGTTTCTTTATTTCTAATGGGAATAACCATATTACTTACCAGAAAATGTTCAGAGAATTAGGTTAAATAAAATACTATATAAAGGTAATAGCAAATAATAAACGTTCAGCACATTTTAGCTAACAAGCATTATTACCTGGCAGCATTAGTAGGAGCCAGAATATGTGTGTGTGTGTGTGTGTGTGTGCGCGCGCGCGCGCGCGCACATACACGCATGTAACCAAAGAAGAGAGATCACAACGAGAAGGAGACGTAGTATCATCTTCATATACAGAAGGCACAGATGAGCCCAGATATTTATATTTAATAACAGTAGTAAAACTTCAATGATCTGAATATGTCTGAATCTTACTTCCCTCACCATATAATAAGGATTTTATGTAGATAACAAAAATTTTTTGAGTTTCAAAATTCAGAAAGTTATGCATGCTAGAGTTAATATTAACAACAGAGCATACTCCTTAAAAATATTTCAGTCAGGGTTGGTGCTTGGTGCAGTGAAGACGCAGTCTGGGATGCTCACAGCCTGTATCAGAGCACCAGGGTTGAAGTCCTGGCACTATTTTTGATTCTAGCTTCTGATTAATGTGCACTCTGGGAGGCCCAAGTACTTGGGTCTTTGCCATCCTCATGGGACACCCAGATTCAGTTTCTGGCCTAACTTTGTCTTGGCCAAGCCCTAGCTGTTGTGGGCATTTGTGCAGTGAATGAGCAGGTAGAAGATCTGTCTCCGTTTCTGCCTCTCTGCCTATCAAATAAATAAAAATAACTAAATAAATACTATGTTCCAATTAATTTTAAGTATGAGCTAGATGAAAACACTTCCTTCTCTGCAATTTCTCAAATTCAAAAATTCAGAAGTATCACAGGTTTTCTCACCAACATACTTCCATTTTTAAGAACTGAAAAACAATCCTCTGTCTCTTTTAAATTATTACTTTTCATAGTACTCTAAATTTTTCTATAAAGTTTCATGGTAGCTCATAAATAGTCAATATTTGAGACACTTGAAATAATCAAACAAAAAATATTTAAGCAGCTTGCATCCTAAAAACCAGCAAATTCAGTCTTAAACATCATCCCCCACTAGGAGGACAATTATGTAGGAAAAATTACTTGTTTAGAAAGTGACAGTGAAAGACTGTCTTAGCTATCCCTGTAAACTCAATTGTTGACCTTTTGTTTTCTGTTAACTAAAGGAAAATAAATTAACACTTCCAGTTTTAAAAAAAGTAACTTTAAATATCCCACTGAGGAAAAAAGAAAAAAAAAAAAAAAAAAAACAAAGCAGCCAGGACTTAAAGGGCAAAAATTCTGGAGAGAAACAATGTGTCAAGGGGACTCCTACACTCTACCAAATTTTCATCCTGAGGCACTTGTGCAGTCACTGCAAAAACACGAAGGCCTAACAGAGAGCATGCTCTAGAAGAAACAACTGATAAAACTGAGCATCTGGTCATAAAAAATAAATAAAAACACTTTGCAAATGAGAAATATAAAGAGAATTTCTTAACTAGATAAAACAACTATACAAAATCCTTTAGCAAACATGACTAATGAAGGAGTACTGAATGTTTTCTCACTTAGAAGAGCACATCTACTCTTGTCACTTCTGTCCAACATTCTACTGGAGGAAACAGCCGTCGCACAGAACAAGAAAATAGAATAAAAGCTATAAACCTTGGGAAAGGAAGACATAACTAAGTCACTATTCATACACAGAAAATCAAAAACAATGCAACTATAATTATTAAAACTAATAAATAAATCTAACAGTTACTGTACATAAAGTAAAAAATGAAAAAGCCAGCTGTATTTACACACAAAATATACTATGTCCATGGATTATAGTCCAATATATATAGAGAAGTTAACTGTACTCAAATTGAACCATAGACTCAATGTAACTTCAACCAAAATTTTAAATTTTTGGTAGACATTAACATAGAACCAAGCTTCACCATTATATTCTTAGGACAGAGAACAAAATTGGAAGACTTACATTATCAGATACGTATCAGATTTATTATTATAAACTGTAGCCACTATGACAGTGTGAGATTCAAGGAGACCAATAAAACTGAATTGCGTCTAGACACAGATCCACGTAAGCGTCGTCTCCCTCATGATTAATGACACAGACGATATTGCAATGCAGTGGGGGAACCACTGCCTTTTCCAGTAATGCTGCTAGATGTCCATACAGGCAAAAACATATCTTGATTTCTACCCTCACACAACATATGGCAACTCATTCCACATAGATTATAGACATATCAGTAAGACAAACTTCTAGAGGACAGCTTCATTTAAAATGTATTTTCATGACAATGACATAAGCAAAAAATTTTTAAACAGAACATAACAAGCACTAACCATTAAGAAAAACACTGTCAGATTTAATTAAAATCATTAATTTCTATTCATCTAAAGACAGCACTGAGATAGTGAGAACCCAGGATACACAGGAGATAATATCTGTATAACTTATCAGAAAAAAAACCCCAGTCTACAATATATAGATGAAATATAAATAGTAAAGAAAAGACAGAAAACCCAATTCAACTTCTAAAAAAAAATCATCAAAGACTTATTTAGGCACTTCCCAAAAGAGTATAACCACATGGCAATAACAGGATCAACTTCATTAACTACCAGGAAAACACAAAATAAAATGACTGCAACTATCAAAAGGACAAAATACAAAGAGACAGAAAAACTTCTGAAAATACAAAGTCTGAGTAAAGGTGCAATTACTGAAACTGTCAAACAAAAAACCAACTAATGCATCTTTTTGGAAGACTGTCTGGCAACTATCTGCTAAAATCAACCACCTGCATATTCAATGACCAAAAAAAATTCTGTTCTACTTTATATCCATATAAATTCATACACATGTGACCAAAACATTCCTAAGATATTCAAAGCAGTTTTATTTGCAATAAACAAAAACTGAAAACAACCCAAATGCCCAAAAATCATACAACAGATAAGCTGCTGTATGTTCATCAAATGGACACTAAAGATACTATGCAGCATCAAAAAGGGATGACCTGCTGCTACATGCAACCATGGAAATAAATCTTACAACATAATGTGGAACCAAAGAAGTCCAGATGCAAAGTTATGATTATAGCTATGATTCCATCCATATAAAATTCCAGAACAGGGAATGCTAATCATGGAGACAGAAGCAAAAACAATGGCTACTTTTTCAGGAGCTGATGTTGAGTAGGAGGAGGTCTGAAGGCTTAGTCTCGATCTGGATGGTGGTTACACAGTGCATTTTTAACTTGAAAATTTAGTTGTATACTCAGGGTTTGTCTAATTCTTCTATGAGTATGATTCTTTGATTTAAAAAATCACTTTAAGGGGCTGGCATCGTGGCATAGTGGGTTAAGCCACAACCTGCAACACAGGCATCCCATATGGGCTCTAGTTCAAGTCCCGGCTGCTCCACTTCTGATCTAGCTCCCGCTAACACACCTGGGAAAGCAGAGGATGCTAGCCTAAGCCTTCGGATCCCTGTACCCACATGGGAGACCTAGAAGAAGATCCTGGCTTTGCACTGGTCCAGCCCTGGCTGTTCAGGCAATTTGGGAAGTGAACTAGCAGATGAAAGATCTCTCTTCTCTCTGTAACTCCTTTCAAATAAATAAATAAAATCTAGGGGAAAAATCACCTTAAAAATAAATCTCTAATGGGCACAGAAAGAAGGAAATAGGTAAAATACTGAAATCAGGACCAAATTCTTCTGAGTCAGGCAGGAAATCAGACCTGCTGTACAGAAAAGAGATACCACATACACACATCCGCTCCTCTGATCAAGCAGTCCTATTCAAAGATGATTTAAACATAGTCTCTGTTCAAAGTTCACATCTGATAGAAATTCAATTGTAAATATTTTGAATAAACTTGATACTTATGTATATTTGCTCTATTTAATATCATTAAGTTAAACAGGAATGCTTGTTATGGTATGAACAATGGTCCATCATCAGGTTTTTCATTTTCTACAAAGTAATATGATTTTCTCTCAGTACTGTTTTCATAGATCTTCACCTGTTTTGCAGGTTAACATGTGAATATAAGAAATGTGCTGAATAATTACTTTTTCATACAGGATTTCAAAGATGTACAGAAAGCCCTTAAAAGATTTATTAATCAAATGCATCATATGTCTCTTGTTTGCATCTTGACTCAAACAAAGCATCTGTTGAGAAATGTTTTTAGGAAGTCGGGGAAATCTGAATCTAATCAGATACAAGATAACATTGTATTACCACCAAATTTTCAGACATGACATTGGTATGAAGATTCTAGTTCTAAACAGACATCTTATTTAGAGACGTATACTGAAATGGTTACAGAGGAAGCTGTGTGTATTTGACACCTTCTCCAAACTAATCCCGGGAGTTAGGGCGAGGTGGCATAGTTGGGGGCAGAAATGAAACAAGAATGGCCTTGAGCTGTTCAGTGTCAGAGCTGATCCACAGATATGGGCAAGTGTGGTAGGGCATTCATGCCTTCTCAAAATTTTAGGTTACAGGCTAAATTTTCCACAAGGTTTAAAAAAAAAAAAAAGGGGGGAGGGGGGGCTGGCACTGTGGCATAGCAGGCAAAGCCACCACCTGCAGTGCCAGCATCCCACGTGGGCACCAGTTCGAAACCCAGCTGCTCCACTTCCAATCCAGTTTTCTGCTGTGGCCTGGGAGAGCAGTAGAAGATGGCCCAAGTACTTGGGCCCCTGCACCCACATGGGAGACCTGGAGGAAGCTCCTGGCTCCTGACTTCGGTTTGGCCTAACTCCAGCCGTTGTAGCCATCTGGGGAGTGAGCCAGCGGATGGAAGATATCTCTTTCTGCCTCACTGTAACTCTTTCAGGTGAATAAATAAATCTTAAAAAAAAGGTTATGATAAATAATGAATTTTAGAAATCTTCTCACTGAAGAAAATATTAGCATATTCTCTGGACATAAGACATCTGTAAAACTCATGACATGTTCATCTCCATCTGCCAGTCACATTACTAAATCATCAGGATGCAACTGTCAGTGAGAAAAACACTGGCAAAAAAACAGGACATCTCTGAAAAATGAAAATCATAACTTACTAGTATTTTTTAATTTCATGGCAGTAATGCCATTTTAGTGGTAAGAAAGGAACAACTTTAGAACTACAGTATGTGATAATTATTCTCTTGATGAATTTTACTATTACATAAGAAGTACATATTTAAAAAATATAAGGACATAGGACAAGGAAACTAAGGATATTGTGTTATAGGATCATTAAATAATGAAGGCACAACTTCAGATATAATATCAAATATTTTCTCATTACCTTTACTTTAAATTGAGGTTGAGAATTCATAAATTTAAAAAGCTGCCCATAATTCTTGAACTGTACGTCCCATTCGGTATATTCACAGAAGCGAAAATCATCTCCCAGCGGGACCAGAAGAACTTTAGTACGATAAAGCTTCGACTTCTTCCGATACTGATCTAGAAGCATCCGGGCCCTACAAAAGAAGAAAACGGGAAAATCTGAAGAGGAAGAGGAAACCCCCTGGTCTATCAATTTTTCTGCCAATACAGTGTTTCGTCAAACTTGGCTTTAAATACTTGTCAAACACATTGATAGGAATTACATACTATGGTGTTTTTGATAATTTTGTGTCTTTCAAAATTTACACGAGTAAAGTTGAACACCCTTCCATTTAATTACGTATTTTCCTGCTGGACTATGATGATGGTCTTTTTACTTTTTATTTGTTGAACTCTTTGGCAAAGCCACTAAGCCTTTGACTACAATGTAAATTAAATTTAATGTAAATTAAAAATATTGTCTCAAAAAATAAATGAATAAAATATTAAGTTGACACAAAGAAATTCAAATGTAATACATTAAAAGAAGTTATGGACTTTATTTCCATTTTAGATTAGTATGACTTACAGGGGCAGATTATTTTTAAACTATCATGAATTATCCATTTAATATTCATAAATTCTTATCAGAGGGAAAATCCCATCATTTTCCAAAGGATCATCTTAAGAGAAATAAGGTCAGGTGATCATTCAGGCACAGAATTATTTGGGCACCAATGCATTCCTGAAGCCCTATCACAGAGAACAGATCCCTGGGAAACCATGTTTTTAAATAAGTTCATTCAAGAAGACAACAGGGATTCTTATCTATATCAAATTTGAAGTTCACTTTCTTTTAATATGCTTTTCCTCACTTAAGATCTTAATAGCTTTATTAAATATAGAAAATGTACATTTTGAACAAGATGGAAAGGAATAAATCCTAACCTAAAACATGTTAAAGGACAGTATCTCCTTTCTAAAGAATGAAAACCAACTTACAGATTAACATTTGCCATCAGTAACCTCAGGACTCGTGACAAGGTCCTTATCTGATCACCCAGGTAAGGACTACGAGTTGAGCTAGCTATTTTGGTTTCTACCTCTCTGAGCACTAACCTAGAACAGGAAAGGCCAGCTAAACACAATGTGCAGATGTGATGGAATGGCTTTTATAGTTCATATTCTCATAGTCTGCAGAAAATCTCCAGAGGAAATGCTGATTTGGGACAATTTTGAGGAAGTCTGGAATACAAACTAAGAGGAAGGGCTTGTGAAATCAAATAAGCAAACGAATCCACAGTGATTCAGTGTTTATCAAGTCTAGGCATAAGAAATCAGCGTTTAGTGGTGCACATCTGATCAAGCAGTGAAGAGGCTGGTTAAAAGGCTCATGTAACGTTGGAGTGCCTGGGTTCAATACCTACTTTCAGATCCTGCCTCCAACTTCCAGCACTGATGGCTCAAGAGACTGGGCTCTTGCCACTTATGTGGGAGATCTGGAATGAATGCCTTGCTCCTGGCTTCAGCCTCAGCCCAAGCTCTAGCTGTTATGGGCATCTGGTGAGCAAATAGGAATTCTCTGTCTCTCAAATAAATAATGAATATTTTATTTTATGAAAATAATTAGTTTTTAAATAACAAATACGTGTTTTACCTATCATTCCAATTTGCACTTCAGCGATTATTCTAAAGTAAATTCCAATTCACAACAGAAAATCTTAGGAAAGTAACTCAAAGAACATCAATATATAATGGAAGGGGGCACTTTATAAGACTTATGAAAAAATTCAACTAAATTTAGAGTCTCACAGGGGCTTCTTAAATTTATTGTCTCTGAGATAGCTTTTATAAATATTAAATTTTAACCATAAATTAATAGCCTGGTGAGTAAAACATATCCTTAGTGCTCTTACAGGGGTGTATGTGTGTGTGTGTGTGTGTGTGTGTGTTTGTGTGTATAAAATAGCATAAAATGTAGCATACAATGTTTAGCTTTCCGAGATCAGCATTTCGCACAGTACTTAATTTTCACAAGCAATTTATTGATTCCACAGTTACCAAAACAAGTTTTAAATTATGATAATAAAAAGCACATGAACAATGAGATTAACCACATGGAAACAGAAATAAGACCAAAAGAAACAAGAATAAAATAGTATGTCAAGCACAAATACAAGATATACTATGACTGAGCATCCCACTAGGTTTCACCGATAGCCAGTGTAAAAAATAAGAAAAAGGTTTACTTAACAGATATTTCTCTATGCAAAGCACATACGGTGAAAGCACAGACTGATGGCATACCTTTGACTTGTGGTATCTATCCTAACTCTCAAGGTCCCGCCCAGGAAAGTGTCAATATTGGGAAAGCCAAGGTAAGCAGCCTATATGACCTGGCTTGTACTGAAGACATTTAATATCTGGAAAACTAACGATGAATGAACTGAACAAATGACATATGAAGATACACAGGTGCAATCTGCTCTTCACTTCCTCTACCGGGTATGAAACGTCTAAATAACTCCAAGATAAGAAAACATCCCTTAAACACCACATCATCGAAAAAGGTAAGTTAAAATAAACCTCATGAAGAATGTTATTTCTTTACTTGCAAAGTGAGCATTTGGCCTAGTAGGTAAGATGCCAGTTAAGAGAATCTGCATCCCATCTGAGAGCCTGGGTTACCGCTTCTGATTTGAGTGAAGCTTCTCACCAGTGCAGACCCTGGGATGCAGCAGTGGTTAAGTTCCTGCCTAGACTGAGTTCTCAGTTCGGCCTCTGCCCAGCTCTAGCTGTTGCAGTCATTTGGGGATGCAATTTTTTAAATTAATTTATTTATTTGAGAAGCAAAGTTAGAGAGAGAGGGAGACAGAGAGGTCTTTCATCTGCTGCTTCACTTCCCAAACGGCCGCAACAGCCAGAGATGAGCCAATCCAAAGCCAGGTGTCAGGAGCTTCTTCCAGGTCTCCCACATAGAGGAAGGGGCCTGAGCACTTGGTCCACCTTCCATTGCTTTCCTAGGCACATTAGCAGGGAGCTGGATCAGAAGTAGAACAGCTGGGACTTGAACCAGCACCACCCATATGGAATACTGGCACCACAAGCAGAGGCTTAACCTGATGTAGGCAGGTGCATAGGGTAAAATTGATTAGATTTATGAGCTGCAAGACCAGGCTTTTCACCACGCCCCTGTGTGATCTCACACCCCTACCAGACCACATCAGAATGCCCATCTGCCCATCAGGCTACCTAACCACACCCCTTTGGAAGTGGATAAAAGGCCTGGAACATGGTGGGCCCACCCCTTTTTTTATTTATTTTCCCCCACTGCCTTGGATCCCCTTGTTGCCCCGCGCCTTTGGGGCACGTGACCACAGGCTCTCTGCCTTTGCTCTGCTGCCCAAGCTAAGCTGCCAGTAGCTCCTCTTAACCAAATGCTTGCTGCACGTGGCTCCTGGCCTGGTCTCTGTCTCTGCTTGGTATGGCCTCAACCTAATCTTCAGACTTCCCTTTCTCCTCACTCTCCTATGCATTTCTCTCACTGAGTAAAAGCTTAAAAACTGAACATGTCACCTGGTCTATTTGAGCCAGTATTCAGAATTCTTTTCTGAATTCATGGCAAGAACCCACCCAGCTTATTAATTTCAAAGTTATTAATAAGCAGATCAGTTTCAAACCTACTATGCCACAGCATCAGTCCAGGGATGTAATTCTTTTTCTTTCTCTCCCTCTCCCTGTCACACTCTGCCTTTCAAATAAATGAGTAATTTTTTAAAAAAACCAAAGATACATCATCTGTATATTCACATTTTCTTTAGGGCATTGGAGTTGAAAAGTGCCACTAGGCTGTAATGTTGGTGTCTGACTTCCACTGATCATAGGTTTGAAAAGGTGGTATCTGGAGAAGAAGTAATCAGCAGAGTTTAATTTTCAAGACTCATAAGAAGTTGAAAAAAAAAAAAAAAACTACATAAGTGATACACAAACTCATTCATCTGTATGCACCCAAATACCTGGAAGACCTTTCCGAACCAGTGGAACCGACTGAGTACCAGGTGAGTCTCTCGGGGGGTCATTCTCAGAGGACCAGATGACACAGCAAAAAAGGCCTGAGCAAAGTAGCTTTTCTTCCCCCAACCATGCATGTCCAACAGGCACTCTCATTAGCATACAAAAAATTAAAAAAGAGGCGCACCATATACGTGGGCACTCCGGAACCACCCACCTGAAAACATGTGCTCAGATGAAAGTCTCCATCCCCTGACCCCTGGAGTTGACAGGAGCAGTGTAAACACCTGTAAAGACTAGGGGTGCTTGCCCGAGGCCATAGGTCAGGGTCCTGACCTCATCCCTCTGGCTGCATAACACCTGGTCTGACTGCCTAACCAGCCTCGCCCTCCAGGGCAGGCTGCTCACTGCTCCTCCCTGGTTCTCACTGCTGGAGGAACCAACTTTGGCAAGTTTTTCAAAACAGCTCTAAAAGTCAGTTTCTGGTAAAAGGGTTTCAGAGCTTCAAGAAGGCCTCAGTGCTAGAACACCTTTGTGCAGGAACATTTTCTTTAGGATCACAAGGATTCATTCAAAGTAAAACAACAAAAACAGAGACCCAATCTCACTCTTCCTCACACATTTTTCTGGAAGTGACTTTTTAGTTTTGTAATACATCTGATAGTGCAAAGACCTTAATGCATTCAAAAGGCTGTATTATTTTCTTAGCAGTTTAGTGTTGTTATACTACAACACCATGCTCTATTTTAATGCATTAAACATCACTCATTTTTAAGAGAAGTTAAACTCTAAGAGAATCAAAATGAGAAACTACAGGTAACTTAATTGAATAAGATGCTCCCATCATTAGCACAATTTTATTCTGAAGCAATGATTCATTCCTTTGATTTTCACTTAAATGTATTTAAGTATAAATATTCCTAATTAAAGTTTTCTGTAAGTCAAAAACATCAGAAAGATGCAAAGACGCGATTTCATCAGAGCTGGGCGGCATTCATGATTACTGAAATTGTTATTAAGGGAACAGATAATTACATTCCTTATGTGTTCCATTTCAATAAATGTGTTTTTGCAGTTGAGTTGCTTTTCCTACCAATTTGTACAATGGGGACCACAAGTTTTATTATCAACAAAAGTATATGAAATCAATCAAACGCAGTAGAAAGCTTTTATAATGAAGGCAAAGCAGATGATAATAATAGCATTTCATAGGTTATCCACTGAATATTGATCTACTATTGTTCACTTTCCATTACCTTATAACACATAAAAGGTATAGTTAAAGCCCTGGTATTTTCAAGTTGCTTTAGATGTGGTTTGAAGGAAACACCTCAATCAAGGGTAATGTTGGCTACTGAAGTCCACATATTCAGCAACTGACAACTGAGTAGCTACTTTGTTCAAGATGTTCTTATGAAATACATATTTCATACCTGCTTTGGACATTTGCAAGAGTTATTGGTTCTGGAGCTATTCCCCAGGGACAAGCGAATCTTCCTCCAGGAAGCCGTGTAAAATCAAACTGACAGCATATTTTAGGATCAGGTCCGCAGGTGTGAGGAATGTCATAGCTGTAGAAGGGCATCATGTGGCAAAAAATATCTGTGACGGATCCCAGATCTAAAATAAAGAGCCAACAGATACACCTGCATTTATAAAATGTGTTGCCTCAAAAACTGTTCAAAATGCCATTACTTCATTCATGTGTAAACACAGGCTCTTCCCTAAGTCAACAGCCCCTTTAACTACTGGTACACAAAGTCCAACAGCATTTCACGGCCATGCCACCCAGTTTCTACTGACCTCTAGTACCTAAATACAGCAGGGACTATAAACCAACACCTGCTGACCTGCAAGCTGAGCAGAGCTCTATGTTTCAATGGACTCATCCCAGGCCATGGTCATGTGCATCCATTCATCCCCATCTCCAGTAGCAGGACATACTGAGAGAGACCATGAGCTCAGCTGTAGAGGCCAGCAGAGAAGACAGGAGGGAAGGAAAAGGAAATGGGAAGAACAAGGGAAGAAGGCAGGGTAGGGACTCATAAAAACTGGACGAATTCCCATTTACTTCTCCCAGTGCGGAGACAACAGTCATGGAATCTCTTCTGAGGTTCACCAAGAATGAGCCAAGAGGTGTTACACCAAGAAAAGAGCACAGAGAAACAAAAAGCAATTGTTGGAAAATAAAAAGAGATATGGAAAATAAGTAGTTTCCTGATGCAGAACTGGTTTTCACCAAAACCTCAGGTCAGCATGGGCTGAGATCACCACGCTGGAGAGGCCAGAAGTGAACCATCTGTAAGACCAGAGGACTTCACTAGCATTTAAAAGCAGTTATCTTACTAAATATGATGCTGAGCTTTCAATACCCACCCCCTTACTTAGGCATAGATTTCCAATTTCCAGCAATGGTTAAGTATTGCTTTTGCAGCAGAGTAACAAAAGAAAGACAAAAAAGCAGCATTTACATTTTTTATAAAAATGAAAATAACTGCTTCATTAAGTACCAGAACACACAAACAAGTTCAACATAATTGGAAAACATCTTTCCAAAAACAACATGTTCAAATCTATTAGATTAAGTTATAAAATATTCCAGTTTTATCCACTTAGTTGAAATAATTACCACCTCCATTCCCAATTTTAAGACTCCTGAAATCTGTATATTCTGAGCTCTCAGCTGTTTCACTGAATCACACTCACCAGTGTGACAACAAGGATGCCGGTTGCAGTGCTTGCTCAGTGTACACAGGCAGTCACAAGCCCCAGACGATGACAGTTTCTGCTTCCTCTCTCATATGGACCAAGACTCAACACGCCACTACTTCTTAGACCCTACTACTTAGTGACCCATTTGTGCAATTAGTTTTATCTGTTGCATTCAGTTGTGTCTGTATTTTATCAAACCAGACTGTAATTTCCTGATAGGCAAAAATGTTTTCTACATGTCTTCTTGGCACAGTATTTAATAGATGAAAGTACTCTTACTGGCTGATGTTTATGAACAATTTGAAGGTAGACAATTTTTAAGCAGAGCTTCTTCAAATTCACAATCCTTCATTTTTCAGATTAATATGGATTTTTGCATTTGATCAACCTACATAAGATACAATACCCTACAGGTTCATATTCTCCCTAAAGATTTAGTTTTCCAAAATAATAAAAAAATGGCATAGCTAATCATTGCCCTATTGAAAAAGCAGCAGTATATAAGAAAGTTACTGTCCAGATTTACAAATGCTTTTTCTGAACACTTAAGAGGCCTAGATCACGCAGGGAAGCAAGTATAATATAATGCAGTAATTTCCCAATATCACTTTAGCAACAAAATCCTTTTTTTTTTTTTTTTTCAATGAAGCTTTATGGAGAACTCAATGCTGGCTGGTACCACGGCTCACTTGGCTAGTCCTCCGCCTGCAGCGCCGGCACCCCAGGTTCTAGTCCTGGTCGGGGTGCTGGATTCTGTCCCGGTTGCTCCTCTTTCAGTCCAGCTCTCTGCTGTGGCCCGGGAAGGCAGTGGAGGATGGCCCAAGTGCTTGGGCCCTGCACCCACATGGGAGACCAGGAGGAAGCACCTGGCTCCTGGCTTCGGATCAGTGCAATGTGCCAACCACAGCGCACCGGCCATAGCGGCCATTTGGGGAGTGAACCAATGGAAGGAAGACCTTTCTGTCTCTCTCTCTCTCACTAACTCTGCCTGTCAAAAAAAAAAAAAAAAAAAAAAAAAAAAAAGAGAACTCGATGCCAGGGAAATAGGAGCCTGGAATTCAGGAACTACACAGAATAAGAGTCAAATCTCTGCTCTGCTCCTACCTCCTAGATGACTTTTGGCCTCCCACATCTAAGCTTTGATTTTCACCATAAAAAGCATTGATAACAGAAACTAAATTTTAAATAATTGAGAATGGATATAAAGTACATAACACCTGGCCCATACTGAGGACCCAACAAATAAAAGTAAATAAAAAATAAGCGTTCTGCTTAAATGGAGGTTGACAAAAGCGAAAGGTCTCCCAAAGGGCCAAAATTTTGATTCTCTCCCCGACAAAATTGCTGCCCAGCATGTCCTCAGAATGCTTTGGTGCCCAAGAACACAGTATGAGAACAGACGGCAGAAGTGACACAAGGGCTGTTTCAGAAAGACAGTTTTTACATGAAGAGACAAGAGTCAGGATGGGACACAGATGAATATGAGACAAATGACTGGATCCTGGTTTGAGTGCATGTTCCATTTTGTCATAAAACTTGTACTTTTAAAAACATTAAGTTGGGGGCCGGCACTATGGCATAGTAGGTAAAGCCTCCACCTCCAGTGCCAGCTCCCAGTGGGAGCCGGTTCAAGTCCCAGCTGCTCCACTTCCTATCCAGCTCTCTGCTATGGCCTGGAAAAGCAGTGGAAAGTGGACCAAGTCCTTGGGCCCCTATACCTGTGTAGGAGACCCAGAGGAAGTTCTTGGCTCCTGGCTTCAGATCGGCATAGCTTCAGCCATTGCGGCCATTTGGGGAGTGAGTCAGCGGATGGAAGACTTTCTCTCTCTCTGCTTCTGCCTCTCTATAACTCTGCCTTTTAAATAAATAAATAAATAAATAAATCTTCCAAAAAAAAAAAAAACAAACCCTCAAGTGGGATGGCAATTGGCACAGCAATTAAGATGCCATTTGGGATGCCAACTTCCCATATCAGAAAGCCTGGGCTCAAGTCCTGGCTCCTCTCCCATTTCTGCTTCCTGCTAATGCAAATCCTGGAAGTCAGTAGTAATGACTCAAGTACATGAGTCCCTGCCACCCACATGGGAGACCAAGATTGAGTTTTGGGATCATGGTTATGGCCTGACCCTCCCTCATCCACTGCAGGTATATGGGAAGTGAATCAGTAGATGGAAGATCTGTGACTCTCTCTCTCTAAAAGAATAAAAAATATTTTTTTAAATAGAACCAAGTGAAGAGATTATATGCACAAGGCTCACTCCTTATACTTATTTACTTCTTTAGGTATAAAGAGTTTATAATGCTCCAAAGATAAATATCAACATCACTGCTTAAAAGATTCTTGACTCGAATAAATGGGAAAAATAATTGTGCCTTTATGCAACCTAATTTTCAAGACCGACACTCTGGAGACTCATAACTCTAGTGAAAGAATATCCAGGTCAAGTGGAATTTCAACTCTCATCAAATTCTACATACCCCAGTTCTGTCTCCAATAAAACTCCAACGTTTTTTGCCTTGCAAAGTGTCTTTTCACTACATAATGAATCCTCTGGATAAGCATGTGTGAAAATCCAGCGCGTTTCAGAAGATAAGCCATTGTTGGTGAATGTCCAAAAGGATCTATAGCCCAGCCAGACCGAGGCTTCACTCCTATTGATAAAAGAAACTAAGTGTTATTTTCTTAATTGATACATGAAATAAAAAGTCACACCACATTAAGATCATCAAAACTCTCCAGTCATCTGGGTTATAAGACAAAGGATCTACTTGGCATCACACTTTGCCACAAACTCCCAGCAGGAGCCCTTATTCACCAACTCAAGGTAGCTCACCAACTGGAGCTGAAGAAAGCACTCTACCATCCTACAGAGAGAAAGAAACTTGCAGGACCAAGGCCATGCCCCTTAGATTATTCAGGGAACTCACTGTTACACGGTAAATAGATGTAACCGAATTCATTTCAGAGTACACTTCCTAATCCTAATCCTACCGATTGTTGAGTATCTTTTATACCTTACAACAGTCCCAGATCATCTTATCATATAGTTGTAGAATTGGCCAAAATAACGGCTACCATTTTTCATTAAATCTTTGAGACATTTTATGGCTGATGCCTTCTCTCTACATGGCTCATTTTAATTTTAACAGTCATTGACCCAAGTTGTATCTTAATTTCAAAGAGGATATAATGTAAAAAAAATGAAAATTATAAATGCATATGTTGAAATTAATGAGTTAAGATTATTCATCTAGTATCACATGAATCTGATCTTTCAGTTATTTACAGTTTTCAAATAAGACTTCTATTTATGACCTATAAACCAACATAAATTATATGTTACATGCAATTTTTTCATCCAAACATCTGTTTGGCATCTTTCATGTGCCTAAGATCTTAGCCTTACGGTTAACAAAAATTAGTTAATCCTGATCTTGACAGAGAGCAGAGTTGCAGAGATGCTCATTCAAATACAAAGACTCTTCAAAAAAGTTCATGGAAATGGAACTAAAAATTACTTTTGGTGCAAAAGTTTTTGAATTACACTCATACATGGGTTTTCAAAAGTCTCATGGAAAATTTGTATTATGAATAAGCCATGCATGAATTTTAAAAAAAAGTGCATCAAAATACATCTACCTTTTAATTCCATTTTCCATGAACTTTTCAGAGTATCCTCATAGGTATAATACAAAGCAATAGCCAAAAAAAAAAAAAGGGGGGGGGGGAAGGGCAGAGCAAACAGATGGGAAACCAGAGAAGGTGAGTGAATGCCAACGAACAATCAGAAAAGGAATGGGGGAATTAGAAAACTATCAATAGATGCTAAAAACTAAAACATGAAAGTCTGCTGAGGAATAGGATAGTTACCTATTTTCAGAATGTCTTCCACAAACTGTTAACTAGAAAGAGAAATAATTTAACAGTACAACAAAGAAACTTAGCAAACACACTTCATTCAATTCATGAAGGGTAACATAAACAACATGGGACTACAGACATCATGTGCTCCTGATATGATTTAGTGAGAACAGAACATCACTGCAGTGAGACAGAGGGAGCCAGGACACATAGGAAGAGAGGATACATAAACAGTTTGCATCTAATCATAAGGTAATAGATAAACTCAAATTGAGATGCTTCCTAAGATCAAGAATCTCAAAGAAAGGCTGAGGATGTTCCTGATTAAAGAAGACTAAAGATATATGACAACTAAAAACAATATATGAACCTTGAACTTTGATTGCAGCCTAGACCAGGAAGGGAAAAAAGCAACTTTTATAAAAGAAGTTATTGAGACAACTGACAAAATCTGAATAAAGCCTTGAATTAGATTGTCCTATTGTATGGCTCTTATTATTCTTGATTAGATAACTGTATTCGGATCATGCATCAAAGTACCCTTATCTCTTATGAAATACAAAATGAGGTATTCAGAGATAAGGAGACAAGGTGACTCCAATTTAATCTCAAATGTTTCAGAAAAACATCCATATGAACCCACGCACAGGACACTGAGAGTCCTTCCCAAGTACTACCATGTAACTTATAAAAGTCTGAAATCACATCAAAATTAAGTTATAAATTATTTTTAAAAGAGATTTATGTTGTGTCCAATAGCAAGGGCAGGACAAATTTAGAAACAAGGTTTACAAATATTAAAAAGAATTTCCTTAACACCATAAACAAGACATACAATAACACATGATACTTAATATTGGACAGTTAATTTTCTTTAAAAATACATAACAAGAAAGGCAATCATCACCATTATCACGTCACTATGTGTATTACAACAAATCTGAACAATTCAATTAAACAACAGATATATGGTCTGAATACTAGATATAGTAAAAAGATGAGATAATTTTTATTTTGAAGATATTATCACATACTTACTACAAAAATTAAGAATCTATATAAAAATTTTAGTCCCTTTACAAATACAACAAACTTCCTGGTTAAAAAACTTGTATGCTTACACATAAAAATCAAAAAAATTTATTTGCTGATATTAAAATGAAGAGAAATGAGAAAGAAACCACAAAATCAAATAAATAAAACTGCAAACCAGAAGATAACATTCATAAAACATTTATACAAGGGTACATCGTAAAATTATCAAAAATAAAAAGGTAACTGTACTGTGGTGCAAAGAAAAATCCATGCACAAAAGGGATTTTCAAAAATTGCATGGAAACTATATATTAGGAAAAAAAGTGCATGGTTGTCAAAAGTATTTGCACCAAACCAAACTTAACTTTTAATTTAATTTCCCACAAATTTTTGAAGTATTATCATATTTCAAAGAGTTCATATTCAGAATATTCAGAATACACTGGTTCACTCCCCAAATTGCTGCAATGGTCAAAGCTGGCCCAATCCAAAGACAGGAGCTTCTTCCGGGTCTCCCACACAGATGCAGGAGCCCAAGCACTTGGGCCATCTTCTTTGTTTTCTTTTTTTTTTTTTTTTTGTTTTGTTTTGTTTTTAAAGATTTATTCATTTGAAAGTCAGAGTTACACACACAGAGAAGGAGAAGCAGAGAAAAAAAGAGAGCGGTCTGGGGGCCGGCGCCGTGGTTCACTTGGTTAATTCTCCACCTGCGGCGCTGGCATCCCATATGGGCACTGGGTTCTAGTCCCGGTTGCTCCTCTTCCAGTCCAGCTCTCTGCTGTGGCCCAGGAGTACGGTGGAGGATGACCCAAGTGCTTGGGCCCCTGCACCTGCATGGGAGACCAGGAAGAAACACCTGGCTTCTGGCTTCGGATCAGCACAATGCTGGCCGTGGCGGCCATTGGGGGAGTGAACCAGTGGAGGGAAGACCTTTCTCTCTGTCTCTGTCTCTCTCTCTCACTGTCTATAACTCTGTCAAATAAATTAAAAAAAAAAAAGAGAGAGAGAGAGAGAGAGGTCTTCCATCTGCTGGTTCACTCCCCAATTGCTGCAACAGTCAGAGCTGCACAGATCTGGAGGCAGGAACCAGGAGCTGCTTCTGGGTCTCCCACGTGGGTGCAGGGGCCCAAGGACTTGGGCCATCTTCTGCTGTTTTCCCAGGCCATAGCAGAGAGCTGGATTGCAAGTAGAGCAGCAAGGTCTTGAACCGGCACCTATATGGGATGCTGGCACTGCAGGTGTTGGCTTTACCTGCTACACCACAGCACTGGTTTGGCCATCTTCTACTACTTTCCCAGGCCATAGCAGAGAGCTGGATTGAAAGTGCAGCAGTCGGCACTAGAATCAGTGTCCATTTGGGATGGTGGGACCACAGGTGGAGGATTAACCTACTGTACTACAGCAGAGGCCCCTGCAATTTACTCTCAATAGCTCCAATAATAGTAACCCTATCACCAACACAACAATATGAAAAGAGGAAAAAACACAGCAAATGTGTGAAGTTTAATGAATGGTGAAGCTGGATGAAGGACTTATACTTCTCTGTGGTATTCCTAGAACTTTTCTTTAAATTCAAAATTATTTCAAAATGCAAAGTAGAGAAAAAAATTAATGGGGGGTATAAGATACTAATTCATCCCTAACAAAATTGTTTAAAGTATCTAGAAAAAAATTCAATAAAAAATGTTCATTTGTCATAAACTATAAAATTATATTGATATGAAACATCTGCAAAGAGTTACATCCCATGTTACAAAATTAAATATTAGATATCACAATGATTTTAATCAGTCCTAAGTTGCTAAGAGTTATACTGGACATCTGATTTTATTAGGCCAGCATCCTCATTCCCAATTCTCCTGGTAACACAACTCCTCTCTCACACTGAACCAATTCACACTGTTCCAATTCACAATGTTCACTAATTCACACTGTTTCAATTCACACTGTTCAGGTATGCTGACCCTGCCCTCCATGATTCCTTCTCCTCCACGACCATTTCTGCCAAAATGTCTATGCTTCAGTGACTGGAGATTCTGCACCTCTGGACGCACTGACTGGCTGATCAGATCAAGTATTAAGGATTAAGTTCCGGGCTGGCGCTATGGCACAGTGGGCTAAACCTCTGTCTGAGGCGCCGCATTCCCATATGTGCGACAGTTCTAGTCCCAGCTGCTACACTTCTGATCAAGCTCTACTGCTGTGGGAAAGCAGTAGAAGATGCCTGAAGTGCTTGGGCCCCTGCAGCCATGTGGGAGACCTGGAAGAAGCTCCTGGCTTCAGATCGGCACAGCTCCAGCTGTTGCAGCCATCTGGGAAGTGAACCAGTGGGTGGAAGACCTTTCTCTCTTCTCTCTCTTCTCTTCTCTTCTCTCTCTCTCTCTCTCTCTCCCCCTACCTCCTTCTAAAATAAAGAAAGAAAAGCTGGGGAGCAAACAGAGGCAAAAGTAAGCACAGCCCAGAGACACAGTGCCCAGACAGCATACTGATTCTCTTAGATCCTGTCTTCCTGGAGCTGCCACCTCTTTTGGAATTCCCAATGACATACCTATTTTTTTTTTTTCTTAACCTAATAAATTAATTTCCACCTTCTTATGATCAAGAGTCTTAACATATATAATTAAAATCCCCAAATAAGAGAAAAATTCTAAAAATTAACAAATCATAAAATAGATAAAATAATAAGCAAGGTAATTTAATGACCCTAAAAGTGACTACTGCATATCTATGTAGGTGACTTTATGATAGAAGAAACATCATAAATTAATGAAGGATAAATTATTCAGCAATAACCAGTACTAGAAAACATCGGTTCTTTCAAAAATAAGAGCTTCACCTCATATTTCCTAAAGTTAATTACTCAAAATAGCCCAAATGAAGAGAAAACATCAATACATACCTACATGTTTCTCCAGCCACTGATGCCCTTCAATTAGTTGGTCAATTAAGGCAAAATAATGCGAAGTAGCTTCATCTGGCATAACCCAGCCACCTGTCACAATTTCAAACTGACCATTTTCTAGCAAACTGGGGAGAAAAATAAGTTACATTAACAAAACTAATTTCAAATAAAAACCTAAAACAGCATAAACACTTAAGAACAGCTTTTAAATATAGCTAGTATTTACACTAGTTGTTAAAGAAAATTTTTCAATCAAGTATATCTCCCACATAACCTAAAAGCTTCTTAATAAGAAGAGCCCATGTGATTCACTTAGGCTCTTACAGAGCAACTAGCAAACGCTCTTCTCAGTTATGTTTCATGAGTGTTTACTAGAAGACCATCATGGTAAGGACAATATTTGTTTCATTAGATCATAAAAAAGTAATATTTACTGACAAGTTAATCCTGCAAACAACAAAAAACTCCTACTAACTAAAACTCGCATATATCACATAAACCTTGAAATTCAGCAAACATTAGAAAGAATTTTGCTCCAGATTCAGTTAAAACGTATGTCCTAGAGTTTATTTTTCATTACTAAGTGAAATGCTCTAACATTCTCATGATTTGTCTAGTATACATTCCTTTGCCATAATACCATATACAAGGTTAAGAAAAAATCCCCAGTCCAAATAAAATTGAACTGGTTCAAGAAGATACCTTCCTCTGAGCAGGAAAATTAATAACCATAAATTATTAAAAATTTTTAAAGATCCTAGTATAAAAATCAAGAATTTAAGCAAATATCTAAACTTTCACAGATACATTAGTTTGCAACAAGATGGTTTGTTTGGCCAATGGTGTCCAAGTTCAGCAAAGCAGCCTTGGTAAAGATATACATCACTAGATGCATACTAACAAGCCAACTTTAGTTGAAGCAGACCTAAGGCACAAAGGATAAATACTTTCACAAAAAGCATATCACAAAAGTAGCAGCATTAACTCATCTGATTCATTTAAACATATGCATGATCATATAACTAGTGAACAATGGACATGATTCCCAAATAAATAATTCCTTGCATATAATAAAATGAGTTTAATTTGTATTGGGTCAGGGAACATAAACTAGTAGTTCCACATGAAGAGTATGATGATTCATTAGATTATTTAAAGGAACCCAAATTTCCAGTTAAATCTCAGATTCCCTTAGGGCCAAATCAGTAACCTATAAAAAATAAACTGTGACTTTATAAATAGCACACTGCTTTAAGAACACAACTGAACCCAAGAGTATCACTCCCCACCCTTGCAGCCAATGTGCCTTTGTTTATGTATCTTTCTGCAGATTGCTGTTAGCCACGCTGTAGAGGCAATGGACTCAACCTGCCCTATGCCTTATGACCAACAGGCATGTCAGGATGCTTTAGGGTTTAATCTGTGACCAACAAACATCAACCTCATTATCTCAGTGTCCCAATAAACCGGTTTCAGAAGACTTCAAATTGATCAAAGACAAATGCTTTGTTGATCCTGAATAAAGCACAGGAACTACAGACTAGAAAACCACAAAGTAAATGGAAAAAAAAAAATCACATCAGTGTTGGAATTTTTCCTTTTTATATCTGTTTGATTTTGCTTCATATTTCCATTTACTCAGGCATAAATGTTCAAGGAATCACTGTTTGCTGTCCACCAAGCAATCTAACACATGTAATACAGCAGCTAATTTTCCCAGCTCCACCTGTGAATAAGCCACCCGTTCCCATTCCCTGCAATACCTGAGATGTTCCTCTCATTTCATACTGATCTTGTCTCTGTACATAACAGTTATTTAAAGATCACCCAGTGTATTAATTTGGGAGAGGCATGGAAAGTCTCCCACTTGCTGTGTTGCTTTCCAGTGTTTTCTTACCTATTTCATCTCTGCTACCTTTCCCATTCCTAGCTGGGCCCAGTTGTCCTGGTGTCGCACCTCAAATGGAACTCCCCCAGAGAACTCTCCATGCGTACCTAAGCTAAATCAGCACATCCACATTCCATCACTTCCCAGCCTTTGTAACAAACCAAAATTACCTTACTCACTTGGATGGATCCTCTCTCTCTGCTCCCCATTAGCACATTAAAGTCCCACAGAGCAGGGCCTAGGACACCCTATTTTGTTCACACATGCATGCCCCACACTGAGGAGCTAGAGCTAGCCTCGCATAAAATGGGCACTCAAATATTTCAGTCGTCCAGGTATAAGGTAATCTGATCTATAATATGGCAGGAGAGGGATATGTGGAGCAGGAAACAAAGTATTTGGTGAAAAATTCTCGGTGGGAATCAGGAAACTGCTGGAGACGGAAGAAAAGGTGAAAGCTGATCTGGGACTTGAACCCCAAGTGTTCAGTGGATTGGGTGTGTCCATCCACAGTGCAACAGGGTTCAGAAGGGAAGTCATTTGCAGTGGTGAATATGTACATTTAGGCAGATTTATTCTTTGGTAGTGAAACATCCAAAAGAAAGCATACAAAAGAAATCACAGCCAAAGAGCCAATGAAAAATGTTTCAGTTTTAAGGGTTCCAGAAACAGAGAATATAGGAAAGGATTATTTTCTGAAGAAAGTAATCAAAAGGAGAGCCACAGATCAAGCAGAAAGATAACATCAGAGGAAACAGAGGTGATAATACACTTCAGTGTTTAAGACCCTACTTATGATGCCAAATCTCGTATCAGAGTGCCTGGGTTCAAGCCCCAGCTCTGCTCCCAATTCCAGCTTCCTGCTAAAAGGCAGCAGGCTCAAGCAAGTAGGTCCTTGTCACCCAAGTGGGAAATACAGTTCCAGGCTTCCGCCTGGCCTAATCCAGCTGTTTTGACAGTGAACCAAGAGAAAGGAGATCTCTTTCTTTCCCTCCCTCTCTCTGCCTTTCAAATAAATAAAATTAAAAATTTTTAATTAAAAAGGATATGTTTAGAACAAAAACAATAAATCTGTGAATATAACCTCAAAAATTCTAGGAAAGGGTAATTAGGAGCAAACTGTCCTTTCAATTGGCAAAGGTGTTAAAAAGATACATAGAGTGACTTGGAAAGACACATCAGTGGGTCAGAACACAAAGCTAAGAAACAGATGGTTAAATATTTACATTACTAAAATAGCCATTAAACTAGTGGGGAAAGAATGAATTATTACTGTTTGCTTGTTTTTTAAAGTTTCAATCAGGGTGATTTTAAACAAGCGCAGAAGAGGAATCCCAGATATTACTCCATGGAAGCCAAGGGTCATATTTTAAAATAGCATATTCACATAGTTTTTAAGAACAATTGTGAAGTAGGTGAAAATAGGCATAAATGACACCATAAAAGGAGGCTGACAGGAGTAGTGGAGGAAAAGAGACAGTATCATTCCGGTTATGCACCACCAGCCTCTGCAGCAGGAGCCCTGAGTGACCGAGTGACCCCTCGCCAGCCCACTCAACTGCCTGTTCCGCCTAAAGCTATACAACAGATAGTAAACGAGAAGATTCTTTCATGCAGGAATGTCTGGTTTGCTACGGCATATTTACTGTATTAGGAAGAAATACCTGCCACATGGGCATTCCACCAAAAACAACACAAAAGCCCAGAAACTTCAGAATCATGAAAATTTGTGCTGCATTCTAGAACGTAAGTGATATGCACTTAAGACGTATCTGAAGAAGAGAGCAAAAACGAGGAAAGCTGTTGACCTACATAATTGAGAAGCATGACAATGATCACCACTTAGTGATGGCTAAAAAAATTAGGACTGAAAGTCCTAAAGCAACAACCCAATGGGAAATACTTAAAAATACTATAAGCATTGACAAAAAAGCTATACTTGCCTTACAAAAATGGACCATACTTAAAGTTGCTATTGTTAGTGGTAAGACAAAATTCAAACAAACTTTATCTGTACATGCAGGATCTCAATAACATAAAGATTTCAGGGGAAATACATATATGTATGTATGTATGTACAATCTTCAGAAAAAAATTACCTATCAGTACAACAAGCACTTCCAACTATTTCTGTTCACTTAGTGTTTAAACAGCACCAAATGAACTATCTCTGTGAAAGGCAGGGGGAATATAAAATCAAAAAAGATATGTATACTCTATAGAGTCTATGGCTTAGTTTCTACCCAGTCTGATTCCTAGCCAATTTTTTTTACATGTACCCTGCTCACTGTTTCCTAAGATACATGAGAATTAAAATCAAAAAGAATAAGCTATAGGAAAGTGAGGGAAACAAAGGAAAACACACACACATGCACACACGCACACACAAATGCAAGAGGATCTTCACAAAGTTTATAGAAAATGCATGCTATGAAAAACTATGCCTGGTTTTCTAAACTTTTTGCAGCCAAACAAACATAAGTTTTCATTCCATTTTTCCACAGACATTATGAAGTACCCTCAAAGGTATGTTCATTTGTGTTTAAATCAGGAAATGAGGTAGCACTCTTCAAAATCAACAATGCTTATGTTTCACTTTTTACAATGGTGAGTTGACTTGTGACTACTGCCAAAGGCATTAATATATTTCCATGTTTTATTTCAGTCCTGGAGAATTTGGTATAAAAAGCTTAAGGAAATGACCGATTAAAATTAAGCTGAGCATATCTGTCACTGCTCATTTTGCCTAAATGCAGAATTTGCACATAAGAATTTACTGTGAAGCACAAGAAGCTGCAGACTGTCTTCTCTGAGTGTCACTTTTCCCCTGTGTAGCATCTCAGACATTGGGAATTTGGTCACACACAGAGGGATACACTCAAAGAGCTTTTCTCCCTAATAGGGAAATCGTTACAGACAACTTAGTAGCAAACAATGCATCATTTAGCAAGCTTCAAAGAATCACAAATTAATTTCACATGAGAAAATGAGTTGAATTTCTAATCATACATCTGGGGAAATTTGAAATAATACAAGATGATGTACAGGGTTTCATTCCTAAATAAAAAATTAAGTTAAATAGAAAATTCAGAAAGATAGAGGTTCTCAGAGAATCAATTTATACCCAAAAGACATTTGTTAATCAGATTCTCTGATTCATTTTCCTTTCATGAGGAATAAATACAGACAGTAAAAATGAGCTTTGGTTTAAAACCCACCATATATTAATTGGAGGAACTCCTATTTTTAAATTTTGTTGATGCCTATCTTTAAAGATGTAATATAAGAGGAAAAGAGAGAAAATCAGTGACCTCTCATCATTTCTCCCTCATTGCATTCCCACTACAGCCCCTTCCCTCAGCTTGCTGTCCCTGCTCTCTGTCTGCCTGGAAGGTTCTTCCATCCAGTGTGTGCCTTGTTGGCTCTCAGAGATACATCACTAACTGTTATCAAACCAGCATATTCCACCCAGACCCCACCTAAATCATTGTCTTTCATAAAAGCCCCAGCATTTCTTTCATAGTATTTCTAATGAAATTTAATTATACATCCGTGTTTTACTGTTTCTTTTCCTCCAGTAGACTGTTGAGCTCCAGAGGCTGGAATACATGTGCTTTGTTCATTACTGAGCACTCAGGGTTCCTACTGCACAAAAGGGTTCTCATAATGTGAAAGAAAAGACAAAGGATACAAAACAGTCATGGCAGAAAAAACTGGTTTCCCACAGATGAAAAGAAATTTCACCTCACTCCAAAGGAAATGCAAAGTGGAAACTTCAACGCGGTGACATTTTTCACCTATCAGACCAGAAAGAACAAAACATTGTATAACATACTGCGATGTCAAGGATGTGTGGAAACAGGTTTTCTCACATACTGCTGGGGATAACTATCAAGTTTCAACACGCATGTATGTTCTAACTACGCTCATTCAAGATACGGAAAAGCATTTTTAAAAAAGGAAAGGAAAGCACTGTGAGGCAGGTGTGGTGGCACAGTGGGTTAAGTTGCTACTGGGGATGCCCGCAGCCCACATCTGGGTGCCTGGGATCAAGTCCCACCTCCATTTCTGCTCCAGCTTCCTGCTGATGCATGTGGGAGGCAGCAGATGACAGCTCAAGTACTTGGTTTCCTGCCACCCACAAAAGAAACCCAGATGGAGCTCCAGGCTCCTGGCTTCATACTAGCCCAGTCCCAGCACTTGCAAGTATTTGGGGAGTGAACCAATGGATGAGGAAGATCTTTTTCTCTCTCTCACTTTGCCATTCAAATAAATAAATAAAACTTTAAAAATTAGAACTACTTGATTCTTTAGAAAAAGAATTAAAGAAAATCACTGCATATATTAAAGATAAAAGATATCAGAATAACCAGAAATAAAACTACATGGTCACCAACTGGTAGTAAATAAATTAAAACCAATTCCTAAAACAGACTTAACTAAAAGCTTCTCTAAGATCCATGCTTGCAAAGCAGCATGGTACCAACACTTTTCACAAGTGCCTCAACAGGCTATCCTCTTCCAGCCCCTGCCCATACTCACAATCCTCTTCCCACAACCTGGACTTCCTTCCCTACATTCTGACACCCCCTTCTTGACTGGATCCTTCTAGTTTCAGCTTGAAAACCAATCACTTTCTTCGGGAAGCCTTTCAACGCCCACTTCTTGCTTCCACAGAGGAAAACACTGCACTGTAAGACTAGGCTAAATTATGTATCTTCTCCCTCTTCCCTGAGGGCTGGGACCTGGTCAGTCTTGCTCACCTCTGCATCCCCGGAGCTTAACACAATAAATATCTGTTGAGTGAACGGTGGAGTAAACAGGAGAAGGCTTCTGAGATGAGGTAATATCTCCACTGAGTCTTGAGAAATGAGTAGGATTCAAACTACCCAGTGCACAACAGGAAAACAAACAAACCTCAAGCTGAGCGCAAGGGCCAGTTCCCAAGAGGCAAGAAACAGCATGTGCATGAGGACACCCACGTGGCCCCCTGTGCCTGGGAGTAGGGCGTGAGGCAGCTGGGGGTGGTCGTGCAGAGAGGAATCAGAAGAAGCCAGAGTAGCCACGCAAAGGAGACTGGTCTGTACTTTTTGATGCTGAAGGGTCCCTGAAGCAAACAAGCACCGTGGTCAGACTCACAGATGGGAACCTAACTCTGTAGGTGAAGTGCGGGACACCTGGAACTGGCACAGCTGCAATCAGGCGCTCACCTGGAGCTTTGTCTCAACAGTAGTACATGAGAACAAAGGATAAGAAACGAGGGGTCAGGATCCAGAGATACTGCAGGGGCAGAACTGGCCAAGCTCAGGAGGAATGGCAGGCTCCGGGTGACCTTGTACATGTGCCTTACTTTGGCACCTCTGCCCCAGCTTCCTCAACAGCACAATGAGGTTAACAAGGCACCTTCACTCATGAGGACGCTAAGGATTGACTGATCAAATTCGTGAGTGCTCAGATATGCCCGGCACACAGCACACAGTCCCTAAGTGTTAGCTCCTCCTACTGCTGGTAACAAGGACGTCTGCAGCTGGAAGAGCCCAATGGCTGGGAACTGGAGCAGCAAGCATGCGACGTGCAGAGAGGAACACAAGGGGCATCAGCACACAGACAAGAGGGGGCCAATCTGGAAGGGCACAAAGGACAGCAAACAGGAATGCTCTGCACTGTACCAACAGAAGCTGCAAAGACAGAGCTCAGGTCACAGAAGCCAAAAAGGGAAGAATTTCAAGGGGGAGGGCGATGGTCAGCATCGATGCTGCAAAGAGAAATCTTCCCTGAGGCCCGAGGGAGGCATGGACAAGGGGTGGACAGAGCATTTCAGAAGTCCCTTGTGGCCTTTCCCTGTGTCCTTGACATAAAGAGAAGCCAGGAGCTGAAGCGAGTGAGAGAGAGGAACTAAAGAGCTGCCTCGTTCAAGATGAACTGGAGCGTGGAGGGGGTGGGGATGGGACTACTTTGTAAAAGAAATGCACACTGCTGCTTCAACCACTAGAACTGAAGTTATTTTAAAAGCCAGTTGGCACTGCTTTGATCCCTCTGATGACATGCTAAGCATCTTCAGGCTCTAACTCAATTCAAATCTGCACTGACTCCAAGTATCTTGAGGCACAGCATAACTTCGTGCTGCTCCGCAAATTTTACAGCAGCTTTGGTTAAATACCATAAAATCTGACCTGTATAAAATGTAGGATCAACTTAGCCCATATAAGAGCATTAATGCCCACTGTTCTAGGAAAACTCAAATGTATATCCAGTTCGGTATGGATTCTTATTATTTAAGAAAATCACATCAGATATGTCTCTGATTTCAATAAGCAAGCAAAGATAGCTAACAGGATAAGGTGGATGGTTCACTTAAATGTGAACCTAGGGGAAAAAGTGCGCGTTCTTGGCAAAGAAATCAGCAATGTGGTAAAGATACAGTGTCCATATGAAGCAAGTCTCGTCCATCCACCTGGCACACACTTTGCGGCTGGCTAGGACTTTGGTGCAAACAATGCAGACTGTGTGAGGTTCCAATACTTGGCAGGTTTCTCCAGGAGAACAGGTCCCAACAGCAGAAACAGATGCTCTGTAAAACACTGCTCTACCACCCCAAGGGACATGCACAAGATGCTGGGGACACAGGGAGGCGTACGTCTCAGCGCTAGACTCTGAAACAGGGTCCCCATGGGGATGCATGTATCATAAACATCACACAGTGTTTAACTACACTTAGCCCAAAATACCCAAATATGAAGACATGAAGCCGAAAGAGTTAAAAGGCCATTCACCAACCAGTTGATTTTTCAAAACAAAACAGGCACTGCCAGAAAACAAGTGCATTATTTTATGACATGCGGTTTCATTAAAATCCACTATAATTCATTACATTATTTTGGATCACCAAAAAAAAAAAAAAAAAAAAAAAAAGAGAGAGAGAGAGAAAGAGATGTTTGTTGCATGGGTCTCTTTTTAGTTAACCAGATTTTCACTTTCAAAAGCTTCAAAGAGCAGCATACTGCAGCCACCGTGGAGTAAGAACCCCACAAGCATCTGCTCGCATAGATCATGGGGTTTTTGAGTTATGTTTCCATTAGTTCCCACAGCCATTTGGTATTCTTCGGGGACAAGGCAGGCTTACGTGGAACTTGCTCTGCAAGGGCTAGCTCACAAATTTAGGGCCAGATGTTTAATCCATAGCTCATCTTCAGAAAGGTGAAGCCAAGCCACTCCATGAGCATGACATTAGGAGCCGAAAAAATGCGATCAGTAATGTCCCTTAGCACATAAGAAGAATTTTTAAAAAATGGAACAAATCTAAATATCTGTTAAGTTTTCCTCAAAACACACATATTTCAGCAACGAATATCAAGAATATTATGTTTAAGTATGTAGGGAAGCCGGCGCCGCGGCTCACTAGGCTGATCCTCTGCCTAGCGGCGCCGGCACACCGGGTTCTAGTCCCGGTGGGGCGCCGGATTCTGTCCCGGTTGCCCCTCTTCCAGGCCAGCCCTCTGCTGTGGCCAGGGAGTGCAGTGGAGGATGGCCCAGGTGCTTGGGCCCTGCACCCCATGGGAGACCAGGAAAAGCACCTGGCTCCTGGCTCCTGCCATTGGATCAGCACGGTGCGCCGGCCGCAGCGCGCCGGCCGCGGCGGCCATTGGAGGGTGAACCAACGGCAAAAAGGAAGATCTTTCTCTCTGTCTCTCTCTCTCACTGTCCACTCTGCCTGTCAAAAAAAAAAAAAAAAAAAACAAGTATGTAGGGAAAAAATGGTACTACCCTAGTTCCACGGTTAACGCAGTAAGTGAATAAAAGTGAATGATGAAAGCTAGAAGGGAAACAACCTTATCTTGGCCAGAAATAAAGTTCAGTGCCCTAATTAGCGTCCATAAGACAATTTCTTTTTTAAGCAAAATGATACTAAGCTTCAGGCCTATATTTCAGAGTAGTTCCCAATGCCAAAAGAGCAGCTCTTGAAAGCAGCTGAAGGTATGACAAGGGATTGAGCACTTGATTCCAATTTACATTCTCCCCTCAGTATCTTATCATCCTGAATACTAGCTGAATCATACGAAACTGTCATTTTTCTGCATGAAAAGCCATCAGATGTTTGTTAGCAATTTTATACAGTTCAACCTAAGTAAAATGGCCAACAGGAGAAAAACAGGGAGAAAGAGAGCAGGCACCTTGCATCCAGACAGGACCAGGAGAAGGAGGCCATCCACATTCCATAAGGCAGACAGCATTTCTGCCAGATACAGTGTATAGGAAACCAGAATTCAACTAGCAGTAACCCGCAAGCTCCCTGCATAAAATCAGCATGGCGTCCCAACTCAGAAATGGAGAATTCCGAGATGCTGGTAACTGCTCTGAATCCGGAAGGCCAAGGGCTAAGACAAAGCGGAATCTTGGGACAGGTCTAATCACAGTGCCCATCCATCCTTCACCCTCCACAGTTGTGAGGGCTCCACTGTACTCCACACCCTGTGACTGCTGCTGAAGACTGGGTGCTGACACAGACACACTGGGAGGGAGGGAGGCAAGCACAGCCTCCCCTTATAAAACACAGCAGACAGCAGGCCCAGCTTCCTTTAGCTGGAGCTGGACCCTGCCCTAGGCCCCGTGGAGCAGCGCATTCAGACAAACCACACACAGAGAAAGCTGCATGTAGAAAGCCAGCCCCAGGCTCAGCAGCTCCATGGAAAGGAAAACGCATGGATGTGGCCTTTCTGATCTCACAAGTGATTCTGGCACTTTCCCCAGATGCTGAATCCTAGAAGCTCAAATCATGTTCCAGGATCTAATTCTCCAACATAGGAAATAAGGTGGAAACCAGCAGCTGGCTGTGTTGTCCACAAGCAACATGAACTGACTCTGGAAAGCAACTGCACTGGGACTCTTCCAGCCACAAGGACCTGAAGACAGACTGAATCTAAGTGACAGGTGTGCTGCGGGGACCTCGACAAAGGACAGGAAGAGTCCTACAGATGAGGGTGCTGTGAGGCAGGGCCTGCAAGTCTCCCTCCCTTCCATCTGCCAGCCTTACTTCACTCTCTAAAGATGCAAAACCCTGGTTAATAATGTGCTGACTCACTGAGATCAGGTCACAGAGGATACAAGTTTCCTGCAGGAGAGACGGTTTCCCAAAAGGAAATCAGGTGGACTGGCCGATGGCTAGCCCCTGCTCGCTATTACTCACAGCAAGGAAACGGCCAGCATTTGAGGCCAGTTACGCTGCACTGGGACAAATTCCAGGTGTGGATGCAGCTGATCTTGCTCAAGGATAGGTAAAAAAGGGAAAATATCTAGATTTATGCACAATGATATAAAGATCACAGAGCTACAGTTAAAACCAAGCACTGCTTGACAGAAAGGCATATTTGATGCTAGGAAGCACTGGATTGGAAACAGACCCTTGAAAAAAATCCCCTCCCCCTGCCCATGTGGTAAATATATGAGAAAGGGGGGCTAGAGACTAAAAAACCAGGTTCTAAAACAAAAGCAGTAGTCAATTAGCAATATAGAAAACTAAAATTAAAGACACATAAGTTTAAGAAACATGTATGATGAAAATTATACAAATCCAGATATATAATTTGGTGAAAACATAGAATTCCATGAATATAGTTTTAAAAAATGCTAAAAACATCTGAGCCCAGGTGGGGAAAAAAAGTTATCAATGGGGCATGGGGCATGATATAATGAAGCTCTTTTAAGATACAAAACAAATTTTATACTTAAACTCTCCTTTTGAAAAAAGACTCTCAAGATGACTTTAGAACTTATAAATTCCAAGGGAAATACTCAAAATGGCAAATCAAAGTTAAAATAGTAAGAATCACTAATGTTTACCGGGTATCAAAAAATTACAGTGTGCACTGTGTTTGGTTTTTCATTTGTATTACTTCAATCCTCATAAAACTGGAATAAATTAGGCCCCAAAACCATTCTTATTTGACAAATAAAGAATCTGAGATGCAGAGAGGTTAAGTCACCTGTCCACAATTACACCATAAACAGGAGGAATCTGAATCCAGGTGGCCTGGCCCAGTGATCAGCCTTTTCAGCTACTACCAAAGCAGCTGTCCTTAAAGAAAGAACGAGAAGGGCAGCCCAGGCCAGGCAAATCCAAACAAAGCTACAACCAAAGTGTGGTGGTGACAGCAGAGTCAGTCATGAAAAGGAGAAAAGAGGGTGAATGGTCAACGATGAGACACACAATTCCAGGCCTGGAGTGGCCGGTGCTTTCCAGTCCCTACCTGATAGCCGATGTTCAGGAATCATCTATTGTGAATAAAGGAATGAATGAGCTAATAACAAAGGTCAGGCAAGTACAGAAATACCCAAATCAAAGAACAGTAGCAAGAAAAAAGTACAGTCAATTCTGTTAAAAATGCTTCTTTTCAAAACAGGAATTCCTCGCTAAGTGACTGGGAAGAAATTTTGTTTGGCTTATAGACAATTGACTCCTTGAGGAACGCTCAGTGAAGGCAGAAAACGGCGCCACACCACGCAGAAACACGAGATCACACCCGTGCCTCAGACATCCACCAGCTCCCTCATTCACTGTGTGTTATGCACCACAGCCATCCACATCTCTGTGCAACTTCCCATCAGATTTCAGAAAGCTTTTGCCACCACTTCCCAGTCACAAAGCACATGTGCTCCCAACACCCACTTTCACCAGCTAGCTGGAGAACGAAAGTGTGTGGTCCACAGTCAATGACCACATGATGTTAAAGCTGGTTTTTAGTCAAGCACAACTTGGGAAAAAACAACGCTTGCAAACTGAAAATTTTTCTGCCATACTCAAGTCAAGGAACAAATAATAACCAGAGTCTCAGGACATTTAGCGGGAAATACAGTAATGAAAAAATGACATAGAAATTTAAAAGCTAGCTTGAGCAGTGCTGAAAGGCAAAAATGCAGATGGAGAGGTGTCCTTTGTTAATATAAATGGACTGGCACATTTAGCATTAGTCAGTGCTGGTAAAAGGAATTACAAAAGATGAAAGCACAGAGATTCAGAGTAATAACAGGTAAAATATAAAAAGGTTCTTGGGGAGTAACAGGGTGGGCAAAAACCAACAAAAATACCAGAGCTTTAGCCAGTGTAATGAAGATGGGGGGTGGGGGACAGAGTCCCAAAAGAAACAATGAGGAAAAATACAGAAGGGATAAATTTTTTAAAATCTGAACAATCTGAGTAAAATATCTAAGATTATAGTTTTAGAAAATATAAAGTATTATTTGTTCTCAAGAATAATGTTAGATCTAAACAAACAAAAAATTTAATCTTAAACTTAGTAAAAGAATTACTTCTATAACACCAGTTTCACATGGCTTTGAAGTATAGGGAAGTTCTTACTTTTAAAAGGTTGCAAGCTAGTAGGTAGCCAAATCTAAACTAAGAATTCAGAAACATGTTCTACTTGGCTCTGTGAGAGTGTGTTTATGTGCACGCGTGCAAGCACACATGCGCCCACCTGTGTACATTAATCTAAATTAGCTACTCACATTTCAGTTTAAAAAGTCAAAGTATGTTTCGTGACATTTTAGATTTCCAGGTTGTCCTGGGTAACCGAAGGGACAACCTGACAGGCACAGTTCGGCTGGAGTAGAAGAGTGGCTGGACCTCTCCTTACAATGGTTACTGGGTTCCTCCTGGTACTCATGGGGGTGCACAGCCTGCACTATGGTGCCTTCCTAGCCAGCCACGCAACCACCTGAAGCCTGCTATGGGTGGGAGGGGGGAATGCTTCAATAAATAGGATAGAAAATCAATTCTGCTCAAATTGCTTTTAAATGCTTATGTCAGTTTCTATCAAAATCCAAAGAGATTTTGTTTTTGGTTGGACAGAAATTAACAAATTAATTCTAAAGCTCTTTGGAAAAATTAAAGGTCATTCATTAAAAGAAGCTTTCAATAAAGAAAGACAAGGGGAAAACTTAACCTGTCAGTTAATGAGACTATGGTAGAGCAGCAACAATTAACCAACCCACAGGAAAGCCTGTGAAACAGGCCAAAAGCCCAGAAACCAATGCATATTTAAATACAATAAAAGTGGCATTTCCAATCAGTAGGATAGGATGGACTACTGAACTCTCAGGGAGGAGCAACAGCACAGCCCCTGAGCGAGACAGTCTGGACTAAGACAACACAGTGCAGCCATGTTCTAGTGGGATGACCCCGGCACACTGATGCCCTGAGATGCAGAGTAAAGACAATCATGGTATCTGCTTCACAGGCCTGTTGTGTCGACTATCTAGAGCAGAGACTGATACAGTAAGTGATACATAGGATTAAACAAATAAAACAATGCATGATAATATTCAAGTTCTGAGAACAGAGATGCCTGCTTATCAGAGAACATCCCATCATACAATATTAAAAAAAAAAAAAAAAAAAAAACAGGGGCACGATCAACAATGGGGTTGAGTCTCAGCTCCACTTCTAAATTCCAGCTTCCCACTAATGCACACCCTGAGAGGAAGCAGCTGATGCCTTAAGTTTTGGTTCCCTGGCATCTAAGTGAGAAATCTAAAATGAATTCCCAGCCCTGGCTCTTATAGGCACTGCAGAGTGAATCAGTGGATGGAATATCTTTTACCCTGTGTCTCTGTCACTCACTCTCTCTGCCTTTCAAACAAATAAAAAACAAAAATCTTAAAAAATAAATTCCAGGCCAGTGCCACGGGTCACTTGGCTAATCCTCCGCCTGAGGCGCCGGCACCTCGGGTTCTACTCCAGGTTGGGGCGCCGGATTCTGCCCCAGTTGCTCCTTTTCCAGTCCAGCTCTCTGCTGTGGCCCGGGAGGGCAGTGGAGGATGGCCCAAGTGCTTGGGCCCTGCACCCGCATGAGAGACCAGGAGGAAGCACCTGGCTCCTGGCTTCAGATCGGCATAGCACACTGGCCGCAGCGGCCATTTGGGGGGGGGGGTACCAACAGAAGGAAGACCTTTCTCTCTCTCTCTCTCACTGTCTAACTCTGTCAAAAATAAATAAATAAATAAACTATAGGATTTTAAAACGTGAATGGTAAAAGAAGGAAAATGACCTCTAGATTGGGAAGGACCATTTTAAATATGACAATAAAAACAATATGAAAATAAAAGATTAATAGGTTGGCTGTATATCAGGCACTATGAATTTAGGAGAAAATAAGAATTTGAGGATAAATAAGGGGTAATGAATATCTACAAGATCATATCAGAAAGTTTGTAGGAAAACAAAATTAAAATATAAATTTAAAAATCCATGCACTTGTTTCCCAATATACATTTTGTGTGAACTTTTTGGAAGGCTCCTCATATGCATGAATTTCAAAGTTTTAAACCAAAATAAACTTACCTTTTAATTCCTTTTGTCTACAGACTTTTTGAAATACTTGGATAGCATATACAGTATATAATACATATGTTTATATATATATACACACACACCTTCCTAAAAATTAGTGAGAAAAAGTATACTCCAGTAAGTTACAAAAAACCTAAACTATGCAAAACTGTTACCAATCAAAAATGGCTTAAATATTTTCAAACATCAAATTGTCCAATGTTTTCAAAATTGATATTGTTGGCCAAGAGGCAGAGAAACTGGAACATTTCCATATGGGAGCTTGAAAAATATAATGTGATAAACTTTAGAGGGGTCACTTTGATTTTATGCTTAAAAAAATCTTAAAAAAGATTAAGCCCTTTTGGCCTAATAATTACATTTCTAGGACAAAGTTGGAGCATATGAATTTCAAAGGAAAAGTTTCAAATCACTTCTGCAGAGACACATCAAAATCAATGGAAAAAGAATGTGGAGAAGTATCTTAAGCTTCAGATATAAATAAGACAGATTTACCTTTTAAAGAGTCAACACTTGTTTCACTCTATAACCTTTAACATGACCAAGTATCAAAAAGTTGTAAAACAAACCTTTTAACAGCATCCTTCTTCTGAGTATCTATAATGTCCCACCACTTTGAAAAGTAGGAGATCTCAGACCACATAAATTTCCTGCTTGAGTCTTCTTTCAGCTTTAGGACCATGTTATTAAAAATATACTGAGTCTTGTCTCTAAAGTAGTCATTGAAAGTCTTCAACCAACCTGAATCAAGACACAAATATATCACAAAGATCTGATTCACATGGCTGATTCAACTCAGTTACATTCTATTGCATTACCTTTGGATACCCTTAGATGCTTCCTTCACATAAAGGCATACTTAAAAATTAACAAGTGTTTTCAATCAGTCAAATTCCAGTTTAGTTAACACAAGATTCAAAAACCTGTGAACAGTGAAAAAACTCTTGAAAACTGCACAAATTCTGACCACGAGGAAAAAAAACAGAGAAGGAAGACCTAAAATCAAACAGCAGTTATTTACACTTAATAATTACCATGCTTCTAAGCTTAAAAATGTAAGCAGTGTTAACAAGTTGACAATAGCATTCTCACAATGTTGGAATAAGCATTTTATCTTCATGTCACATCTAAAATTCCTCACCTAATAAAGTAAGTAAACCAAGAAAACTGCAAACATAGGCTACACTAAAAGCAAGCCACATAGCAATAAGGTAACTGCAACACCAATATGAATCTTGAGAAACAGAATTCTTCCCCAAACAGGCATTTGTTCCCAAAGGCCACCCACTGTGGGGAGCAACTGAGACTAGACTAAATTACTGGAACTAGGACTAATTCTATGCATCTGCTCTCCCACAATATGGCACTGAGAGAGAGACCAAACAACTTCTACGCAGCTGCCTCGCCAATTCAACTGATAAACTGCAGGAGCTGATCCTGCTCCTGATTGGAGGAGAGCAGCGTGCTCGGCGTGTGGGTAGCAGACCATGGATTGGTGGAAGAAGACTATAAAGGAGGAGAGAGACAACATGCACTGGGAACACCTGAGGAACATCCGGATAACATCTGAGCAACCCCTGAGAGAGCCCGCCGGTGGTGTGCCACTCCTCCACGGAAGCGGGGAAAGCAGCAGGGGTGCCGCCCCTCCGCGGAGGCGGGGTGGCAGCAAACCCGGGAAAGGGCCAGGCAAAAAGAACAGCGCAGGGTCCAGTGTCGTTCCTCCACGAATCGGGGAGCGGCAACCCACTATTCAGTTTTTTATATGCCCAAAGTGGTACCAACCCAACAATAAATGTGTGCACATCCATGTAAAGTTCTCTCAAAAGGGAATTGTGTATGTTGACAAAAACTTAGTTGTCTCATTTTTCCTACTGCTTCTCTAATATTCTGAAAATCTGAAGACATTTGCAATTTAGGTCTAGGAAACATTTGTAACAAGACCCACATGCCCAAACATAGCCCTTCAGGCAGATCGCTAAAATGGCCAATGCAAAAACCTGCAACCTTACTGGTGGGAAGCAAAGTAGACTCTCTGAAAGTAACCCGTCCTCATCTATGAAATCCTACAGTGAACAGAGTTTCTACACATACAGAATGAGCTGCTGCTGATTGCTTCCAATCCTCACACACGATACAGAACGAAATACAGGGGTCCAAATGGCTGTATTCTTTGTCCATCTAGAACTAAGTTAATATTCAATTATGTGCTCTATTTGCTGGCAAAAAAAGTAAAAATAAAAATAAAAATCTCTTGTGGTAGAGAATACAAATATTTTGACAATGAGAAAACAAATTTCTGTTGTTTAAGGTACTTTGTCAACACAGCCCTAGCAAACTACTACAGACCTACAATAAATGAGTGCTAATACTATCCAAAAGTCAAGACTGTGGGGAGAATTTACCTTATCAATTGGCATCATTTTACTGAATGCAATCTATTATATTAAACATAATACCTATACACTGAGCTGAATTCACAAGTATATCAAATGTATTTCTATATGTTGTTGTTGTTATATATGTGTAACAAGAACCGTGTAAATTATTTAAATGGCTCTATTAGAGTTACTATCTTTAAGATATCACATATACTTTTATCTAAGTGTTAACAAAGATCAAAACTATTAATTATCTGGCTACTAAGTAAATTACATAACTATGAATAGTAGGATACTTCTAAAATTATTTTAATAAAATTCCAGTAATCTAGCATGAAAGAAAATCTTAGAAGGGCTAGTCTTCATGAAGATCAGTAAGTAAAAGGATTTTTTTAAAGCATAACTATTTTCAGCAGCTATAATTTGTTAGGAGCTAAGACCATTTCAAAGACTAGTTTGTCAGAAGAGTTTTCAGAAGAATCACACTGCCTGATTAATCCATTTTCCCTTCAACACTTCATTTGCTCTTCAACAATCAGGCAGAAAATACGTCAAAGATATTTACATGAGCCAAAATACAAGCCCAGAGATGTGAATGTAAAAGCTTTCCATAAAACTCATCTATAATAGATACTAATGCCACTACAATATAACACAATTAATAAAGAATGAACTGAAAGATAGCCTCTTGCAGCTTTCAATATTGAGTAATATAACAGCAAATTAGCTTTTATTGCTCTTATACAATAGAGTAATCAAGTATTCCCTTTCACACCGAACTGGTTCTTCTTTTTCTAAATTACTGTAAAAAACTACAATTGTATATTAACATGAGACCAATCAGAAAGATAGTATTTTATGAGAAGTTGTAAGAGATGAGATTTGGTGACATAAAATTAGATTCCTACCTCTAGATTTAATAATCTCAGGACATGGAGTTGCAAACTGATTTACTTAAGTGGTCAATTCACAGCTTTTTTCTTTCCCTTGAATACATTTGGAAATTGAATCAGGGCTAGAACAGCATTAAGAATACTTTTCAATTTATTCTTTTCATTCCAACAACACTACTATTCATAAAAGAACTAGTAGCTATTTTAAATAAGTGGAGAAATATTTAAAACAAGGAGTGAATTAGAAGTTCTACAAAGCAAAAATGCAAATTCAATAGCACTGATTTTTTTTAAGTTCTAAGATCAAAAACTAATAAAGTCAGGAACTTTGTTGCCTATTTTCAATGTGTAAGAATAATTAGGCACCCAGTAATATTCACGAACAAATCATGATTTATTTTTAAAATTTGGGGCTCTTGATCATAGCTTGAAAGTCTAGAGACTATGTGGAAATCTGAGGGAGCCTCCTGAGCAACACTGGATTTTATTTAGTTCAAGACAAGCACAGTTCAAAACAAGACCACCCTGAAGACCTGGTTAAGAGGAACCCGCCCCTGAACCCTGGACTCTGGAAAGATCTCCCCACTCTTCCACTGTCCACACTGCTTTCCATAGGATAAACCCACAGGACAAAGAACTTGGTCACCCAGGGAGTGTCTGTGTCCAAAAAAGCACTAAGCTAACATCCAAAGCCTGCACAGTTCTTCGCTAAGTCTTGCAGCATAAAGGCACTGAATCCTGCAAGTGGGACACTCCACAGGCTGAGCAGAGGCCAGGAGGCTGCAGTCTGCAGGAGCTATCAACAGAGCACCCAGGCGTCAGCAAACAAAGCCCTTTCTCCTTTGGAGTAGGGCCAGGTCTGACAGGAGAAGAGGGGCTGGGCTGCCCCCCAAGGCTGGCAAGCTCTGTGCACATACCACCACACCCCAGGGGGAAACTGAACGAGAGCAGTCTGCACCTCACTCAGCCTTCTAGATCACTGAGCCACTTCTAAGGCAGGAACATGGGATCTACTTTTTGGGGGAACTTGTTACTTGAATTTATAATGTTTAAATGTTTAGACCAAGGGTGTATGGGTTTCTACAAAGGCCTTCTACCTCCTGCCTCAGATCCTGCAAATTTCAGAAGCAGGCCTGGGCACACACAATAACCCAAACTTTAAACCAGCACCTGGTGCAGCAAATACAGAAGAGCAGAGGCTCAGATGAATGAAGGATCGGGCCAGAGAGACTGAGAAACAACTATGGGACTCTAAATGCAAACTTATTACCCTAACTAGAAATTAAACCAAATGTACAAAGATACCACACCGTCAACGTTACTATGTTCACAGTCGGGCCTGATGTTAACCTAATCACATTTGTCCAACACTTCTAAGTTCCTCAATATTTATATTTTAAAGGTTCTGTCCAACACGATTTAAAAGGCCCATCCCTAGGAAGGTACCACCCTCTCCCAAAGCACTGTTACCACTGTTAGCAGTTTTAGCTACTAAATATTAATTTTAGTAATTTAGTAATTACTAAATTTAGTAATAATTTTTAATCAGCACATTAATTCTGCTCAATAGTTAAATATGCTCTGTTCTTTTAGGAAAACAGGAAAAGATTCTGAGGCACAAATATCTATATGCAGATAAGAAACCTACTGAAAATAAGCATATAAAGCAGGCAACTTAAGCTTTAACTTATTTTCATTTCAATGTACTAACAAATTTAAAAATAAATACAAACAGGGTTCATTTTCTAAGAAGCTCCTTTGATTTAGTAATTAAGTTATTCTCTATCAACAAATAATCAACAAGTTTCTTCCATCACTTGTTAATTCCTTAATATTCAACTGCAATATCCAGTCTCATACTTATGGGACGATGTGCAATTTTAATTGGTATGACTATTCCTCAAATCTGCTGCTGATTAATTTTAACTCCAACATTTCTGGTAAAAGTTAAGCTTGTTTTTCACCTCTGATAAACTGTAAAAGACTCTTAATTAACGTTGGGCTTTATTCATTCAGACACGTACAGAGCATTTAATAAGGGCAGAGCAATAAAAAAAGGTAAATGAAAACAGATACTACAGAGAAAATACGAACAAATGCTGGGAGAGCAAAGAAATGGTAAAGTCCTACCAGAGGAAACGGAGAGAGACTCTTAGATGAGTCCTCATCTGGAGAGAGCAGAAGGGTGGAAGTTCCATCCCAGGGGGACAGCATGTGGGGAAGCCACAGAGGTGTGTTGCAGGGTATGTGGTGGGAATATGAGAAATAGAGCAACAGAAGCGGGGGCTAGATCACTGAAAACCTACTACGCCATTCTTGTTTCTTATGGAAAACTTAGGAGAAAGGACGTTTTCTGATCTCTGCTTTCAAAAATAACTGTACCAGGAGCGTAAAGGAGAGACTGAAAGGTAAAGCAGAGTGAGAACCAGAAACCAAGACCACTGTATTTAAAACATGGCTATGAAATGCAGAGGAAGGAGACAAAGGGAAATGAGAGGCAGCACAGAAAAAAGGGAGAGAATTTAATAACCCACTGAAGTCTCTAGGAGGAGACATAGGGAGAGACAAAGAGGAAGCCGACCCAGGTACCCAAAGAACCTTGCGTCCTTGGAGACCTATAAATCTTCTGATTCTTCTAGCTGCTTCTGAACTCCGGTTTCCAAAATCATCTAATCTTTTGTCCAGGTAATTTTGTGTCATATAATGGTTTTCTAAGCATATCAGCTTTGCATCCATTAAGATGTCTGAGATACAGCATTTTATTCAATGCATTAAAGATGCTGTCACTGGAAATTTTACCCTATACCACAACAAGCTATTTCCATCACCATTAGGACAGCTGGGGTTTTGTTCATCCTGCAGCTGTGTAGTATGGATAAAGTGCAACTGTGACCTCTTACTGCATGCTTTTTTAAGTGTCATTTAATTTAAAAGATTTGCATACCTTGACATTTGATATCTGTGACTGGGAGATCAACCACCAAAATAATTTCTAAATCTATGCCACAAAGTAATTCCCCTCCCTTCATAAGAATCTCATCTATGAGCATCTAACACTGAAAGCAGTCTAAAGAGTCACATCCCCCCAAAAGCTTAGTTGCTTGAACTAATGAAAATAAATAAAAAAGAGAAATTCTCAGAAATAAAAGGAAAAAAAATGACTTCCTTTGATGGGCACTGTCAGGGTAAATAAGGGAACTTCACATTTAAAAAAATATTTATTTAATGGATTTAGATTTGAAAGGCACAGAGAGAAACAGAGACAGACAGAGATCTTCCAACCACCAGATCACTATTCAAATGTCTACAACAGCCAGGGCTGGACCAGGCCAAAGCCAGAAGCCTGGAACATAATCTAGGTCTTCCACATGGGTGGCGGGGATGCAATCGCTTGAGCCATCACCTGCTATCTTTCAGGGTGCACACAAGCAAGAAGCTCGAATCAGAAGTGAAGCCACAGATTCAAATCCAGGCATTTGGATACAGGCTGTAGGTGTCCAGATCCACGGTCATTAATAACCACTGTACCAAATGCCCACCCTAACTACTTAGCCTTATAGTCAACCAAATACTGAGCAAATTATCAAAGTTTCTAGAAGAAACCACTTGAAAAGCTGGAAAATACTGCTTCTAAATCATTCCTTAATTGTAAAAAAATGTAGCAATGATGAAAACCACTGACCATCTCATGTACTAATGTGGTATTTAAGGATAATGATATCCATTTCAATAAACACTGACTAGAAAAATCTAAAGGAAAAAGAGGCAGGAAATAACACAGTGAGGTAGCCACTTGTGCAAGGCAGTTAACAGTTTTTTGTGTGTGTGTGTGTGTGATCGTTAATATCAAAGTAGATGATCTTTGATTTGACAATACTAATAGACATTCCTCCCCACCGAAGGCAAAGTCATACAAAAGAATGAGTTTCAGTCCAGATTGGGTTCAAATCCAGTCCTGCCATGCACACATGCACACATACATCATTTACACTCTCTTCTGCCTCCTTTCTTATCTATGATCTGACTGCAACAGCAGCACTCTGTTATGAAGCTGCTGAGTGGTGTAATGGACTCCATGTATGTAAAATGTCTAGAACAGTGCATGGAACATGGTAAATTTCAGAAGCGCAGGAGCATTCCTAGTGCACTGGATAGCTCTGAAGCACCCCCTACTTCAAAGACAAAGATAATGAAATGAAGGGAATCAGGAGACGTTCAACAACCAGCTGGATCTTTCAGGAACGAACTGACATATGTGCTCCTCAAGAAACGACATCCAGTGAGAGCTCAAACCAATGCAACTGTCTCACTCTAGAAAAGGGACTTCAATACATAAATTCTAGAGATCTCTTAAAAACAGGTATCTGGAGAGCTATGTAACTGTTACTTCTTAAATGCTATCATCTTCTCAACAATTAAGGTTGCAAGATAAAATACAACATGAATTTCAGATAAACAATATTTAGTACAAGTATGTCACATGTCATATTTGGGACACATCCAAGGGGTCTTCAGAAAGTTCATGGAAAACGTATATTCTGACAAAAAAAGCATGGATTTCACAAAAGGTTTACACCAAAAGTAAACTTACCTTTTAATTATACTTTTAATGAACTTTTTGAAGTAACCTCATAGACACACACTAAAAATCTACTGTGTAGTGGAAATTCAAATTTAACTGCGCATCTTGTATTTTCATGTGCCTAATCTAATGACCCTACAACAATCCAGAGTCCATATTAAACATGCTAAATTGGCTAAAACACATAAAACAAGAAAAAATAATCATTTGAATGAAATCAAGTACCTTAATAGGCAGTAAGGTAAAAGGAAAGAACATGGATTTCAGTATGATACAAACCTGAGCTTCATCTCAGCAGCCTTGGACAATGTATAACTGGCTGACTTTCAGCAAATGACCATATCCAACTAGCCACCCTTGCCTTCACCTGTTACATGTGGCCTCACTGAGCACTTGGTCTGTTCTGATGAGGACAGGCACTGAAGGCTAGCTCTCAGTTCCTCCTTGCACTACTATAGCACTAGAAACTCCAATTTCCCAGCACAGCTGTCAAAGCCAAAGACACCTCTTCATCCTGCAGTAGCTAAATCAAAGGTAGGACCGCCAAACTGTGTGCCTGGACACACCTCTCCTTGTGACCATCTCATTCCAGCCAGCTGTTGCCTCTGGCACCCAGATGCTCAAGTCTCTGGACCTATCATCCACATTATTAGTCAACCATGGCTGGCCACAACTGTTTTCAAATTGTGACTGCAATTGACATTTTAACAGAAATGCCTAAAAACAGTATTTGTACCATGATTTCCTCATTTTTTTTTACTATTTTAGAATAAGACTGCATAAGTATTTCTAGGTACCAAAATGTGAAAATAGTACCAAAATGTGAAAATCTCTTTTCTTAGTTTCACAAGTAAAGAAAAAGCTGGAAAATCCTCATTAGTCATTGAGTGAATTAAAATTTCTGCAAAGAACTGCAGAAACACACAATAACATTGTTTCCCAGTGTTACTCTCAGGCCTTGGCCTTCCCACTATTTTAGAGTCATCCCACATGGGGGATTATTTTCTAATGTTCACTTTACAAATTGCTTAACTAACAATATGCCGTCCAGCCTTCCATTTAGCATGCCTTATCGTCCCTCTACACACTGTGATTTCCTTGAAGGAAAATTAACTAAATATTTCAGCAGTTTAACTAGTGGGAAGCAAAGAATTAAGATTGTAGATACAAAGGTGCTGTAATTGTGTTTTAATCAGCTTATTAAATACAACATGAACATGTATCAGTCAACTAACATTTAATTTCATGGTCTATGATTCAAAACTTTTCAAAAGCATAACAGAACAAAGTTATCAACATTGTCAACAATTCCTTTCCAATTTTGTTTTTACTTGCATAAACCATTTAAATGCTATATGACAATTGTTACATGTACTTATAGACTAGAAGAAGACATAAGTCGGAATTTTATGAAGATACACACATATTTAGAAATGCACCTTTCCTTGAGGAATATTATCAGGTTAGTCTAAAAAGAAAAAAAAAACTCAGCATATAAAAACACAGGAATATATACATTCTTTTTCTTTAAAAGATTCATTTTTTATTTATTTGAAAGGCAAAGTTACAGAGAGAGGAGGAGAGAGATATCTTCCATTCACTGGTTCCCTCCCCACATTGCCACAACAGCCCAGGTTGGGTCAGGCCAAAGCTAGAAGCCAGGAGCTTCATCCAGGTCTCCCATGTGGATGCAGGGGCCCAAGCACTTGGGTCATCATCTGCTGCTTTCGCAGATTCCCTAGCAGGGAGCAGGATCTGAAGTGGAGCAGCTGGGACTTGAACTGGTACCCACACGGGATGCTGGCATCACAGGCAGAGGTTTACATATAAATTCTTTAAGTTGGGGGCCTAATGACAGGAATCTTAAAAATTTCTACACACAATGGACTACTAATCTACTGATAAAACAAACTAGGAGCTACAGCTTGTTTTAAAGTGTGCTGTAGAAAATGCCAACACATTTCTATAAATCTCTTTTAGGAGGCAAACTGCCTAATTGCACATGCACTTACGGGTGTCGCACAACAAGCTCTCACTATGGTCACCTTGTGACCTGGAATGCATGTGCACGTGCTTTTTCCTGCACATTCAAAGAGTGGTTTTTCAGGACCTGAGCAATGCTGTTTTTCACACATTAATTCAGTTTATCAGTATTCCCTTATGTTAGGGATAAGGAAAAACTATTATGAATAGTCGGCAGGTTCTTTTCTCTAGCATTTTGCTTGATAGCAAAAATTGCTTTAATTTGAAAAGATCTGTTTCTGATCATTATTTTTTTCCTCAAGTGGAGACGGGTCTGAGGGTTAAGGGTCATTAACATCTTTTACTAAGACAAAAATATTCAACTGTAGTTGCTAGGAGACAAAGTAGACAGATTCATTTATTACTGTCAAGAACAGTTTGCATGTCTTCTCAAAGGACCACATACTAACCACTGCAGGAACCACAATGCAAATAAGCAAAAACTAAAAAGCAGGGCCAAACCTGGCCCTCAAAGGGCTTCAGATTTCTGTTGTTTGTACATAATATTAAAAAATGCATTTTTAATTAAGATTTTTTTAAGAGACATACATTAGCTGACATCAGGAAGGAGGGATGGATATTAAAAAAAAAAAAAAAGTAGAGGCTAAGGACCAAGTGCTGTCAGTTGGAGTCACTGGTGCGTTCCCTCATTTAACTGAACCACAATGAGCATTCCCAACATGGTGGTTCATGAAACACAGTTCCAGACCTTAAGGAGCTTATGCTGGAGCCGGCAGGCCATGGCAAAATGCTGTAAACATTTACATCTCTAAGCATGTCACATGCAAGCGTGGATGTGCGGACAGTTTGAGCATGCAGCAGAGGGGCAAGGAGACAGGTCCAAGAGGGCCTTACACACATAGCAATTACTATGCCGAATGCTGGTCTAGACAACAGAATAGAGTTGAACTGGAGACACAAGGGAGCAGGCATTTAGCCTAACAGTTAAGGCATCAGCATCCCACGTCATAGTACTCAGGTTCGATACCTGGCTATGGCTCTGACCTCAGCTTCCTGCCATTGCACACCCTAGGAGGCACCACATGATGGCTTTTGTAACTGGGTTCCTGGTGCCCATACAGGAGACAGGGATTGGGTTGTCAGGTTCCAGCTTTGGCCTCCCCTAGGCCCAGCGATTGCAGACTTTGGGGCATTGAACCAGCAGATGGAGGAGAGCTCACTGGATTCTCGTTTTCTCTCTCTCTCAGCCCCCTCCCTCCCACTGTGTGTGTGTGTGCGCGCGCCTGTGTGTGTATATGCACATGCCTCTCAACTAAATGAATAATTAAGAGACATGTTTGGCCAGCGCTGTGGCTCACTAGGCTAATCCTCCACCTTGCGGCGCTGGCACACCAGGTTCTAGTCCCAGTCGGGGTGCCGGATTCTGTCCCGGTTGCCCCTCTTCCAGGCCAGCTCTCTGCTGTGGCCCGGGAGTGCAGTGGAGGATGGCCCAAGTACTTGGGCCCTGCACCCCATGGGAGACCAGAAGTACCTGGCTCCTGACATCAGATTAGCGCAGTGCGCCGGCTGCAGCGCGCCGGCCGCAACAGCCACTGGAGGGTGAACCAACAGCAAAAGGAAGACCTTTCTCTCTGTCTCTCTCTTTCACTGTCCACTCTGCCTGTCAAAAAAAAAAAAAAAAAAGAGAGAGACATATGTTTTCTGTCACATGACTTTACTCTCATGGAAGAGGCAAGGAAACTGGCAGGGAAGTATTCTGGTCCCGTTCCCACCTGTAAAACACTAGAAAAGTGCAACCACTCTGCTGTGCACAGGGGCACCAGCCTTCAAGGGTGACTGCAAGCACTGTAAAGCATCTGGCACCCTGCCTGGTAAACCACTATTACACATAAGTGCCCATTTGTTATGAAATAACAAGAAACGAGATGGGTGGAAATTAAGGATGACAGAATCAGAGAAAGGATAATAAGGTCAAAAAAATCAAAAAAAGAGAGCAGAAGTGGGTTTTGGATGAGAAGGACTTGCATGACACACTGAAGTGTATTTATAAACCTACGAGGAAGATTATACAATGGAATTGCATCACACACGCAATTTAGTGCTAAGAATTCACTGTATGTGATTGGCAGTGAGAGAAAAGGACAACTTACAACACTACCAATGGTTTTTCCACTGTATCACTCAATAAGTGAACACTCCAGAGTGGATATGAAATTTATGCTTTTAAAAACCTGCAGTGCCACGGGCAGTCTCAGGTCCTATGTATGAAGCATGTGTCCTCCCCTCTCTGAGTGTGGGCCTGGCAAGCTGTTTTCCACAAGCAGCTTCTATATGCAAATGTTCTCATTAACCCACTACTGCTGGGAGTCAACAGCAAAAGGAACTGCGATCAGATGGGATTTTCATTGCCCTCTGTACTTGGTAACTAACCCTGTCCAACACATAACTCCACTTGGATGACCAACGCTGCATACACTGCTGAGGGTGTCCAGGGATGCAGGGCCACACACAGCAGAGCCCTTCTCCCTGGTTGCTGTCCCAGAAGTCTCTCCAGGATGCCCAGCCATCTCTGAGTTTGGATTTGAAAGGCACAGGCTAAGATTAAGGCGGAAGATGACTCACAATACAGCTGAGGAAAACGTGGACCAAAAAGGACTTGCTGGAAAACAGAAAGGCAGCAAAACCACGTCAGTAGTCGATGAAATGCAACTGTTCCTCATCAATTTCCAGAGTAGTTTTGCCTTCAAGGATTTTATATCTCTGTGCATGCTAAAATACTGAAGGCCTCTGGGAATGTAGACATGTTAGTATCCAAGCTCTGCTTCCCAGACTAGTTCTCACATCTAGAAGGAGCACACACACAAAGATCCTGCTACATCCTGTGTCCAGACCTGGAGGAACAAGTTCTATGGCCTTAGAAATACGGAAGAAAGGAATGCACGCCAATAAACAAATGGCACACGCAGAAGATACATGAATCTTAAGGGTAACAAAAAGCAGTCAAGGAACAAGGTGAGTAACAGTCCTCTGACAGTAATGACAAAGTTCAGCCACTGAGAAAAGTAACAGATACATAATTAAGTCCTTTAAAAGAAGTCTTTGGAAATACATTCCAAAAAGAATGCTGCAATTAACTTTACAAGCCCTGCACTTTCTGTGCCTGTGTACTCATACAGACAAGAATGCACACCAACTCCCATGTCCCCCTGACTGTAGTAATTCCTCCTTACCCTCATGGTCAAAAAAAAAAAAAAAAATTCTCTGGGGACAAAAATAAATAAATGAATAAGTAAGAGTCATCATAAACTGATAAACCAAGAACGCTAAAATACAATGACACACAAGAGGAAGAGATGACCATTAAAAGCCAGAAGCAAATGGCTTGAAAATCTGGTAAGTGGCTCTACCAGATTCGAATTTAAAAGCTCCGGGCCCAAAGAGTCGCCCTCCTCTAGCTGTTGCTGAAGAGCATGTTACCTGGGTCGTTATGAGAGTGAGGCACCACAAAGACCTGAAGGGGTTCAGCATCCCATTCGTCCTCTTGATAGGTAATATCGAACCCTTGTTTCCAAACTCCACCGTCAGGATTGTCGAAAGGGACGAGGCTGTATACATCCAGCATCTAAACATGCAGAAGAGAATTACACTTGAGCGGTTATTGATTTAATCTTACTGCTGGTAAACACCTGTTCACTGCTATTCTCCGCATAGGCTTCACAAGACACAACTATCTCTAGAAACGTGAATGGAAAAGTTTGAGGCAAAAAACATGCAATTCCCTTTCAAAGGCTTGAAACGCTGCTTCTGCAGCACCGACTGCCCTGGTGAATAATCCCCTCCCACCCTGCTTCCTGAAGACAATCACTCCATTCCATTCCTTCTTCCCGGACCTCACTTCCTACAGAACTGAAAAGAAATTTATAGGAACAGAACAATGAATAAAAAAAATTCTGAAGAAATGTGAAGACTGGATATTTTAGCATGTTCAAAATGAGTTTGTTTTCTACTCTGAGTTGTCTTTTTTTATAATCAGTCTCACATATTTCTAAAATCTATTCCTGAATGAAAATGCATCTGTAACTGTTCTTCCACCTGGCATGAGTTATGTTTACTATTCTTATTCTAAAAATAAAACACAACAGGGCCAACTTAGCATAATCATTCAAAATGCAGGACAGTCTTAAAACTGAGATTTAGCTTTTAGTATCTACATGTTTCCTAATATTCCAATGCAGTATTTCTTCTAGTAATGACTTATTTGGACAAAAACATTTGCCAGAAAACCTAAGATTCTACTTTAATCCTTCATATTCTTTGTTATACTAAATGTGACAAAGAACACAATCTCAAGTAAAATTTAATTGTTAAAATTAATAAAAGTTACATCCTAATTAATATTATATAAATGAGTTTCAAAACAGTTTAAAAATACCAAACTATATAAAAGTGATTGTACAGGATTCCAAGCCAATGACATCTCTTTTGCTATGGAATTTATGACTCTAATAAATAAAATAAAATCCTTCCAAGAATTAGCCCAGAAATTTTGGGGGACCAGCTGGACAGGAAAATGATTAGAAATTCTCTGCTGTTTCTTTTGGATCTTTCTTTGGAGCTCTCCTCATAGCCACTGTCTCACTCTGCCTTCCACAGCTGCTCTGCAATTCTCTCTTTTCAGCCTAGAATTACACAGGGGAAAAATGTTTTCCTGTTCCCTTAGCATGGATGACAAGGCTAAATACTTAAGACATATTCAAGTGCACAGTGAGTTAAAGCCATGGCCTGCAGCGCCAGCATCCCATATGTGTGTGCCGGTTCAAGTCCCAGCTGCTCTGCTTCTGATCCAGCTCCCTACTAATGTGCCTTGGAAAGCAGCGGAGGGCATCCTAAGGACTTGGGCTTCTGCATCTACATGGGAGACCAGGAAGAAGCTCCTGGCTCCTGGTCATTGCTCTCATTTGGAGAGTAAACCAGTGGATGGGAAGGTCTATGTCTTTCTCTCTCTCTCTAAATCTGCAATTGAAATACATAGATAAATCTTAAAAAAAAAAAAAAAAAAAAAAAAAAAAAGTAGTATTCAATAAAACCCTAAAAAAAAAAAAACCCCAGCCTCACAGGATCCAAGCCAAGCACTGTATTCTGACCCTATCTGAATCTGGCCACACAATGGCTGAGAAGGCTACAAGCGCATGGCCTAGCCAGCTCCGTTATCCCCAGCTTCCAGACTGGCCTGTGAGCCATTACCTTGAGATCATACCATGTTCTCTGCCCTCAAGAGTGAATGGAAAACGCCTACTCCAGAGCCAGCCCAGAAGCTACAAGTTTTGTCCAACTTTAAAATATTCACCCCCTGAGGTCTTCTCACTAAGTTCTAGTTTCTGGTCTGAGACACATGGGTAACCACGGCCCTCTGCTAATCTGTGCAGCTGAGCCAACACGAGTGACACACCCTGAGTTGAAGAAAGGCATAGTCCTTTCTGACCTCGTTACAACTCCATTTCCTTTTAGAACGGTGTTGTCCTAGAAAAATATACATAAGCCAAATAAGCAATTTCTAATTTTCTAGTGCTATAAAAGAGGTGAGATGAATTTTAATGACATGCTTTCACTGATATCCTCAATATGTAATCAATACAGAAATGAGTAAAGTACTTTACAGGTAATTCAAAAACACAATACCTTGTGTGTATGTTACAGGTAGAGCCCGTCTTCAAGTCAAATTAGCCCCATTTCAGGTGCTCAGTAGCCACTTGTGAGGAGCGGCTTCCACAGTGGAAAGCACAGTTCTAGAAGATTTATTTTCCTTCCCCTTCACAAAAATATATTCAGGAAAATATCTAACTCTACATGGATGAAATCTACAACATATAGCAGATATGTAGTAATGAGCAGGTCTTTTCCTGTATTCTCCAAAGAAAATAAGAAAATTTCTTTGGCAAGACTTAAACCTCAAAAGATTTTTCCATGATTACAGGAAATAAGATCTGGAAAGCATACAGAAAGGCCTATTCACATAAGTATAAAATAGGAAAACGGGGGCCGGCGCTGTGGCGCAGCAGGTTAACGCCCTGGCCTAAAGCGCCGGCATCCCATATGGGTGCCGGGTCTAGTCCCGGCTGCTCATCTTCCGATCCAGCTCTCTGCTTTGACCTGGGATGGCAGTGGAAGATGGCCCAAGCACCTGGGTCCCTGTACCCACGTGGGAGACCTGGAGGAAGCTTCTGGCTCCTGGCTTCAGATGGGTGCAGCTCTGGCCGTTGCAGCCAATTGGGGAGTGAACCACTGGACGGAGGACCTCTCTCTCTCTCTGCCTCTCCTCTCTCTGTGTGTGATTCTGACTTTCAAATAAATAAATAATTATTTAAAAAAATATGAAAACAATGAATTACAGATTTTTATCACTAAAAAGAATACCAGTGAGCATGTGACTATCAAATCATTTCACAAAGGGAGAAGAATTGAAGCCATTTACCAAGCAAGAACAGAAATTATCAAATCTAAAACTGAAAAAAAAAAAAAAGCCTGCTGATTATTTCCCATGTACACATTACCTGCACATCTGGATGCTGACTTCCACTCCGTGAAGCAAACAGACAGTCTGCAGGGTGGGCCTGAAGGGAGGACTGTGATGGCAAAAGATGGGGGCCAGCACCTTGGCTGAAGTCGCCTTGTGAACTTTTTGGACCTTCTTCCACAGACTCACTCAAATTGATGACTGAGTCTCTAATATTTGAGATTATCTCATTATTTTCGGCTAGCAAACGCTCCAAATGGTCTATTTTCTCTTGCAACATGGAGAGCTGGCCCTACAACAAAGAAGAAAAAGGCAGCTACATGAGACGTTAATACAGACAAGAGGACAGCCACTCACCCGTCACTTTGTTGTAAGTGGGATGGAAGAAAGCAAGGACAGCTGGCAGGGCTGAAGCACCAATTCTCAGCAATAAGTCTTCTCCATGGCTGCAGTCTTTGAGTAATCACATTTTTAAATGTGCAACAGAAGAATTTAAAATGTTCCCAATCTATTTCCCATTCTTCCCAAATCCAATCCTAAAAGATCTTTAGGTCTGTGAAATCACTAAGTACAGATGGATATTCTATCCAGATATGAAATTTTAAATTTAAGTTTAACTGATTTGAGTTACTCATAAGGATCAAACAGTATGAACCTGAAAAGGATCATTCCTTATCAATCTGTTAGCACTAGTGGACAATACTAAATAAGCAATAACATCTACAGAAAACCAATTACTCAGCTCTTAATTAGCCATCAAAATGAACATTCCCCAAGAAACTGCACCATAAGTCATTCTGACTGCTTCTGCTATACTGAGTGGCCTTTTAGTTTTCCTAGCTAACCCTCAAGTTAACAGCCTTGGCACCTCCGGGAACGTGTTTGGCATACAGTAAAAAAATGTCACTTGGAAAGCCCCAATCTCATACCAGAATGCCTGGGTTCGAGTCCCAGCTCCATTTTTAACTCCAGCTTCCTGCTATTGTGTGCCTTCGAAGGCAATGGGTGATAACTTAAGTCGTTGGATCCCTGCCACTCACATGGCAGACCCAGACTGCATTCTGTTTGTGGATTTGGCTTGGCTCAGCCCCAAGTCTTATGGGTATTTGCAGAGTGAATTAGCAGATTAAAGATTGATCTCTCTCCCTCCCAGCCCCCATCCCCTGTACATTCACTTTTCAAACAAGGAGTTTGTTGAAAACACAGCCTTGTTACACAGAATCATACCCCAGCTGATGAGAGGAAGGACCAACCTTATCTTGTTCCCCCTGTCTCCAGGGTTCCAAGCACCAAGCAGACACTCCTAAATCTGTCATACTGCTGGAACTCAATGACAATTTTTTAGTGAACACCCACTGTGTCTGGCATAATGCTACATGCTAGGAAGACAGATGTGCATGAAATATGGGTTCCTGTCTTGAAATACATAGGGCGATGTCATAACTTGCAATAGCCTACTCCTACTTCCCAAAAATTCACATTATGTTTTAAAAACAACTATATGCAGTTTAACAGATGATTCTGGACGTCCATCACCAGGAAGTAACAGGAAGGCAGAAAGAGGAAAAAGAGGAAACACTTAAATCTCCAAAAGTAGGGACTGGTCAAATGATATACCTTTATCAGGGAATGGCCTTTACCCACTGAAAATACAGAAATATAAACATTTTTCAAAATAGAAATATGGGGCTGGCATTGTGGTACAGCAGGTTAAGCCACCACCTGCAATGTCAGCAGCCCATACTGGTGCTGGTTTGAGTCCTGGCTACTTTACTTCTGATCCAGCTCCCTGCTAATGCACCCGGTAAAGCAGCAGAAGATGGCCCAAGTGTTTGGGCCCCTGCCACTCATGTGGGAGACCTGGATGAAGGTCCTTACTCCTGGCTTCAGCTGCCCAGCCCTTTGCTGAAGCTATCTGAGAAGTGAACCAACAAACGGAAGATCTCTAACTGTCCCATAAAATAATCTTTAAAAAAAATAAAAATATAAGGAAATATATTTTCAAGAGATAAAAGCAGAGAAAAAGCTAAGACTAGTATATATGACATGATACACTTTTGAAAAAAACATATGGAAAGCCACATATGAACATGGCTAAAAATTGTTGTGGATGTTTATATTCTTTTTTAGCCTATGAATGTTTACTGATTTTCCAAGGCAGGGGACAGGAGATGTAAGAACTCTACTCCCAGGAAGGTTAGGGAAGATGGCAACAGGCTGAGCTGTACTACAAAGGCCATCACCTGAGCAGAGTACATCAGAATTGAGGGAAGTCTGATGAGACTAGGGAAGACATTTTGGAATAAGAAAAAAAAAAAATTGGCCAAAATTAGCAGCAAATTATCTTGGAGGTGGAGCCCTGGAGGAGAGAGAGACAAGGAGCTCAAGGCTCTCCACAGACCTGCAAGACGCCCTCACAGGCCCCACTACAAAGACACAGGTGATAGAAATAGCACTTCCCACAGCAGACTGCAGTCCTGGGGCTGGGTTGGGTAGGGGGAGAGGCAGAGGCAGACGGGGGTGGCGGGGGAGCCTGCTCTCTCTTCAGCTTGGAGAGAGACACGAAGTACAAGGTCTTAGCACAGATCTCATCCTGCAAGTCCCATTTCCCTTAGTGAAAAGCAAGGGAGAGAATAAGCATCAGTTTACAGGTAGACAGAAAAGCAAAGGGAACTTGAAACCCTACACAAGGGACAGTGGGGAGAGACCAGATGAAGCATGTAGCTCTAGATCATCAAAGCTGCTGAACCATATCATACACAAACCCTTCTTTGAACGTACACACAGACGTCAGTTAGGAATGGTTAGGAATGTTCTCTGCGAAAAGACCAAAGAGAGTCAGCTGGCAAACCCAAAGTTCAACCTAGGGCAGCTAACCGTATCTGAGAGCCAGGTACACAGTTTTCAATCCATATCTATTTCCCCAAACAGCTGTGCCATCAAAGACCACCCAGCCCAAGGGGCAACTTCTCTTCCCTCATTCTCCCAACACCACAGCCTGTGACTTTCTGAAATCGCTGCAGATAAATTCTGCTGAGTATTTTCAGTACTGAATACAAAAACCTACTTCCGTGCTGCTTGTTATTTCCACCATGGCAGATGACAGTAAATCAAGCTTTTCTTATTCCAAGCACAATGAGAATATGTTGACTCGTCTTGCTGTAGCCAAGCTATGCACACGGGCAAAATACCGCCTCAGCTTAGTCTAAAATGCCGTCATTCCAGGGCTCTGACAGATGTCACATGTTTTACCATACAGTCTCTGCATTACATCATTACAGTTTTTAATACACAGGTGTCTACATTTCTCCAGATCTTTCTGTTCTTTGAGGAAAGGATTATTTTGGAGCCACATACACAGCAAAGTTGACTACAGCTCTATGCATGTGCACTGAGAAAAAGAACTCCTCTACTGTTTCTCCCATGGTCTTGGCTCCAGCACCTGTGGACGAGTGTTCTTCAAGATAAACATTATGGGAGATATTTCATAAAGACAGATCACTCTCATCTCACCGTGGCTTTAACGGCACAATTACCGATCAGTACCTGGAATTCTGAACTGAAGTTAAGTACTTGCAGAAAATTGTGGCCTAGGGATATGGTGGCATAATGGTCTAATGAAAATCAGTTTTAAAAGTGCATTATGAAGTGGAGTCAAGTCTCCCTCCAAACAGCCAAAATTCCTGAAATAGACCTCATAAGCAAATTCTGCACACGAGGCAGACAAGGGTGGTACGACCTTAAAAGGATGTGCTTGTAGTCTGCATTAAAGCAACAGAAATCAGAGATAATGTTTCAATTACACTGACAAGTCAAAGAATACTGATAGTAATATTGAAAAAGACAATTTTCTGTAGGGCAAGAGAATCACTTATGAGAAAACCACTTTATTCTTTTGATTTGTGCATCAGTTCTATAGGGAGGCCGTGCTGCAGCACTGCTGGGGAGTAGGGGGGAAAGGTTAGGAGATTTGATTTATTTCACTTTTGGTGAAAAAGAAAAACTGAGCAAAAAAAAAAAAATTGCAGATATCAAAGAGTTGGAGAGAGCAAACTTAAAGTGTACTACAAAGGAGAAAAGGACAGCCCTGCTCGGTTCTATGAACAAAATCAACAATGTGAGTCCTGGGCTAAATTTGTCAGCCTGCTCCATAATGATCTGCCCCAGGCAGGACCGTGGCAGCTGGAAACTGGAGTCCCTGTGATCCCTCAAACCTGGAGGAGGCCACACACCTTCCTCCCTGCTGCAACCAGAAAGTGGTGGGGCCTCCTCCTTCCCACCCCAAATGCCAATCTCTGCCTGCCTCCAAGGCCATGGCTAGCAACAGCTCCAGGGCTCTGTTCTCTTGGTTAACCCCCTAAATCCAGCTCCATCAAACTCCATTTCTAGAGCACCTTATTCTCAACTGTGCAGCACCACATATGGGGGTATCAAATGGTCCAAGGGAAAACAGAACTAAATGGAAACAGGGGCTGGGAAAGCAGTCATTATTCTCAGTGCTTTAACAGGCACTGAGACTCTTCTGCACAAGAGAGAAACCAGGTGTTTTGGCACTGCTTAGAGACTGGCAAGTGTCTGTGGAGGGGGAGCAAGAGGAGAGGGGAGGGGAAGCTGTGGACAGAGTGAGGAAGAGGGCTATCAGTGTGGGCAGGCACCATCCAGGTAGCCGGAACCAAAGGCGAACACAGGCAGGCAAATTCTTGCTCTCTCATCCAGAGCCGGCCCTCCGTTCTCCTCTCCTGGATGTCAGGACTCCAGGACTCCCACCTGCAGCCCCCTGGGAGCTGGGCCTTTGGTCTCAGACTAAGAGTCCCACCTTTGGCCTCCATGGTTCTCAGGCCTGTATACTTAGACTGAGACACTGCTCTGGTTGCCCAGCGCACAGACTGCCTGAATTGGGACTCTGGGATCAAGCAAGTGGATTCTCCTAATGACTTCTGGTCTCTCTCACCCTCTACACACACACACACCCCAAGAACCCACACACTACACATTACACAGACAACACACATACACCACACACTAAAACATACTACCTCCAGAAGGCTTGCTGAGTCACTCTCCCTCTCTCCCTCCCAACTGTCCATGCCCTGCTCCAAGTCCCCAACAAATCCCACCACCCACCCCCAAGCCTGGCTCAGACACCTCTTAACTGATCTCCCATTTCCATGTTCACATGCTTCACCACACCCTCCTGGGCCACACACCTTCCTCTGTATTCAGTGCTGGTTTCCTGTTGCACTTAGAATAAAATTAAAATATCTTACACCAGTCAGTAAGGACAGGCATCTGCCTGCCTCCCTCCCCCACCCCCCACTTACCTTCACCCTGATCTTATCTCAGTTCCCAGCAGGCTCTCCTCCACCCTTCTCATCATCTTTGCACAGTGCTTCCACTCTCACCCAGACACCACCTCTGCAAAGGGTTCCCAGCCTCCCTACCTGGAATAGGCCTCCTCCTCGTGTTATTCTCCATCTCAACTTCTTTTTGGATTTCTCCACAGCCGTATTGTCATCTATTTTATTCATGTACTGCCTCCCACTTTTCACCACCAAATGAGTCTTTATACCGAAAACTGACTCCACAGCAATTCTGCTCCTCAAGCTACTCTGATGCAAGGCACAAAGCCTGGTGCACAGGAAGATCCTGAATATTCACTGGGAGAAAAAACAGAAGCAAAAAAAAGTGCTGGGCTTCTAAAACAAGCAGGTACTGAATGTTATATTTGCTAAATTTACACCAAAAATAATACAAATAAAAGCAAAAGACTAACAATATTTTTAAGAAAGAAAGTTTAATCAAAAATACTTTTCAGATTCCAAAAAAAAATAGCTAAGACAAAATGGGAAAGAAATTCCTAATTAATAAGGTGGTCTTCATGGACTGTTTGGGGAATGACAGATGGCTGACCACTAGGTCACAATGATCTCAGGTAAGGGTCGAGCGTGTGGCTCCTTTCCCAGGACAAGGATTATGGATTCTGTTCATTCCAGCCGAAGGCTTCAATTTTCACTACCACAACAACCATGGCTCAACAGACCATGACTTTCACTTGATGTGAGACATGGGAAACAGAATCACCAAGATATTTCCTAGTGTGGTAGTGGGACAAAATCTGCACTCAACCAAATCAAGTTACTAGTTAAGAGGGTTTAAAAATATCACGTTCATAACCACCTAAAAGAGCATTCTACAGCAACAAAATTTCACCCCAAAGTGTATGTATGAGGAACTCCAGATTTACTTCACCTTTTCCTTTCAAATCTAACAATGTTAGATTAAATCTATCATTCCATCACACCCGAATTTTGCTGGATGTGGATTCTGCCATGAGCATGTTCCTAATGCAGGGGTGGACAACATCTAGAGGGTGAGACCACGCACCTTTGCAAGCTGTGTAGCAGGGCACATTCTGGTCTAACAAGGCTCTATACCTATTACTGAATAGAAGAGGAAGGTGACAGAATCAGTCTTTACAGTTGAAAATAATTTCCAGGGAAAAAAAGATCAACATCTCCATCATGGACAGTTTTATAGCCAGCAAACACATAGGGTTCAAGGTCATCCTGGAGCTCCAAGGGGGCAGGTACAGAGGTGAGCAAAGTCTGCCAGGGAAAACACATGGTGGCCTTGACCAGGGCAGTGGAGGTGGAGACATGGGAAAAGACAAGACAGGATGCATAGACTAGGAATGGAAGGGGCAGGAGAGGAGCAAACACGGCCTCTCAGTTTTTAACTGGGGCAACTTGAAAGGTAATGGGTGGCTTTTCAGAGAAACGGGGGATGGTGGAGAGGAGTTGGTGGAGAGGCAGACATGTTCTGCAACTGTCAGATACGTGAGTGCTGGTGTCAATGGACACAGAGGAGAGAAGCCACAGGCTTCTGAATTCCAGCAAGAGCAACAAATAGGATTACCTCGAGAGCGTGCACAGATCCGCCTTTTAGAATTTTAAATGGCTTGCCAGGCGGTTCTCACATTCCCAGTTAAGAACCGCTGCATTAAACTAAATACAGAAAGTGAGATTTGCTAAGAGAGGGGGTGTATTTCCAGCAGGGGTGTCATCGTTACTGCAGTAGTCCCAGTCAGCCAACCACTGCTCAACACACACAGAAAAATTCTGCTGTTCAGTCAGACCCGGGCACTTAACAAGAAGGCTCTCTGGTCTGACACCATGACAAGGAGCTCATAATTGTTCATTCCAACCCTTGAGATGCATCATGTCGAGACCAGAAAGCAAAGGAGTATGAACTAGGGCTGTGGCTATAATTTTGTAGGCACCTCTTCCTCTCCATCAACAAGCCACAAACCACAGGAACAAATGATCTCCAAAAGGTGTTTTCTAGTCCTGCAGTTTCACATGCCTTGGTATTCTGCTAAGGTATTGTCTTTGTGCAGTCACTGGTCACTAGCTTGGTGAGTACAAACAATACTTAATTACATAATATGTTACCAAAACTCAAGAGTGAGATACATTTTGGCTGGGAACTCATCAAGTATGACTGAGGGGAAGAGGTGAGACTCTAAGCACAGCATCCCTTACCCTGGCAGGGTACTCAAGGGACTTGTGACTGTGCCTGGGCAACCACTCAGCAGCTACCAGAACTAGAGAGGATCCCAGCCCGACCTGGAACAAGAGCAAGCCATCTCTACTCCAGGATAGGACTCCACGTGCTGGTATTTCCTGTGGGCTCCATTTCCTTCCTGGGGGTTTCCAGATGCCTGCTCAGATTAGAACCAAATGGCCCTTACCTGAACCAGCCCAAGGATACATGGAAACCACCTCCTGTTGAAGCCACCTTGCAGGCACCAAGCTATTGTACAAGGTGAAATTCTTCCAAATGGATACGCTTTCAACAACTGTTAGTGGGAGAGGGTTTTTAAGTAGGGCAAAGGGTTTGGATTATAAAATATTTTAATAAAATGCAGTTTTATTACTCACAAATCCATTTAGTAACTGCAACTAAGCAGCACTAAGCAAATTAACTGTTGACTAATGGAATTCTTTCTTTAATTCGGCACTTCCCAAACTGTTCTACAGAACACTCTTTTTTTATAGAAATATTTTTAAGTCACCGTGATTTTTCTTTTAAAACTTATTGCTAATATTTGTATTCATATATGTAGCACTGTGAGATAACAGTGCATCTCACCCAAGAAGCCGCATGAATAATCCCCAGGGGCCCAGTGTTCTATCCTCACATCCATGACTGCTGGTCTCTGTCCTGTGCTTTCTGACATATGCCTGTCATTGTACACAGGGTCATTATGCACCATCCAGTTACACTCCCAAAGCTCCTTCCCCTTGGGGTAATGGCATATATAGTACCTTAGGATCTGCTGACAAAAAGTCCTGTCAACACATTCAATTTCAGTGTAAAAAGAGACTTAGTAATGGAAAAAAACCAGTCAACCTAAACAGTGTTAAACTATGAAAATCAATGCAACTGACATGTCTGAGGTCATGTTTCATACAGAAACAGTTTGGGGAGCCCCTGTAGGCAGGGCTGTTTTAAGTAATCAGACCCCTTTCTATCTCATTTACTCTCATCGTTTTCTGAAGCAGTCCTTTAATTCACTACAAGCAGGAGACAGCTTTTCCACAAGCCCCCATCTCAGTTGCTCTAAATTCTCAATTTCCTCACTACTTCATACAAGCACCAAAGATTTTAATGCTTTACAATTTTTTCTTACCACCTTTCTCAAAAAAAAAAAAAAAAAAAAAAAAGCATCTGAACCCTGGTCTACAAGGGCATGGTGGAATATAGTAAATACCAAAGAAGCAACAAATCCAATAGAATACAATAACAGACTTCTGGGTATCTTTTTTTCTTAAAATTTATTCATTTTATTTAAAAGGTAGAGTTACTGGGGTGGGGTTTGGGAGCAGAACAGACAGATCTTTTATCTGCTCTTGCACTCTACAAAGGGCCACAACAGCTGTGACTGGGCCAGGCCAAAGCCAGGAGCACAGAACTCCATCCTGGTCTCCCATGTGAGTGGCAGGGGAGCCCAAGTTCTTGGGCCATCTGCTGCTGCTTTCCTGGGCACATCTGCAGGAAGCTGGATCGGATGTGGAACAGCCATGACTCGAATCAATGACCCAATAATGAAATTCTGGCATCTTAAGCACTGGTTTAACCCACAATGCTGGCCCCTAAATATCATATCATCAGCTATCAAAGATGAGTTAAGGACAGATTCCCTGGGTTGCTTACAAATTTTATTCTTAAAAACAATTACCAGTTGAATCTTCTACCTGAAAGTCACAAGAACTACTGTGCATCTTGAGTGTGGTAATCATTGTCTCCACAAATTTACAAGAAGTAGCTCAGGACCAAGGACAGATTTTACTTCTTTAGTTCGCAGAGTTGACCCTCAAACAACCAGAGGGGCTGTTTCTCACTATACACAAGATGCACGCTGGGGATATTCTCAGAAATTGGTCTGACCTTCACAAGAACCAGGAGCTTACAAGCCAGTCTTTTGATCCCTAACAAATCAATCACTCTCTCCCTCACCCCAGTTCCACCAACTCTCTTCCCATCTTCCGCCTCCCACTCCATATACAAAAACACAGAGAATAATCTATTTTTTATCTTATAACCTAGAAAAAATTCTTTAGTCTCATAATTTGTGCCAAAAATGAAAAGGGTCCTTTTACATCTCCTACTGAAATGCTTCTTTGAAACCCTTCCTTATGATAATCTTATCTTTTCTCAAAGATGCTGCTCTATGAGCCAGTTTCTGACAATTTGAATACAAGCTGCTTTATTTCATTAACATCTGCTGCACAATAATCTTCATGTAAGAAGCAGGGCTCTTGGCTACAAGAAATGCACTTGGCTTTCTGCTGTTTTCTCACCAAGCACAATCCCAGGGTGAGTTCATTCTGCCTCCACTCTGCTGATGACCACCAGGATGGCCTGCCCCGTCCCACTGTCCCCCACCCCACCCCTACTCCCCAATCCCTCACTCCAATGCACTGGATTGTTTCCACTAAGGCCCACCACATAGTAAGTGAAGCTGAGCATGATTTCCCAAAGCAGCTTACATCTCACTCCACCTCCTTCTGCAAAAGGTACAACCAGTCTCCAATCTCCAACATCCCAAAGGAAAAAGGTGGGAGAAAGTTTTGACTCAAGCCACCCAGCATTACCCTTTATCAAATCTGTTAGAAAGCCCTGGTGCTTCTCCTTCCAAAATGTCTCAATTGTAGCCAATTCATTGCTGGTACAGGGATTCACTGCCTTCTGTCTGCCTTACCTCAAACAGATTCCCAGCTGCCTTCCTGCTTCTGAGTCTTCCTACACACTCTACCAGAATAATCTAGGCTGAATATTCTCTTAGCTCCATTCCAGGCCTAAAATTTTCTACAAAATTTATTCCCTAACACTGCTTTTCTCAAGCATTCTGAGTGGTTCATTACCATCCAACTCATAATTCTTCAGTCTGACTCCCAGGGTGATTCACAGTCTAATCCCAAACTACCAACCATGTTTTCCCAACTACTCTTGACAAGCACCAAACACTGATTCTAAATGAAGCCAATTTCCCACCTGTTCAGGTGCCAGGCTCTTGTGGGACGCCAAGCCTTCAAAGCTCTGTACTGCACCTGAGCAATGTACTTTCTCCCTCTGGGTTTCACCCATTAGGAAAAGCTTAGTTTCTTGCCCCTCTCCTTTGGTTAATTTGAGCTAGGTCATCATCAGAACTTAGCTCTGCTTCTGAACTTCCTTCTAAATATATAAAGGATATAAAACAAGATCAGAGATTCTTGTTTTATGCTTAGCTCCTTTATCCCCAGAACCTAGAATAGTACCTGGGATGTCAAAGGTACTCTACCCATCTCTTTAACAGTAACACCTAGCATTTATTGAGCACTTACATTGTACCAGGCACCATCTAACCTCTTTAACTCTTTTATGAATAAATAGCACTTAACTATTTCCAATTATTCCACCAAAGGTAGCTGGGTTTCCAAAATAACTAAGAAGCTCTTTCAAGGCAAGTAACATATCCAGTATGTCTACCATAATTTCTGTAATACTACACAGTAAGTTCTCAAGCACATGATGGGTACAGAATATAGCACAAAGGCCATTCTTACAAGGTCAGGATGCAAATCCAACAGATGTTATGACTGGGCAAATGGATAAGGTCTAGTTTACATGGCTCAGTGCTCTTACCTAAAAAAAGCAAGGACTAAACTAACTGGGCTTGAAGGGCCCACCACACTCTAAAATTCTATGTCTAACTTTTTTTAATTTTGAAAAAGCAGAGCTAGAGAGAGAGAGAGAGAGAGAAGAGAGAGAGCAGAGAGAGAAGAGAGAAAGAGAGATCTTCCATCCACTGGGTCATTCCGCAAATGACCCCAACAGCCAGAGCTGGTCTGGCCCAAAGCCAGGAGCCAGGAGCTTCTTCCAGGTCTCCCATGTAAGTGCAGTGGCCCTAGTACTTGGGCCACCCTTATCTGCTTTCCCAGGTGCATTAGCAGGGAACTGGATCATAAGTGGAGCAGCCAGTGGCTTTATCTGCTACACCATAATACTGACCCCTATGTCTAACTTTTTCATAGGCTTCTGTGGAACTTTTCTGGAATGGTGGTGACTGTTAAAAAATAACTACTAAAAATAACCTTCTAAAAATGCAAACTGGGGAATTTTTTTTATGTAGAAAATGCTTCTGAGAATGATTCACATTCTCAAGCCTCCATCCTCTAATATTCCACAGGTAAAAATGTCACCTCCAAAGCCAGATTGCACACAGAGGGGAACTACTTCAGGCCCCTAGATGCTCACCCTGCAGGGACAGGTTTCCCATCACAAAGCAAACAAAACACTATCAGCACTGGAAGAAACACAGTAACTGGAGTAAATACTAACTGTGGACAAAACCAAAAAAAGGGGAGGGGGAAGGCTTTCAACCCTGAGAAACACAAAGGACTACAATATTGATGCATGCTGAGTTGTCAAACTATTTTTAAAATAATGAGATTCAATAGATAGGATTCAATAACTTCCATTTCCTCTGTCAGTAAGAAAAAGGGAAAGGATTAGAAATAGACAGGAAAAACAAAAAGCTATATGAGGATGTCATGGTCCAGATGTGAAAAAACTGAAAGACAGCATAATTCTCAGCAGCTGGAACAGAAGATAAGAGAATTCACTTGCTCTGATGTTTAGAACATTTCCCTGAGTAGCACAGGTTTAACAATCCAAGATTAACCTTCCTGCTCTCTGAGGCCAAACTTGATATGCAATGAATAATATTCACATTATTATGAAGGTCAAGATAATGTTAACTGGTTTTATTTTTTTATTTTTAATTGACAAAAACTATACATTTATCATGTACATGTTGTTTTGAAATACACAGACTCCAGACATCGTGGAACAGCTCAGTGAAGCTAATTAATTACTAATTACTCGGCTGGCACTGTGGCTCACTGGGCCCATACTCCGGGCTGGGGAGCTGGATTCTGTCCCGGTTGTTCCTCTTCCAGTCCAGCTCTCTGCTGTGGCCTGGGAAGGCAGTGGAGGATGGCCCAAGTGCTTGGGCCCTGCACCCCCATGGGAGACCAGGAGGAAGCACCTGGCTCCTGGCTTCGGCGCCGGCCATAGCAGCCATTTGTGGGGGTGAACCAACGGAGGGAAGACCTTTCTCTCTGTCTCTCTCTCACTGTCTAACTCTGCCTGTAAAAAAAAAAAAAAAATTACTAATTACTCATACTTACCATTATTTGTGGTGAGATCCCTACAATACATATTATTATACAGTCCAGGTTATACAAACAGAGCTCTTGAACTCATTCCTTCTAACTGGACTCCTGTATCCTTTGTTTACTGGTTGTAAATTTTTGGAAAGTTACAGCACATTAAGCACCCAATGAAATGCAGAAGATAGAAAAGGTTTGGGGAGGGGCCAGCACTGTGGTGGTCCAGCAGGTAAAGCTGCCACTTATGACACTGTCAACCCATATGGACGACATGTCAAGTCCTGGCTGCTCTTCTTCAGATCCAGCTCCCTGCCAACGTGCCTGAGAAAGCAGCAAAAATTGGCTCAAGTGCTGGGGCACCTGCACCCAGGTAGAAGACCTGGAAGAAGCTCCTGACTCCCAGCTTTGGATCGGATCGGCCCAGCTCAGGCCAATGCAGCCATCTAGAGAGTGAACCAGCAGATGGAAAATATCCCTCTCTCTAACTCTGCCTTTGAAATAAATAAATATTTTTAAAAGGGCAGGGGGAGGTGATGTAAAAGAATGGATTAACACCTTGGCTTGAAGCAATGGCATCCCATATGGACGCTGGGTCAAGACCTGGCTGCTCCACTTCCAATCCAGCTCTCTGCTATGGCCTGGGAAAGCAGTAGAAGATGGCCCGCTTCCTTGGGCCCCTGCATCTGCGTTCGAGACCCAGAAGAATCGTGGCTCCTGGCTTTGGACTGGCACAGTTCCGGCCACTGTTGCCGACTGGGGAGTGAACCATCAGAAGAAAGACCCCTCTCTCTCTCTCTGCCTCTCCTCTCTGTGTAACTCTGACTTTCAAATAAATAAATAAATCTTTAAAAAAAAAAAAAAAAAAAAAACAGATGGCCCAGAGAGGGTGGAAATGAGAAGATGGAACAAAGGGAATACAAGATCAACTGCCAACTCTCTCATCTGATATAGTGTGTGGAAGGAGGGGGACTCAAGACCTTAACCTCTCAAGTTCATAGATCAAGAAAATAAAACTGTTAAATGTAAGAGTGGGAATAAGAGAGGGAAGAGATGTGCAATTCGGGACATGCTCAAGCTGACTTACCTCAAACGGTAGAGTTAGAAACATACCAGGGGATTCCAATTCAATCCCATCAAGGTGGCATGTACCAATGCCATCTCACTAATCCCAGTGATCAATTTCTGTTCACAATTGATCATAATGATAGGACTAAGAACCAAAGGGATCACACAAACAAGAATAGTGTCTGCAAATACTAGCTGATAGAATAAAAAAGGGAGAGAATGATCCAACATGGGAAGTGAGATACACAGCAGACCCATAGAATGTCAGATGTCCTAAACAGCACTCTGGCCTCAGAATCAGCCCTTAAGGCATGCGGATCCGGCTGAAAAGCCCATGAGAGTTATTTCAGGCATGGAAAGCCAAGACACTCTGGGGAAAAAAAAAACCTAAATGAAAGATCTCTGCGAGTGAGATCCCAGTGGAAAGAATGGGTCATCAAAGAAGGAGGTACCTTTCTCTGAAGGGAGGAGAGAACTTCCACTTTGACCATGGCCTTGTCTAAATATGATCAGAGTCAGTGAACTCAGGGGGCTTCCATAGCCTTGGCAGCTCATGACAAGAGCCTAGGGTGATTACTGATGCCATAAACAAGAGTGTCAATTTGTTAAGTCAACAACAGGAGTCACTGTGCACTTACTCCTCATGTAGGATCTTTGTCTTTAGTGTGCTGTACATTGAGATTTAATGCTATAACTAGTACTCAAACAGTAATTTTCACTTTATGTTTCTGTGTGGGAGCAAACTGTTGAAATCTTTACTCAATGTATACTAAACTGATCTTCTGTATATAAATTGAAACGAAAATGAATCTTGATGTGAATGGAAGGGGAGAGGGAGTGGGAAAGGGGAGGGTTGCGGGTGGGAGGGACGTTAGGGGGGGGAAGCCATTGTAATCCATAAGCTGTACTTTGGAAATTTATATTCATTAAATAAAAGTTTGAAAGCAAAAAAAAAAGAAAAGAAAAGTGATTACATCACTAAAACTTATCAATGTATATCAAACAGGAGTTAAACGCAAAACTTTTAATAAATTATAATAAGAAGGTCCTGAATTAAAATCCTCATCTGTTGTAACTGAACACAATTTTGGAGCAAAATCAAAACAGAGACACAAACATATATTTAAGGTTACATACAGAACCACTCATGGAACACCTATATCCCACACAGAAGCAGTGCCTAGGTTCAAGTTCTACCTGTGCTTCTGACTCCAGCTAATAGTACCAATGTATACCCTAGGTGGTGGCAGTGATGGCTCAAACAGTTGAGTCGACATGGAAGACCCAGACCGAGTTCCCATCTCAGGGCTGTGGCCATCCCAGCCCTGCTACTGGGGACATTTAGGGAATTAATCAGCAGATGGAAGATATCTCACCCGCCTCCCAATTCTGTCTATGGCTGCCTCTTTTGCCTTTCAAATAAATAAATATTTTAATCCTTGGAAAACGGAATTTAAAAACAAGTTTTTTTGTGAATGCTTAAGTGTTTGAAAGGCAAAATCATCAACAAAGTCCTCAACTCTCCAAACTCCTAAATCAGGACACTAAAGTTTAATGGAAAGAGAAAAGGTTGGGGTTAGATTTGGGGTCTAAAAACTATTCCAGAGGCGCCTATCTGCAAAGGAAGCCAGTGGAAAGTCCATTCATACAAGAAAACTGCAGCAAAGCAGACATTTAAAAATGGGGGGGGGGGGGGGGGAGGTGTTAAAATCTCTGCTTAACACTAACAGTAAATACTGATGAGCTGTGTTACACTCACTTTTTTTGTTCAAAATAAGTCTACCGCAATTTAAAAATGACACTAGAACTCTGAAGATACAAAGGGGAAGAAAGTGACACATCATTTTGAAGAATGAAGAAAAGGATGAAAGCTAGCAGGGCTCAATTCTTCTCTGAGAAGCAGAAAGGCAGCCTGGGCCCATGCTGAGCGCCTGATGGTTCTTGGCCTCCAAGCAGAGCAACTGTAGGGCCCCAGAGTCCTGCCATGGCTTATGCAGACACCACCACTGTGTGATCTCTCCTCTACCATGCTCGCTCACACAGTCAGATTAGGCTCGGAATTCGGGTCACCTGTGAATTTACAGCAGCTCCAAAAAATTATAAAGTCCTGGTTTTCAGTGCTCAAGTTACAGATCAATTTTGCATGGTTCACGGTCCAGAACCTTCACTCCCAGGGCAGTCCTAGAAGGAGAAAGCTTCAGGTGATAGAAGGGAAACAAATTAAACAAGTCAAGCAAGTCCATGTGCAGCATAAAGTTCCCCAAGGACACTTGGAAACCCACGAAGCATGGAGACAACACCAGGTTGGAACCACACATAAAAACACAGGCTTCACAACCACACTTATTTAGTAAGCAGTTGATGAGAAGTGTGTGTTTTTGTTTTTTTTTTAAAGATTTATTTGAAAGTCAGGGTTACACAGAAAGAGAGGCAGAGATGAAGGAGAGGGAGGTCTTCCATCTGCTGGTTCACTCCCCAGCTGGCTGCAATAGCTGGAGCTGCGCCAATCCGAAGCCAGGAGCCAAGATTCCTCTTGGTCTCCCACGCGGGTGCAGGGGCCCAAGGAACTGGGCCATCTTTCACTGTTTTCCCAGGCCATAACAGAGAACTGGAACTGGAACCAGCATCCACATGGGATGCCAGCGCACTGCAGGTGGCAGCTTTACCAGCTATGTCACAGCGCCGGCCCTGTGTGTTTCTTTAATTAACCCACCTTTGCTTCAACAGATCTAATCATATAGTTCACGTCCAATGTTGATGAGAGAAATACAGCTGAAAGCAAGGACTTGAAAACTTCTATTGAAAAGGTCTAGATAGCAAATATTTGGGGTGGGGAGGAATTGTGGGCCAGTTTCTATCCCAACTATTCAACTGCCATTATAGTGTGAGTGCCACCAGAGACCATGCATAGGCCAATGATTGTGGATATTTTAAACATTATTTAACCATTTGAAAAATGTAAAGACCACTCCAAGCTCCTTGCCTTATGAAAACAGCAGGCCAATTTGGCTAACAGCTGACGTAGGCAGAGCTCAAGACCAGAGGCCTTTGGGACAGAAAAAAAAAAAAAAAACGGAGACATTTCCCAGGACTTTTTTTCTTATCCCCACTTCGTCCTTGTTTCTCACAAAATGCTGTTTAGAGGACAAGATGACAAGAACAGGAGGGGAGTCTCTAGTCACGTCATTTTCTGGTTTCTCTCCTGTTTTTTCCCATTTCAAGAAGGCATACAAAATGCAATTAACACAATCATCAGAATTAACAGAGGAAGCAAAGCGATACACTTGTGAAAAGTAAACAGTCTGCCAGAGAAAACTTCAGAATCTCAAAATTATATTTGCATAAGACTTTTATACAACCTTGTTACCAATGAATGTTTCTGATCTCCCTATGCTGAAAGGCAAGGGGTATAAATCAGGACTACTGCCATCCTCCACTTTGCCTTGTAGAGTAAAAAGTGATCTATTTAGTGCCACCTGACTGTAAGCTTCTCTCAGAATAAGTCCAACTGGTAAAGATTTTTTTAAAAAAAATAAGTTCCAACGTAATTTCCATTTTTTTCCTTAACTTGCATATGTACATAATTTACCCTTTTATTTTTTGTAAAAAATTGAAATATAGAATCCTAAATATGTGAACTTTGAGCACCCAGAGAAATAGTGCAGTTCATATAATGCTAGGTTTCCTTTTGAGTGTTAAAACTAAGCCTTTCCGGTCACTCCTTCCTAGAATGCAAAACACTAACCAAGTGCTCTGGGCAGAAACGAGAGGCCTCTGGCTAGACCACAGCCAAAGTGCTTCTCAACAGGGATGGATGGATTTTCCCCCTGGGAATATTCAATGGTGTCTGGAGACAGTTTTGATTGCTACAATTGAGAGAGAGAGAGAGAGAGAGACAGACAGAAAGTGCAGCTGGCATATCCTGGGCAGAACGCAGGGAAGCTGCTGAACATCAACCATGCAGAGGACTTCCACCACTCTGAATGTCCACAGTGAAAAGGCTGTGAAGCTCTGAAACACAGGCTGCGACAGGTACAGTCAGTACCATTTTAAACGGAAGTGTTTAAAGGTCATCTTTTCATTAGAAAATAATATGTTTGATTTTCAAGTTTAATGTTAATATTTACATTACATTTTATGATACAAATACATGTTACATTCAATGTTGCACTTATAATATTAATTTAATAATATTTAACCTAATATTTCTAAATGCACAGCTAAGTTTATTTTGGTGTAGAAAATTGATGAAATCCACCCATGGTTTGTTTTCATAATATGCATTTTCCATGAACATTTGAAAGACTCTTCATATTTACTAGACAGTAGGCACTTGCCTGCAGAAAAGTGCAAATAACAACTTAAATGCATACTCTCAGAAAAGCTATAATATAACTTCGAGAGCCAGAATGCACGCACCAGGCTAATACTGCACCATGCAAGCCCCAGGAGTGAGCTCCTCTACAGGATGATCATCCACGGCTCTGCTCTGAGCGGAAACATGGTTTCTACCTTAAAATAAGCTGCATGGCCTAATAACTCAAACAGAAACTCATGGCAGCTAAAATATTCTGCTTCCTCTCCCAGTCCACCTGCTAACAAAAAGTGGGGGAAAAAAGTACAATTCACTGTTTTCGAGTTCTCCTCCTCCTCCTCCTCCTCCTGAGTTCTACACAAACTTTTATCAAAGCCACTATCAGGAATCTGCTCATCAAGACAGAAGGGGCCAAAAACAGAACCAGGTCTGTACAATCCAGCAAGCTCAGATCATCAGAGTTACTGTCTCTCCTGACATTTTCTTGAAGATTCCTCCACGGAAACAGAGGAACAGGAAAAGCTAAGGCTGCTGGACAGAAAAGGCTAACAAAACACAGGTGATAGCAACAGCCTTAAACTTCTTTTAGGAACCTCTGGTCTCGCCACGTCAGTCTTCCCAAAAGGTCAAGGTTTGAACTGCTATCACAAAAAAAGCAACAGCTGACTCAATAAAAACAATGTGTAACAGACAGCCCAGAGAGCCCCAATGCTAATTAATGAGTAACTCAGAAACCCCCTTCTAATAAATAGGATCCTGAAGTTATCTTGACAAAACCATTTGTTTAGACCCTGATAACAGTGACTGAGACAGCACATTCAGGTCAATTTTTTAACAAAATCACAACTTCAAACCTTCAGACCAGAGGCAGTGCAGAGGGGCTGGAAGTTAGCTTAGGTCTTAGAAGAACACAGTGGACAGGAAGAGTCTCAGGGGACTGCTGACGAAGGGGAAGGGAGAGGGGAGGGGCCCAGCCTCAGGAGGATTTCACTCACTAACTGCTGGATCACCACCATGATCAAAGGTACCTCACTACTTCCCCAAAGTCACAGACCTCAGGCACTACATCCCCCAAAATAAGGCAAACCCCCTTATACAAACCTGGACAAACCCCAGCAACAAGTGCTATTTTTTATTTTTATACAGCGCACTAGAAGGAGAGGAGAGATCTTATTTTTCTTCTGTGTCATTAAGATTTATAGATTTATAAAATCAAGGAAAGAAAGCTGGATTCAAGGTCTCCGTAAGTCAATCTTTATTAACAGCTACTGGACTGAACTCTTAAAAAAAAAAGTGGTAGTGACAAAAAGCTTTTAAGCACATTTTTGAATGTGTATTACATTTCACAATAAACATTAAAAAAAAAGGCATAAAGATTCCCTACCAAAGGCTATCAAATACTTAAAGACATTCTCACTTTCTCACTTAGTAAATGTTATCTGGGTACAAAGACAAAAGTCTGAATCTCACTTTCACATTTTATATCCATCTCAACCACTTCTGTAAAGCTTCGCCAAGTTAATATTAATCCCTATGGCCATGTGCTCACTGGTTAGAGACTGATCACTGGTTACACAAAGTCTGACTCATGAATTCTCCAGATCAAAACGTAAGACAGGAATAAGGCATCTTATTATCCACGCAGTAGAGAGTAAGCCCCTTGTAAAATCTGCTGTGAGAAAGCACCAGGAACGTCAGGGAGACCAGAGTGATGTTTCTCCTTTCCAAAGTCACACACTCTTACAAGTTATCAGAAAGCCATTCCAAGGACAGTAAGCCCCCCAGCCAGCCTCTCACTCACAGTGCAAATTCATCCATTTTTCAGCTGGGATTTATTAACCCTGAAATATACACAGCAGCTAAAACAGACCAAGCCACCTGCTGTCTCTACCCTCTCAGGAATTCCTCCCAGAAACACAGGGTGGGAAAGCTCTGTGACCAGAGGATATTCACAAAGGTGGAAAGGAAAGCTGCTCTGGGATGAGAGAAAGGAGCACCCCGAGCCAGACATCTCCTGCGCCAGAGCGGCCAAGAGGTAGGAAACACAGTCACCAGAAGAGGGGGAGAATAACAAAAGCCCAAAAACAGAACACATATTGTTCTCCCTGTAGGATGGTCTTTAAAAGCATCCTACTTACCACACGGATCTTATCGGTTCCTGAAGGTCCTGTAGCACCCAAAGGACACTACAATGTGTCCAGTTCAGAGAAAGTCCACACCTTTCTAGAGAAATCATTCTACTAGATGTCTAAAAGGACATACACGGGTCTTACAAAAAGTTCATGGAAACTGGAAAAGATTAACAGCTTTGAAATCCATGTTCACAAGAGAGCTCATGGAAAGGAGCGAAGGGCTTGCAGCCCGGAAGTTAAGACCCTCACATCCCACACCAGAGTGCCTGGGTTGGATTCCTGGCTCTGGCTCCTGACTCCAGCTTCCCACCAACCCAGATCCTGGGACGCAGCAGTGATGGTTCCAGTAACCACATGGGAGACCTGGCTTCTGGCGCTGGTCCCAGCCCTACCCTGGCCTGCCACGGCCAGCTCCTGGGGAGCGAACCAGTGGGTAGGAACTCTTGCCCTCTCCTCTCTCTGTCTCTCTCTGTCTCTATCCCTATCCCCCTCACCTCGACCCCATCTCTAAAATAATTTTTTTTAAAGTTCATGGATGTGGAAAAATGTGTATTATAAAAAACCATGCATGGGTTTCGATAATTTTTGCCCCAAAATAAACTCTGGAACCAAACACTAACCCAGTAAAGGATACCTTCCTCTTGCGGTGAAAATCCAGTTTAGAAAAGCCGAGAGAAGCCCATCTCCCAAACCTTCTCCCTTAGACAAGGAACAGCACACACACACACACACGCACACACACGGGCTGCTCTCTCTTCCAGTTTCTGTCACTTTCAACAAATCCTTTACACTTTAAGCAGAATGTCAGCCCCTCAATGAGTGCCAGAGATGGATAGTAAGATACTGCAATTAACTTGGCCTAAGCTTTCCCAGTAACTGAATGAGTCACTCACTTCTTTCGAAACAGTACAATGTCAAGGTTGCCAGAGTAGCTGGTACAGATGTTTGCATAAATCACGTTCTAGTGGTCACCAAGCTAGACCCAAAGGACACTGCTCAAGACAACACTTCAAGTAAAGCATTCCCATGCTTAGGGGGTTTTTTTGTTTGTTTTTCTGTAATGAAGAAACTTTTGAAAATGGGGTACTGGGTGACAAAAAATCATAGTAAGTTTAACATCCAAAGTGTACAAGAGAAATAGAAACAAAGCTTAGAACAGGGCACGCTGACCTTTTCTCCAACCTCGTCAACAAGCACTGGACAAACTCTAAGCTCAAGATTTAGAGCCAGCCCATGGGGCTTATTCTGCATCTCCTCTACACATAACCCAAGGGAAGCACAAGCTTTGAGAAATTTTGATACGCCTGTCTGCAACAAGACGTTTAATCCCGCGCACCTGCAAAATGCTTGCAGGGCTCTGTACTGATGACAACATCCATAAGGGGGGTCTTTCTGCACGGCACAGTAATTCAAGTAAAGTTTGCCCTTTAATTTCAACTCAACAAAAGCCATTTATCTTAGCATACCAGACAGAAGCAACGGCAAAAACAAAATTCCAACAGCGACATCCTAGGTTTCTCCACGCCGCCGAAGTCGTGGAGGCGATGAGGCTAGGTTCTGCGGGTTCATTCGTTACAGCACGCTCGGCACAACACCTCCTTTCACTAACAATTCCGAAGCGTACAGGTCATTGGCAAGCAAAGAGAAAGGGGACCCTCCAAAGAGAACCGCGTCCGTCATGCTTATTTTTAGTCACTTTAAATAAGACTTCGGGCGGGTCGTTTTCTCCGCGCGTCGGCCGATCTGACCAGCGGGCGCAGGGCCGAGCGCCCCACAGCTTCTGGCCCGAGTATGACACGCGCTTACCCGCTCGGCTCCCCACGTCTGCTCCGAACGAACCCGATGCAACAGCTCCCCATCCACAATGAAGACACTGAAGTCAGCCCCACAGAACCACATGGAAGAGAGCCGCGGCACGAAATAAACTTTTTTTTTTTCTGTCGTAGGAGACCGTGGAGACGGCAAAAAAAAAAAAAAGCCGCCTAGTCCGGGTCCGTTCGATCCGTCTCCACCATGAGACGCGCGCGACTGAACTCCGGGCAGACCACGGGCCACGTACTAGAGACCACCCGCGCCCCTCCGGCAGGTGCCAGCGGCCACCTCGCCCGGCCCGGGCGCGTGTGCGCGATCACGGCCACTTCTCCCGCGCGCGACACTTTTTGTTAACTAGGCGCGCCCGGGAAGCGGAGGTCCCCGGATCGCCGTCACCGCAGGGCGAGCGCCGCGGACCCCCGACCCTTCCCGACCCGGGGATCGGCCCGGCCCCCGCGCTTACCTGGGGAAAGGAGCCCTCGCGCCGCGGGCTTCTGGGGTAGTCTAAGTGACCCCGGTCCAGCATCAGGTAGAGCGAGAAGATCACCACGCAGAAGATCGCGCTGCCGAACACGGTGAACTGGCGGCTTAACTTCATTTTCCTCACTAGAATCCAGGCCACGCTATCGTCTTCACCCGGAGGCGGCCACCGGAGGCTCCCTCGCGGGTGCGGGTCCGGGCCCCACTCCGCACCCCGTCCCCGGCGCCACGGCGCGCCCTCAGCCTTGGCCCCGGCCCGCCGCCCTCCTGGGGCCGGGCGTCGCTCTCCGGACGGGACTCGCCCTTAGTCGGGAAGGGGCCGGCGCAAACTTGATCCGAGCTCGGCGCCAACAGCCGGCAGGGCGCGCGGGGCGCGCGGAGGAGAGGTCGCTGCCCCCGACTTCCTGTCACCGCCACCCCACGACGGAGTCGGCAGGAAAAGTTTTCTCGACGAGGGCAGGCGCGTCCTCCCCACCCAGAGCAGGCGCCGGGCGAGCGGCCCCGGGCCCGCGGAACGGAGCTGGGTGCGAGGAGCCGAGCGGAGAGGAACTGGATGGGGAGGAGCCCGGCCCCACAACTTAGCGCCGGGACAGCCGGGTCCGCCCCCGCGGCACCGCCCCCGCCGCTCGCGGCCGAGCCTCTTCCTGCCGCCTCCGCCGCTGCCGCTGCCGCCGCCGGGCCGGCGTCCACCCCGGGCGCACGGATCCGGCAGGAGTTCCCTAGGAGCGCGAACGCGCGCCGGCCTCGGGCGCCCCCC